>NC_056729.1:1345816009-1346191009 GCF_019279795.1 Protopterus annectens | reverse complement strand
GGCTTGTCTCCGTGAGCAACACCTGTTCCCGCCGCTCTGCTCGCTTCTTCGGCTGCATAAGAAATGAGCCTCATGGACGAGTTGGATAACGAGGACAGGGTAGCCAACTGGGAGTTAACCGTCTGGGCCAACTGCTCAGGTAAGTTACCGGAGAGGGTATCCGAAAGCTCCTTGACCAGATCCCTCTGCAGTCTCGTGAAATGCGTCAAGTAGTTCAGAGACCTTAATGTAAAGGTCGCTGAAGAAAGGGTACGCTTCCCATACTGATCCATGCTCCTAGACTCCTTATTAAAAGGATGGACGGATGTTGAAGCCTCTGCCACATCTTGCTGGGTGGCAGATGCCACCACCATGGCATCTACAGCCACACCTTTCAAAGAAAGTCCTTATCAGGGGAGCCGAAGGAATTTATTGGCGAGCTGGCACCGGTTCAACAGAATCTGGGTGTTCCCACGCCCTTCGAGAGATCAAATCCAGAAGCTCATCGAAAGGCGGAGACACCCAGGAGGCAGAGGGCTGAGCCCCGAAGACCTTGAGGAAAACCGACTCCTCAGCAGAAGGGGGTTTGGACTGCCAGTCGCCTCGTTGCTTAAGGATCTCCAAGATGTCCGCAAAGGATACATCATCTGAGGACGACTTGGGGGACCCTTCCGCATCATCGAGGTCGGTATTCGAGGTGAGAGAGTCATCAGGGGAGTCGACGTGCTTCCTCTTACACTGTTTCTTCCTCGGAGGTTCCTCCGAAAGCGTTTCGGAGGGACCTCCAGGAAGAAGGAACCCCAATGGGGTAACCTCAGGCCCAAGGGCTCCACTGTCGTGAGACAGGGGGATTACAAAGGAGCCAGTCTCCGTGCTAAGGGAAGGTGGTGGTGAGATGGTAGAAGTGGCCAGAGAGGATTTGGCCAAGGCACTCCTCATGGCCTTGAAAGCGGGACCCCCAGAGTCCTGGGATGGTTCAACCTCCGAGGCCACAACAGCAGTCAGAACTCCCGCAGCCGACGCACCGAGAGGGAGGCTCGGAACCGAAAGGATCGGTCCTGGCGCCCCGGGGCCGACAGAGGAGGTCAGCGTGCGAACCCCGACCCAAAGGGCGGGGTTGGAGTTAGGGTCGGAACCGACCCGACAACCTCCACCGGCTCCACCAACACTGACTCCAATGGCGCTGAAGCTGTTGGAGGAGGAACCGAGATAACAGGATGGGAAATCGGCTCCGGAGCCGACTGGGCTGGAGCCGAGATCAATTTTGCAAAGACCGGAGACTGAAAAAGCCTTTGAAGCACCCTGTCTAAATCCGAATCAGACATCCTCGACGACCGAGAAGAGACCGACCGGGTCTGAGTCGACTTCTCTGCCGGCTCCGAAAGACTGGGGGACCGGCTCCATATAGGTTCGAGAAGTATCGGCACCGAGGGAGATTCCACTACCACTGCAATTTCCTCGGCGATGGACTTGCACGAAGGAAGAGTCTGAGTGGGCAACCTCCATCGGCTCGAAGGCAGTGGAGCCGATGGAGATGACTCGCCTCGGCCCGAGCTCTCGACTCCGAAGCCAGAGGAGTCGAGGCTGGAGACATCGAGGCAGACCGTTCCGCCCTCGGCTCCGAAGTCTGTGGAGCCGACGGAGAAGCCTGCTGTGACTTTTTAGCTGCCGGATCCGACGGGCTGGTCGGAGCTGAAGACTTTTTCTTCCTCGAAGGGGAAGAAGAAGAAGATAGGGCTTCCTCAAAGGAAGGGGTAATAAGCCCTTTCAAAATTAACTTATTTTTCCTCTCTTGGAGGACGCGAGAGGAAAAAGCATGGCAAATGCTACAGGATTCTTGGAGGTGCTTCGGGCCCAGACAGTAGACACACAATGAATGGTCGCCCGTAATGGACATTTTATAATTACATTTTGAACATTTCTTAAAACCTGATGGTCTATGTTCCTTCGACATGGCTATCTAACTACAAACACACTAAACTACAAAAAACTACACAAGGACAGCCTAGACTCTAACTAAAACGCCTAGGATAGGGCAAGGCCCCTCTAACTTAAACGGGATCACTTACCACAAAAAATAAAATTTTACCACAAAAAACTTTAGATACACAGTCACACAACAATAAGTAGCTGTTAAAACAGCTTTTGGGTAGGTTTTAGCACAAAACTAGACAGAAAAAAATCTGACTAAGAGGCACTTAGCTCAGCCAAGTCCGAGACTACGTCTATGCTTCAGAAGCGGCAAATGAGATCTGGGGAAGCAGTAGTGGTGCATCCTGGGATACGAGGTAACTCAGCCAATAAGAGATTGCGTTCTATTGTATAGCGGCCGAGTCGGAGCCGAGGATCGGCTCCGAACCCATCTGTAGAGAATGTAGGCGAGATAGGATCACATTACATCACTTGTTCTCTTCATCCAACCTCAATGTGCTTCTGCATTCAGTTCCACTAACATATGGGACAGCCAGCAGTCCCTGTGGGTTCTTCAGTCACATGTAACACCAAGGATATCCTGAATATTTTCAATGGCACATAATTCATCTCACTCCAGTGATGAGTGAATTCAGTGTTGATATACATAGTCTTGACTGAAGAGGTGTAGGTGGGCTTGCTCCCTCAAACATGCTAATAGGTAGTTTTATTAACCTCAGTACTACTATAATCTTGATACTTTAATGATTACTGATGACTGATGTTTTTGTGTTTGGTATCTTAACATGGATCCCTGTACCAAGTATTCAGGTATAATTTACTTGTTATTTATACACAAACTTTACATCAAGCAATTATAGTGTTTTTGTACACTGCTACTGCACCTCAGTGCTTACTGATGGACACTATACATCACTCTCTTGTTTTTTTAGACCTTGGGGCAAATGGGGGAATTCAGATGAAGCTGAGAGTTGAGATAGAAGGAAAAGTACTGGAACAGTTTAACAACTTCAAGTGTCTGGGAGGGGTAGGTGAAGAGAAGGGAAGGCTGAATAAGCAGCTCACAGCTAGAATCAGAGGGGCTGCAGCCAATTGGCATAGAGTGTCAGGGGTAGTGTATGACAAAAGAATGCCAGAGAAGGTGAAAAGTAAGGTGTACAAAGCAGTGGTGTGACCAGTACTACTGTATGGTACAGAAACCAGTGCAGTAAAGGCAGAGCAGATGAGAAAGCTAGAGGTGATGGAGATGAAGTGCCTGCGATGGGTGGCAGGATGCACGCTGTGAGACACACGAAGGAATAAGGACATAACAGCAGAAGCCAGAGTAGCTCCAAATAAAGAAAAGGTCAAAGAGAACAGAATAAAGTGGTTTGGGTATATGTGCAGGAAAGCTGAAGACAATCTGGTGAAGAACATTTGGGAAAGATGGGAAGAAGGCAACAGGAAACTATAGCATCCAGCAAAGAGGTGGATGGATTACATGAGAGAAGACCTGTGACAGTAAGGCATGAATGTTGAAGAAGGCATGAGCATGGTACTGAATAGAGACACATGGGGACGAGTGACACTGCACTCTGACCCCATGTACAAGAAAATGGGAAAAAGGGGGTCAATGATGATGATGACTAGGATTCCATCACTGGAGTTTACTGCTGAACATGGCATTGTATTTGTCTCTTAAGCAGGGAAATACCTCAATGCATGCTTTCAGGTGGGCGCTGAAATTATATGCAACTGTGGTAACATGTATGATGAGGTCAGAGATGAGTCAGGAACTGATATTTCATCAGGTCATTGCCTTACAGTAGTTTTAAAAGACATAAAGGCTTTATGGTGGATCTGTTTTTACCCTAACAATGAATGTCACTGAATGCTAATCAGTTTTGACCAATAATCTGGTTAAGTAGAATAACTGGGAATGGGGGAGGGTTATATCGAGGAGAACCACGTCCAATATTTTAGTATGCATAGCTGGTATTAAAACAGTTTTAGTTGATCCAAGGAGCTGGCATTAATGAAGTACATACATCTTTGTGCATATATATATATTAGTGGTGGTGTAGGTTACCCAGTTAATAATAGTTAAAGTCACTTAAGAGAATAATGTTGGGTTCAATACAGAGGGATACCAGTTTGTGAGCTGCAGGTGACATAGATGGAGTTCAACAGGTTGTTATAATGTTATATGGTGTTTTATTTACATTGACAAGAATATGCAGGAGTTCAAGGTAATTGTCCTGCCTTAGAAGTCGAGTCTGGAAGTGAATTGACTTCTCAGGAAAACAGATGTTATCCCTCCAGTAACTCTATTGTTTTCAGTGTTGGCCCTGAAAGTATGGTAGATACTCCTGTACTGTGGAGATGCTATCAGTATTCCGTAAACTTGTTTCAGTAACTATACATATATCTATATTTTCCTGTAAGGAGTGCAACTTTCTGTTAAGACGTCTGACATTCAGCATTGCTATTTTTATATAGTCATGATTTTGCACAGTTATGTGGGTAATCTACCTTGACTACCAGTGATACTATGGGTAACAGAAAGTCATGGGCAATATAGGGAAACCATGTGGACAGAGTGTAGTCCATCCTTAGCATAGTTAGGTTTGTCAATCATCCTCTCCCATGCTGATATATATTGGACCCTACCCAAATGACACTGTCACACCAGTACTTAACCAATGACTAAAATATATATATATTTTTTGCATTGCAGCATCACTCTTGAGAATGGTAGCATTCAAGGCTCGTTTCACAACAAGTTCCAATGCACATTCAGAGTTTCATCAAGTCCCTCTTCAGATAACTGCATCTACTAGACAGGCTGTACAGACAAGTAAAGGTAAGAGAAAGTTTGTGAATGCAAGTGGAAGCTGTTTACATGTAGAAGTTGGTCTACCTCACAGGATTTAGGGAGTGTACTTACATGAACAGTATGCAAAAGAGGGAAATACTATTGTGCACTACCTGCTATGAAACTATCACTACAGTGACATTGAGATCAGTGTAGCTCTGCACAGCAAATAGTAAACAAGAAAACAAAAGAACCAATGAAAAACAAGTAAAAACTGACGCCAAAATATTGACAGCTACTTAAGACATACAGCAACTAATCCAACTCTCATTTAGAGTAATGCCATTCTATCTCAAGATGGCCCTTGCACATGGCTGATTAGATTAACTGAGAAAATGCAAACGGCAGTAAAAGAATACATAAAAACAGTTAAAATGGTTAAAAGCAGTTAAAAAAAGCACTTAAGATACTTGAGTGCAAACACAAAATTACTTTTCTGAGCTTTTTTTTCACTAAATCAGTGGGTCCTTGAGCACCTGTCCCACAGTAAATGCAGCTCTCTGCAGTCTTAGCAAGAAGACAAGGGCTGAACTATGCTCTACTCAATAAACAGTACATAAGAAAACAAAAGAATGTATAAGAACCTATAGAAAATAAGGGTATGCTGAGGGCAATGTGGCCAAATCTGCCTATGGCATGCTGCAACTAGTCCGTCACTTAAAGTACATAACAATCTGTTTCAAGATGACCTCTAGACCTGGCCAAACAGATTAACTGAGAAAATTCAGAAGGCAGTAAAACAATGTAGAAATGCTTCCACAATAATGCAACCACTTAAAATCCCTTAGCATCACCTCCAACACATCAGAGGATCTACATTTCTACTCTTTCTCCACCCACACTTCAATTAACCCCTCCCTTCATTCACATCACCCAGCACTTTTCATCTTCCTGTACTCTATATAGTACTCAGGGTTATCACCAGTCATACTACATTAATTACTTTGTCATCTAAAAATGTGTAATCTTTTGTATCATATTACATTATAATTGTGTAACTGATTTGACAGTGGCTACTATTACATTGTTACTTTGTGTTATGAGTAACAGTATAGTAGACTGATTTGTAATTTCTTTTATTGCTGGATTGAGATTGAAAATGGTTCAGAGGAATTTTCAATTGCCAACAAATAAGAACAAAATATATTAAAACATGTATATATATATATATATATATATATATATATATATATATATAAGGATGAGTATGACAAGGATTAGATGGAAGCACCAGTGACACACTGTTAAGTAATAGTAACAGGAGGGTATAAGAACGTGTGACAGATGGGGAAATGATGAGTACGACCAGGATGGGATGGAAACATCAATGACATACTGGTATGTATTAGTATCAGACAGGGTATAAGGATGTGCAACAAATGGTGAAAGGTTGAGTACAACCAGGACTGGATTGTATCACTGGTGACACTGGTAAGCATTAGTATCAGAAAGGGTATAAGGATGTGTACCGTATGGTGAAAGGATTAGTACAACCAGGATGGGACTGAAGCACTGGTGAGACACTGGTAGGTATTAGTATCAGAAAGGGTATAAGGATGTGTTACAGATGCTGAAAGGATGAGTAGAACCAGGAATGGGATTGAAGCACCAGAGACACACTGGTAAGGACGGCACAGTGGTGCAGTAGTTTCCATTGTCATTTCACAGGAAGGGATTCTCTGGTTTGATTCTTGGCGTGGGTGCCTTCGGTGTGGAGTCTTCATATCCTCCCTGCATGTGTGTGGGTTTTCTCCTGATGCTGCGATGTCGTCCCATGTTACAAAGACATGCATTTGGAACTTTTCTCCCAGGGCCTCCAATAAAAATCTGCTCTTTCCAATTCGGACTTTCCCAGTAAACAAATGTTAAATCAATGTTAAATAAATAAATAAATTACTGTCAGAAAGGGTGTAAGGATGTGTTATAGATGGTGAAAGGATGAGTAGAACTATGAAGGGATTGAAGCATCAGCAACCCACTGGTAAATATTAGAATCAAAAAGGGTATAAGGATTTGTAACAGATGGTGAAAGGATGAGAACAAGCAGGATGGGACAGAAGGACCAGTGACACACTGGCAAGTATTGCTATCAGAAAAGGCTATAAGGGTGTGTAACAGATGGGGAAAGGATGACTACCACCAGGATGAAATGGAAGCACAAGTGACACACTGATAAGCATTATTATCAGGAGGGTATTTGGATAAGTAACAGGTTGTAAAAGGATGAGTATGACAAGGATTAAATGGAAGCACCAGTGACACACTGTTAGGTAATAGTATCAGGAGGGTATAAGGATGTGTAACAGATGGGGAAATGATGAGTACGACCAGGATGGGATGGAAACATCAGTTACACCCTGATAAGTATTACTATCAGGAGGGCATAAGGACATGTATCAGATTGTGAAAGGATTAGAATGACCAGTATGGGATTGAAACACCAGTGACACACCAATAAATATTTGCATCAGAAAGGGTATAAGGATGTGAAACAAATGGTGAAAGGATGAGTATGACCAAGATGGGACTGATGTACTGGTGAGACACTGGTAAGTACTAGTATCCGAAAGGGTATATGGATGTGGCACGATGCCAGGGCACTTCTATGGGCTAGGCTTGTAAAAGCTTCAGGGCCATTAGCCTAGTACACACCTATGAACCTATGAACCTATGAACCTATATATATATATATATATATATATATATATATATATATATATATATATATATATATATATATATATATACGTATATATATATATATATATATATAGAGAGAGAGAGAGAGAAACACATTCTAGGTATCACAATAAGTATTAAAAAATCAAGCTTGTATGTCTCTTCAGATTGAATAAATCCAGCAGTAAACACAAAAGCATCTCTATCCTTAAATAAGTATACTGAACCAGCCTCACCAAACCAAACCAAAATACACTTGTCAGTACTCCAAACACAGTAAACTACTGAAACAAATGAAATTACCATGACATCAAGGCGTACAAAAACTAAGCAAGTTTCACAACATAAAATGCTACTATCAGTCACACCCTAGTTCAGTCCTTCTTATGAAGTATAACAGTAGCAGGTACAAGCAACAAAATATGATGACCCTAGAACTCCCAAATTGAAGAGTGTTAAATCAGATGACCACAACAAAGTTGAAGAAAAGATAGATAATATAAAAAGAGCTGTTTGGAATATAAAGGGTGCCACCAGACGCTATTCCTGTCATCTCCAACAATCAGATGTCTATGTGTGAAGTTCTGGAAAGAGCAGCTTATTGTATCATATAAGCCTTACTTGAGGTATGTCAACATTCAAGTTAGTACATGGGGGATGATGATGCATTTCTGGGCAATCAGCTTGAGGCCATGTTTCTGGCACCATTCATTTGTTTGGGTGAGACCCTCTTGGAGGATGTCCACATTGCTTGGGGAATTAATGACTGTGCCCAGCTAGCAGTCATCTGCAAACTTGGTCAACCATAGCTCACTGACTTTGACCTGCACCTCAGAGAAGTATATCCCGAATAACAGTGGCCTCAAGACCAATCCCTGGTGTACGGTGCTCATTACGGATCTACTACTTGAGGTGACTTCCTCTATTTTGATTAGGTGGGTTCTATCAGTGAGCCAGTTTTCTACCCATCTGGTAATATATGGAGTGATCCCTAGTTGAGAAAATTTATCTATTATGCCTGAGTGGGGAACAGTGTTGAAGGCTTTGGCCAGGTCAAGGTAGGCGGTGTGCACCGTCTTCTCCTCATCCATGGCTTTGGTGACTGTGTCAAAGAAGTCGACCAGATTTAACAGACATTACCTCCCCTTGACAAAGTCAAACTGTCTGGAGTCGCGTGTTTGAAGGTTACCATGTCCCTATTAATTAGGTCTGTGATAATCTGTTCCATGGCCTTGCGGATCAGGCTAGTTAGGCTGATGGGTCTATATCATATGAGCGAATCGCACAAATTATGAATGCTCATAATATCGAACGTACCAGACCTCAAAGTGCTTTTTCTGAGAGTGTGGTACAGTGAAGAATGGGATATTTGCCCTTTCCTCACTGTGGTGCGATCTCGGAGTTGGAATATATATTTAGTGGGGGGGGGTGCAGCCCCCTACAATAGGAGGATCGAGGTCCGGAACGTTCGATATTATGAGCGTTTGCAATTTGTGCGATTCGCTCATATGATAAAGACCCAGGCTGATGGGTCTATAATTTCCCAGACTGGTGGATACTCCACCTTTGTGTAAAGGGATGACAGCTTCTGTCCTCCATTTGGCTGGGACAAAGCCGGTACTCAGACTTTGGTTGAACAGGGTGCCTAATGGTGCTGCAAGTTCATGCCTGAGTTCATGTAAGATGCAGCCTGGGATGTTATCGGGTCCCATGGAGGCTGTATTTTTTGCCTTTGAGAGGCAATGATGACCTGTTCCCTAAAGGTAAGGGGAGGGAAGCAGGTACAGGAGATGTCTTGATTTACTGATGGGGGGACGTTCTCGCTGAATCTGTCAGCCAGTAGGTTGCCTATATATACGGCATTTGTGTATGGGTATCCTTGACCACCAGTACCAGAATAGCTATCCATTCATCTGCCTACAGGAGCACACACATTCTAGACATGTCTTTCTTCTGGACCTACAGTTGTGCAGCAGTGGTCATGTCTATCACACAATGTATGTATATTCAAAACCAGTGTCATGCATAGCCTCCTGTACTGTAGCTGATGTGCCTGTCTGCTACTCTAGCAATGATTTACAATTGCCACAATGCCCTGCTGCTGTACACACAATTTGTGCAATCCCCTGCTTCTCTGCAAGTGCACAGAATTACTCCTGCATCCAGCTTTGTTCTTCTACACTATGATTTCTTTTGCACTGTATACAATTTATGTTCTTGTGTACTATAAACATAGTTCAGGTGTGTAAGAACTTACCACAACAGTAGATGTCCTACTGATCATTGTTATACTATTCCAAACTGTTGGATTATATCACCAAATATCCTGGATGTCTGGCCAGGGGATCAAATCCAAAACCTTCCACAGTGTTATATGTCCCATGTATGACCTAGGCTCATGGACATAATGGTGCATAAGTGGGTGTATGAGCACACATCCTCAGACTATCTCCAAATCAGTATGTTTGTAGAGATCTGAGAAACAAAACAGGCCAGCAATTGGTCAGCTAAAAGGGATGAGGCAGAAAGACAGTGGTCCCCTTCCATACATGGATAATGTATCTGTTAATAATATTTACATATTGTATCAATATATATAGGATTATCTACCTTCTGTGAGTACTCTGTGAATTTGTTCTGTTTTTTTTTTTTTTTGTGAATTTCTTCACTTGGGCTCTGCCTACAAATGGTCTACTATGGTAAGTGTACTACCCCGGTAAACAAACTTAATAAATTAAATAAATAAATAAAAAACAAAGGCAGAAACAAAGAAGGGGGAAAGTGGGTAGGGAAAGAATATGGCAAAAGTGAACAGTAGGACATCTACTGTTATGGTAAGGTCTTCCACAACTTCCCACCCACCTGAAATAAAAAGACCAACTTCTCAAAAAAGAACTTCTCACTTCTAACTACTAAGACTAGTGGTCTCTTTTTCAGGCCCGCCCGAGTGAAAGAAACAATACTCAAGCAGCTGATTACAAAACGCCGCCTACCAGCACCTGCAGGACTGCATGGATAAGGCAATAAAGCAAAACAAAGACTCTTTGTACCAAAGGCAAGCATCCAGTCTGGTGGACCCCAGCCATAAACAAACTCTACAACAAAAGGAGGAAGCTACTACAAGATAGAGCAAAATCCTTAAAGGTAAGACACCCTTGATCACTATAAGTAAAAACTAAGAGCTCTCATAAAATCATCCAAAGCAAATTTCGAGAGAAAAATAGCTAAAGACTCAAAAGACAATCATAAGGCCTTCTTTAGCTATGTTAGAAACCTAGGAGGAAACTCCCAGATATGCTCAGAACTAGTTCAAAATGATGTGAAGATTACTGATCCTACAGACATTGCCAACATACTGGCTGACAGGTTCAGTGCAAACTTCTCCCCTCCCCAAAAGGAGAGATATCTATACCAAATGAGTGCAGCCCCCAAACATCTCCAGCGCCCAAGTGAGAACTGCTCTCTCCAAAGCAAAACACAGCATCCATGGGACCCGATGGTGTCCCCGGCTGTGTGCTCCACGAACTCAATGAGGAATTAAACCCACAGCTAGGACAGCTGTTTAATCAAAGTCTTACCTCTGGATGGGCACTGCAACTGTGGTCCCACTTCACAAAGGCGGTGCCTCCACAGACCCTGGAAATTACCGCCCATTAGCTTGACAAGCCTTATCTGCAAAGCCATGGAGAGGATCATAATGGACCTCATAAATAAAGACATAGGGAATTTGCAGACTTTGGATCCAACCCAGTTTGGCTTTGTCAAAGGCAGATCATGCCTTTTAAACTTGGTTGACTTTTGAAACAGTCACCAAAGCCATTGATGAGGAAAGGCAGTCCATACAGCCTACCTCGATCTGGCTAAGGCCTTCGATACAATACCCCACTCGGGTATCATTGAAAAACTCATCAGCTTAAATGTTAACCCATACATCACAAGATGGGTTGCAAACTGGCTGAGTGACAGAACCCACAGGGTCAGAGTTGCTGGCGCCATGTCAGACTCAAAGCCTGTCACAAGTGGTGTCCCACAGGGCTCAGTCCTGGGCCCACTCTTGTTTGGCATCTACTTTTCGAAGTACAAGCAAACACAGGAGGGTTATGGCTGACAAAGTTTGCAGATGACTGCAAACTGGGCCATAGTAGAAAACACATCTGACACAGATATCCTTCAGAAGGGTCTCACAGAAACGGATAACTGGTGCCAGAGCCACGGCCTAAAGTTAAATGCCAAAAATGCATAGTCATACCCTTCGGGAAAAACAAGGTTACCCTAGCTACCAAATAGGTGGCAATCCACTGAGCACAGAAGAAGTTATCAGGGACCTGGGGACCCAGGTTGATAGTAGTCTGTCAGTCGACACCCATGTAGCTAAAGTAGTTAGGAAGTCCTTCTACATTGCCCACCTTATCATGAAGGGATTCTCATCTAGATCAAGGGAGGTCATAGTCTCCTTTACTCATCACTCATCAGACCAATGATTGAGTACAATGCCCAATGTATCTGACCCGACACTTGCAGCAGCTGGAGAGGCCACAAAAGTTCCTCACCAAAAGGATAAAGGGTCTCAAAATCTGTCCTATGCTGCCCGACTGAAAGAACTCCAGCTCTATTCAGTCGCCACTGCTCAGAGGTGACCTTTGCCTAACATACAAGGCCATGTCAAACCCAGATTTGATGAATATGCTTCACCTCAAAAATCTAGATCCATCAGAGCCACAAGGCGGAGACTTAAACCTCAACACGGCTATTAATAGGACGTGCTGGAGGGATAGATTCATCACCCAAAGACTCCCTATGCTGTGGGACAAAATCCCGGTACATGTGAGGCAGAGCACCTCGCTGGCCTTGTTCAAGAGAAATCTTGACCAATGGATGGGAGATCGCAGATATACCCCAGGAATTACCTCAGTGTCACTGCTCGACAGAGGCACAGCAAAATAATGGGTATAGTTCCCCATACTAAAGGGGTGGCGTAAGCCACAAAACAATGGGCTAGGCTTATAAATGCCCTCGGGCAGATAGCCTAGTATGAACCTATGAACCTATGAACCTATGAACTGTTCTATGTCCTTTCTTAGATCACTTTGTTATAGTATCCCAAACTGCTGGTGTTTCCCAAACATACATCTCAACCTCTTAGCATAGAAAATCTAGACAAAGCTAAAAATAATGAGAGGACAAAGCCCCAAAACTAAGGACAAATTTTAAATATTGTCCGTATAATCAATAGAAAATTGGTAGAATAAAAGGTCTTGTGTTACCATGCATTTTCTGAAGGATATGAAGTTTGAAACTTAAACGCCTTTCATTATTTAGTGAATTCAATCCTCAATGATTTACCACAAAAATCCAGAAAAGCTCTAATTTTATAAGGAACAGACCAAAAATATGAATCAAAAATCTGTACATTGTGCGAAAATCTGGATAGTTGAAAGGTATGTTCCCATAGCTTAGTAAGTGAGAAGGGTTACTGAAGGAGAAAAAGGAGAACTGTGCAGTAACCCAGGCAGGATTGACCTGGCAAAGGAAGCTCTGGATTTAGGGAAGGCATCCTTTCTGTAATGTTTGCTAAAGGTATGCACAGAAGACCAAGTAGCTACTTCTAGGATTCTTCTACAATCAATCCCCTTGTGAAAGGTTTCAGATGAGGCCACTGCTCTAATCTGTGCCTTGGCTGGAAAGGGTAAGGATTTGTCATGCTAAGTATAGCAAAAGGTTATGGATTTAGAAATCAAGTTTGTAATTCTTTGCTTAGAAACCAGGTACCCTATCACGGACTCCTAGAAAGAGAGAGTCTGTCCGACTTGCAGATACCTTTAGTCTTATCCAGGTAGAATCTGAGTTGTTTGCACACATCATGAGAATGCAGAATACTTTCTCCCATATTTTCTTCATTAGGGAAGAAAATGGGAATATTTATGAACTGACTGAGAGACAGTTCACTTACTACTTTAGGTGTAATGGAGGGCTTGCCATTCAAAACACTTTCTTTGTAAAAAATAAGGAAATGAAGTGCTGCCATAAGCTGCTATAGTTCAAAGACTCATCTGGCCTAGGTGAAATCTACCAGAAGAATGGTTATCCAAGTAAAGAATTTGACAGAGGCAGATGCTGCTGGTTCAAAAGGAGGGACAGAGTTTCTCCAGCACAAAATTGAGGTCCCAAGTAGGAGGGTAGCTTTCCTTGGGGATTTCAGTTGGAGTACAGCTTTTAAGAACTGTTTTACCTGTTATTTGTCCAGAAGCAAAGTATCCAAAGGTACAAATGCAGATATGGCTGAAATATGTGCCTTAAAAGATGAATATGCAGTGCCAGATTTCAACAGCTCATATAAATAAGAGATAACCATTGCAGTATTAGGCTGTATTGGGTCCTGTTGTTTAGACAGCCTCCAGATAATAAATCATTTCCATTTTGCTATGAAACATTTCCTGGTAGCAAGTTTCCTTGTCTCCTGGAGAAACTTAAGCATATCCTGAGAAAGCTGGAGCACAAAAGGGATCAAAATCCTATCATCCATAATGCCAGGCTGAGAGATGATGGGTTGTGATGAAGTAATGACCCTTCTGTTGCTCTGATCAAGTCCACTTTGGAGGGTAGCTTCTGGTGATGGTCCCTGGCTAGCTGGAAGAAAAGGGGGAAACAATGCTGCCTTGGCCAAAAGGGAGTCACTAGTAAGATCCCCGGGTACTGTCTTCAGATCTTTCTTAAGACCTTGGGAAGAAGAGAATTCCAAGATGGTGGCACATTGAGTAACAGCTTATTTCTATCTCTCCCAGTGTCAAAACAGAAACTTAGCAGAGAAGGCCAGTAGACCTGTGTTTATGGGTAAATTTCAGTAACTCGCTAGTAAGTGCACTGCCTGGATGCCAGGAATAAAGAAATACAGAAGCCCTGGAAAATATCCGTTACAAAAAGTGAGAAAGAAACCTGACTGAGGAAAGTTCTGCAGCTGTTCAACAAAAAAACAACGCAACCTTCAGACATGACTTCCAGTAACCTACAGGAAGATATAACACAACTGATACCTTGATAATATGCACAAGCTTAGAAAGATTGCTGTTAACCAACTGTTTTTTTTATATTAACCCTAGAGCACAAAAACTTTGAGCACAATGACTCAGTCAACAGAAAGTAGAAAGGGATGTCGCCAAACTTAGACAGCCTATAACAAAGAAGGTTACAAGAGATCCTTTAGAGGTATTAGAAATATTTCAGAAATTCTATGAGAGTCTCTATAAAGCAAAGAAATATGAACATCAAGAAAAGATGCAAATGGAACTGTTTATGAAATAATGAAATATGTCAAGGTTAGAGGTAGATGAGGCTCAGTTACTAACAGTTAGGATAGGAGAAGATGAGATAAAGTCCCCAGGAATAGATGGTAAGCTAAGAGGAAGAAAAAACGATAAAGATTTTGAAGGTTTTGTTTAATAGTATCTTAAGAGGAGGAGGAGAAGTCCCATCATCCTGCAAGAAAGCAGTGGTAGCTGTAATACCTAAAAAAGATAATGATCCATCAGATCCAGCTTTATACAGGCCCTTTTCAATGCTAAGCCATAATTATACAGTGCTCATGTCTATAATGGCTAAAAGAAAGGCAAAAATAATGCCAAAACTGATAGCTATGGATCACTGTGGTTTTGTGGAAGGGAGGCAAACATTTAACAATGCTGATGATCCAGAGGGAAGCATAAAGTCAGAAAATACCATTGTTGTTGGTGGGTCTTCATGCAGGGAAAGCATTTGACAAGAGTAAGCTGGGACTGTATGAGCAGGGCAATGGAAGCATTTGCATTTCCTGAAAAAAATATAAGATTGATAAGGAGAATATATGAGAGATCGGAGGCAAGAATTAAAGTGGGTGGGATCCTCTCTGATAATTTCTGCTTGAGAAATTATCAGAGAGGATAATTTCTGCTTGAGAAGAGTAGCCAGGCAATGCTATCCTCTTTCCCCTTTATTATTTGCATTATATTTAGAAACCCTGACAAAAAAAAATAAGGGACTCAGAAATTCAAGGATAGAAATGGTATGGTAGTTAAGAAAAGCTGGCTTTATTTGCTAGCTTTATTTTTTAGATGATATTATTCTGTAACTGACAAAACCAGAAAAAGGCATTACAGTGCTGTGGAACATTTTGTGACAGTTTCAGATCTTTTTGGGATACAGTAAATTATGTACCTACACATGAACTGGTTCAGGAATACCCATATTTATAGGGACATGCTAAAATTAAATATTTAGGAGTATGGATTCAAAATGATTCTAGTGTAGCAGCTAAGGATATTTGGGAAGAGACTAAACAAAAGATAATACGAAAACTGTGAAAATGGAAGCTTTGTTATATGGATATGGATAGTAAGATACAAGCAGTTAAATTGTTTTGGTCCCTTTAGTGTTATACATGGGTCAATCATATTTTTATCAACCAGAGGAGAAGATGTGGGTAGGAACTAATAAAGAACTGAAGGACTTTATCTGGGAGGGTGAAGATGGCAAGAGTCAAGTGGGATAAGCTGATTCTTCCAGTAGAACAGGGAGGATTGGGATTGCCCAATCTGAATGGGGCATTTCAGAGCTACGTAGTTAAGACTCCTATACATAGCACAAGCAGAAAACTATAATTCAAAGTGGAAATGGAAAATGATGAAACAGAGGGAAAGCTCAAGAAACAAGGAGAGACTGGGACTTTGGATGCAGGCCTTTCAGGAGAATAAAAATAATCATGCATAATATTGCACTCATAAAGTAGCAGAAAGTATTTTAAGAACTAAACTAACATGGGAATGGAGAAAGGAGATTTTGCTGATAGGGATGACTGAAATCAGGAATACAGACAATAGGCAAGAGGGGGCTGGAATTTATTGGAGAAAACTGGCAAAAGAACCAAGGTACTGGGAACAAATAAGAAGAGAGGGAAAGATGATAGAATGGGAAGACGCCAAGAATTTATTTGGACTGCAGGTTAGAGATTGCCTTCTCTATCAGGGATTGATATCAGAGTGCAGGCAAAGAGAAAGAAATATGGGGTGGCCGTAAATGAAAGACCAGCACTGGTACAGTTTTTAACAGAATCGAGAACAGAAGCTGCCATTAAAAAGGGAATAATTAGTAGAGCAAATATTGCATGATAACTATAAGAATCAGTCAGAGGAGGTTAGAAAAGATTGGGAAGAGAGATTGGATAAGCAATTCACAAAGAAACAATGGGAGGCTATATGTATGTCTCCAAATATACAACAAAATCTAGAAGATTTAGGATTTTTGCCTAAAAATGTTTACACAGATATTTTTATACCCCAAGTACACTCTAGAGATTTTTTCCTTAGGCAGACAATACATGTTGGAGGTGTGAAGGGGAAGAAAGAGGTAATTGGGAACATATTTTCTGGGAGTGCGGTGAGTTGGCGGACTTTAAGGATTCCCTGCAGGATGCACTGTTGGAGATGCTGGGTGGGCAGATTGGCAGGGGAAATGATTTTTCTGAGCTACGATACAGAATTATAATTGCCTAGACATGGTAAGGCCTTACTGTGTCTAATAATGGAGGCTGCCAAAAAAGCAATTACTAGAAAATGGAAATCAAAATCTAAAGCAAATATACTGGAAGTAGTGAATATTTTAACAGAGGTAAAACAACTGGAACTGAGATCTTTAGAAAAGGGTAGAAGCAAACTACACAGGAAAAAATGGGAATTGAGGGAACAAAATATACAAGGGAGGAATGAGGTCTAGAAGGCGGCAGGACATGAATGAGCTCCTTAATGTTTGAGAAAGATTAAGTAGATTATAAGTGATGGATAATGTTTGCAACTGGGCGTGTGTCAGTATGGTTTGTGATGTAAATGCTTGGAACTATGATTGTGTCGCTGTGGTTTGTTTTCATTTATATACATGCATGATTGCCTATGTAGTAAGTGATGGTTTGATAAAGATGCTTCTTATGTTTCTTGATTAAAAAAAGGCAGGAACTGAATAATATACTTAATATTGCTTAGGTTGTATGATATATAGCAATATATGTGAAGTATAATGTTTATTTTAATATAGTTTGATTACTTTTATATGAATGTAAATGTGCCTATGTCACAAGTGATAATTCAATAAAGGTGTTTGAAAAAAAAAGACCTTGGGGAGAAGAGGAAGTGGATGGAAGGAATATAGACCCCCCCCCTCCCTTTCAAGGAAAGAACACTGTGTCCATTTTTCAAGCTTGAGGACAATAGGTCCTGGTATAAAAAAGTGGAAGTTGTTTGATGTTGATGGAGGCAAACAGATTTATCTGTGGCATCTCTCAATCTGTGGACTATGTCTAGTAAGATCTCCCTGTTCACCATCTGTTCTTGGGGATCTTCTCTTGATCTGCTTAGAAAGTCTGTCACAGTACTGTCCTGTGAGAGAATGCAAACTGCTTAGAGAGACAGGGTTTGTTTTTGTGGCCTGCTCCAATGCAGAAAGAGCCAATCTCCACAGTTGCTATTATTTGGTGTCCCCCATTTATTCATGTACCACATGGCCATACAATTGTTTCTGAAAACTCTTAAGGGGTTTGGTTTCCAAAAATGGAAGAAGATCTGCAGGACCTGTATTAGTGTCCCATTCACCTTCAGAATGATGTATTCTCAATTTAGATTTTGTGGCCATTATCCCTGAACTTTCAGGCTTTCCATCCATGCCCTACATGCACAGAGCTGGATCCAACAGTAAGCGACATAGCCAGATGCCTACAGCCTCACAGCTTGGGGAGCCCACTCAGGCCAGCAGCTTTAAGTATTTGTTTTAATAATATATTTAAAAAAAAACTTCTAAACACTGCAGTGGCTTCAACTTCTCCTTTAAGGAGAACCATGCATATGTTGCCACCACAGAAGTAGGAAGTAAACACATAACACATTCCACACTTATGCGGGTAATTTAAACTAGATGTTCCTTTAAGAGAGAAGGTAAGTGTGTGTGTGCGTGTGTGTGTGCGTGTGTGTGTGTGTGTGTGTGTGTGTGTGTGTGTGTGTGTGTGTGTGTGTGTGTATGTATGTACGTATGTGTAGAAGTGTAATTTAAACTAGAGAAAAAGTGTGTGTGTACATATGTATGTGTATGTGAGTGTATGTAATTTAAAGTAGCAGTTCCATTTCTGTATGAGACAGAAATTGTGTGTATGTGCATTTATAATTTAAACTAGCCATTGTGTGTATGTGCATTTATAATTTAAACTAGCCATTCTGTTCATATGAGAGATAAAGTGTATGTGTATGTATATAATTTAAACTGGTGGTTCCGTTTTACATGAGAGAAAAAGTGTGTGTCTTGCTGTGTGAGAGACAAGGTGTATTGTGTTGCTGTGTGAGAGAGAAGGTGCATCTATGTGTGTTGCTGTGTGTAAGCAGAGAGAAGGTAGGTGTGTGTGCATGTGCATGTGTGTTTCAACACACCTTTCAACTGTCCCGATTTAGCCTCCTAGTTTTGGTCCATTTCTCATAAAATCTGTGGTTTTCTAGCAATTCACGGAGGACTAAAGTCACTAAATAATGACATATATGAGTTTTCAACTTCTTTTTCTTCGGAAAATGGACACTAAGACAAATCCTGTTATTCTAGCAACTTTCTAAGTTATAAAGAGCAATATTTAAATCTATTCACATTTTTGGGCCATTATATCCTCATTATTTTAGGCTCTGTCCAGATGTCTTTCATTAAGAGGTTGAGAGGTATGCATACCTCTCAGCTGCCCAGAAGTTGCCTCACATGTTTGGCCAATTCCTCATAAAATTTGTGGTTTTCAGGCAATTCACGGAGTACTGAAGTCACTAAATTATTATTTCTACATGTTTCAGACTTCATATCTTTCAGAAAATGCATGCTAACAGAAATCCTGTTATTCTAGCAACTTTCTAAGTTAAAAAAGAGCAATATTTAAAATCTATACCTATTTTGGGCCAATGTATCTCCATTATTTTAGGCTTTGTCCAGATTTCTTGAACTAAGAGGTTAACTGTCCAGATTTTTGCCTAATATTTGTGGCTTATTCCTCATAAAATGTGTGGTTTTCTGGCAAATTACTGTGGACTGAAATAACTAATGTCATACGTTTGAGTTTCAGACTTCATATCCTTGAGAAAATGCATGCTAAGACATCTTATTATTCTAGCAACTTTCTAAGTCTATAAAAGCACTATTTGAAACCTGTCCCTATTTTGGGGCCTTTTCCCCCATTATTTTAGGCTTTGTCCACATTTTTTGTGCTAAGAGCTTGACAGGTATGGCGGTATGGTATGTAATGCCCTAGTTGGGAGTCAGTTAACTTGATCAGACTTGACCCTGTAATTAGGTTTCAGGAGGCAAGAGCCTGAGTCCTCTATACCAGCTACGTAATTGCTGAAAGACTTGTGAGTTTCAGTATTGACAAGAGCCTGAATGTTCTACACAAACTACCAGACTGCTGACAGAAATTGTGAGTTTGAGTTTCAGCGCATTTTTAATGGATTATGAGTTTCAGTGCATTTTTATGGAATTGTGAATTTCAATGGAAGAGAAGTTTACTGTTGCTCATGCTACGTCTGTTTTTCAATGTGCAACTAGCTGTTTTATTTAGCAAACAGCAGCCACTGTTTGTGTTGTAGAATTTAAAATCAATGTTAGTAGCATAACTGCCTTCAATGCAGAAGGCTGTGGACTCTACTCCCACACCATGTAGCTGGAGTGTTGCTATTGCAGTACCCTTTTGATTGCTAATTATTTAGTGCAGTTTAAGGAACTGGGCACTCCTGAGTATGTCCTCTTATGTATGAGATGCCTTATAACTATGAACTTGTCGGTTTGTCAGTCATTCCCTACTGCAATATTACCAGCTTACCATTTTTTTAATGTTACATAGGCAATTAATTCAAGGGCAGCAGGCTCTAAATTTGTAGATGGAACACTGAAATGTAAAGTTGTTTGCCAGTAGCAGCCTCTTCATTTGTTACAGTTCTCTTTAATATGGAATTATTCGGATGACTTACTTCTGCATACATTGTGCTTATTGACTGATATTGGTGGATTGTAATGACAGATGCCTGAGTGGCCTTTCAAGGTTGAAATTTTCTGAACTGGGTAGTTTTGTCATAGTTGGTTCATATATTTTGTTTCATTGCTTACTGGAAGAATGTTCAAAACTACAAATTTAAAATGCATTCTAACAAGTGGTGCTGTACTATACAAGGAATATAATTTAATACAATCAGGACAGTGAATCAAAGAACACATACATGTATGCATGGCCGTAAAAATGTGTGCAAGGACCCTCTTGTTTGAAAAAGGCCCAAAGGTAAACTTAATCCTCCACTGACTAGATGCATTTTCTTTGAATGTGGGTTTTAATGGCATTACAATGAATGTGAATTTCAAGGGCAGAGATGTTTACTTCTCAAGCTGTCTGTTTTCATTGTTAGACTGTATTGTTTGTTTAGCAAATGGCAATTAATGTTTGTGCTATTTTATTTCAAAATCTGTAATCATTGTAGAAGTAAATAAGAAAGCAATATGTATACTGACAGGTTTGAACAGTAATTATGGTAACTGTGGAGAAATAGCTAAGCAGCGGAATAGTGGAATGGCTGGGAAGAGGGCTACTGTGGTGGGGTAAGGGGTTGCCACAAGAGGGGCTTCTGTGGAGGGCCCCTGATCTATTACCCTACGTAGGGCCCCGTTTGACCTTGATCTGGCTCTGCCCATGCATCATCTGATGCAGCTGTATGTAACTCCTGCTGTGAAAGGTAGCCCTGTGTTGAGCTTCATCTGTGATATCCACTAAAGGATTTCCTTCTTGCATTCATGCAAAGGGAACCATGGGTATGGCTGCTACCATAAACTCTAGTGTTCTGGCAAATTCCCTTGCAGTATAGGACTGAAGAAGTAGAAGAGGAAGGAGGTAATTGGGGAGACTCTGCACTTTGTCTATTGGTAGGAAAGCCTGCATGAGTTTGGTGTCTGGTCTGCCCCCCCAAGAAAAATAGGTCTCAGATTGGTTTGATTCAGATTTCTTTAGACTGACTGTGAACCCCAAGTCCTGAAGTAGAGATAAGGTGAAGCTGAGATGAGTCAAGAGTATCAGCTGAGAAGATGCCTGTATCAGCAGTTTGTCCAAATAAGGGAATATCTGGATACTCTTGCAGTAAAGTATTACTGGAATGAGTTACTCTGTGAAATCTTGGGGCTTCTAAAGTCTAAAAGGCAAAGCAGATAACTGAATGTGTGATGACCAAGTAGAAAAACCTCCAAAATTTTCTGTAAGCAGGATGAATAGGAATATGGAAAATAGGCCTCCGTTAGATCTGAGACACCAGAAACGCTTGTGGAAGAATGAAAGGTAGCAGATCCTCTGGGAGGGGGTGAAAATATAACAGTACATAATTCCTGATGACAGAGCCTGTAACAACTGTACTGGGGGAAACTTCCACTGTCTTATGGCTGCATTTTATGCCGTGCCTGCCTACTTGGGAAGTCTGATCCACCATAGATAAGGTCAGTTTTTAAATACCTAGTTTCACTGGGGTGGACAATCTTTTATTTAAATTGCCCAGAATAGATAATAAACATTTAGTCATTTACATCTCATAATTCAGAGGTCTAAAAGCCAATCTGTTCATTGCACTGCTGTCTTTATTTGAAGGAAGAATACTGGCAGCAAGAAGTAACTTAGAGGGCTTGTCTGTAGACAAGGAAATGTAGAAAGGTCTGATACAGGGTTTTTGTACAAAAAATTCAGATCTTCAGGTACTTTGTAAAATTTATTAGGCCTTTTAGAGGCTGGTGGCTGACAGCCTGGTGCACTGTAACTGGATATAAAAGCATCAATAAAAGCCTCCATAACAGGAGCTACAGGTGCAGGAGCACGGGGTGCCTACATCCAAGAGGTTACAGTATCTAAGATGAACTTCAGAAATCTGCTTTGATTCCCATTCAAAATGTTTTATCATATTAACAACAGTTTTTCCAAATGAAGCTTCTTCAACAAGGGATTCAGAAGAAAGGGAATCTTCAACATCAGAAGCATTTTGGCTTGGTGAATGGATCTGAGAGGAATATGCCAAGGAGTGCTCTTCCAAGTCTGATTCAGCCTTTTCATCCTCAGAAGACAACTTTGGTGTGTATGAGGATTTGCAGTATGTCTTTGTGTCTTCTGGAAATTAGCAGGGATCCCCCTTCTCACCATCATCAGTAAATTCAGCTGTCTCAGATGGATGAACCTGAGATACCATATTGGCCTTCACAGGGTCACAAAGGTGGGCATCTTAGTAGGCATCGGATGTACCATGGGATTTGGAACCTCAGCGGGTATGTCAGAGTCCATCTGGGCAGTCATGATATCAGGCCTAGGCCTATTAAACTTTTTCTTTTGTATGAGTGGGAAGTCAGGGGTAGAGGGGTCCACATCTTTGCTTGGGTGAGCTGCTTAAGGTGCTGAATTTCCAAGTAGGAGTTGACAGACGAAGTTCATGTTCTCAATGACTTAGGGAAAAGGACTGACACATAGTACAATTTTTACAGCCATGCTCTGCACCCAAGTAGAAAAGATAGCAAATAAAGGTAGCTGAAGGAGGAACCAAGTCAGAACTCCATATCCAAAGTAGAAGACACTGGTAGTAGAGACTCCTGTAGGGAACTGACTTTTCTCACTTCACAGGCATCCAATAGATAAACAAACAGCAATGCAACTGAGAAAGAAACAAGGGAGGTTCCCCAAAAGGGCATTTATCTGAACCAGTGAAGGCCAATAGTACCTATGACAATGCACAGAACCGACTGACAGGTGCGAGACCAGTATTCCGACTGGTAGCAGGATAGACTGAGGATTTATGTTTATACATCATCTTATGTATCTTTACACTTGTGAGGTTATATTACATGTTGGACATATGGCTGTATGGAAGGTTTTGGCGTTGGAACCCTGGCTGGATGTCCAAGTTATATGGCAAGATATCCTAACAGCTTGGAATACTGCAACAGTGATCTAAGAAAGAACACATTGGATGATAGGTTATGACCCTAATGTATGTAAGGGACTGCATGCACCATGGATGCCTCTGTACCCAGTTAATGATGATGCATTTTCGAAGGAACTTGCCACAGCACATCTATATTCCATGCTTCAGTCTCAGGCTCGAATGCCCTATGTTTTTCTTTCTTAACGCTCTACATCGAGTATGCACTGGGTATGTTTTATGGATAATTAATCTCTTGCTGTGTTGTGCATAAAGTGTTTGTCTATGCTACTTTATTGCTATGTATGTCATACATTGTTAAATGTTATAATAATTATGTTTTTGTACTACTTACATCTGCTCTGTAATGCTGCTGCCATGTCAGTAGGTGTCTTGTGTGTGCAGCCCCTGTATGCATAGCTGTTTACCAACTCACCTTTAATAGCTACTTTGGGTTCCTTTTTTTTAATTTTTTTGCTTGCTTACATTATATACTTCAAATATATCCCATAATACAGAACAATGAACTGAATTAAAAGCATTACTTAAATCCCCCACATTATTTTTGCCTGAACATTTCTATTCACTATATGATCTACTAGTTCCCTAATGATTAATAACAAATCTTGAAACCTTTTCCCATTTATACCAAATATGAATTTGTTTACGGCTTTACCCACTTTCTCTTCCATACTGTTTTGTAAAATTTTCATAAAAAGTTTATAATCTGTGGTATTTAATACAACTAATCTCCAATTCCATAGTTTGCTCCTCTCTTTTTTCCATTTCAATGTAATAACACCTCCACATAACTCTTTATATATAAAACCTTTGTTTAACCATTCACTTAATACCTTTACAAACCATGTTTTTTGCTCTACAGTCATATTATTATACATCCTGTATTCTATTCCATCTGGTAATGTTGTAGAATCTAAATTCACTATTTTCAGCACCTTGTCTAATTCATCTATTAGTATTTATTATTTATTTATTTTGTTTGTTTACCGGGTAATGTCTGACTCGGCGTGAGGCCCATTTTCAGTGGAGGCCCGGGGAGAAACGCTCCATACATATAAATAGACCGTATTAAACAATCAAATTGAACATGTATTAATCAACAATGTACATAGCAAGTTAGTAAAGAAATTAGTTATATAACAATAATTAGCAAATAATTAACAAATAAATGAACAAAATGGCACAGTTAGTGATAAAAACTGGCCGCATGAGTTAATAGTGAGAACAGTGTGATACAGTAATTGCAGTCTACATAACAGTTAAAGTCAAAGCAGTATATGTGTATACATTGGTAACTAAAACTTAGTGTAGAATCAATATAGCCTTCGGCAGTTAACAGATGTAGCTGTGAGAATGAGCGAGTTTAGGGTAATGTAAGGGAGTAGTACGTAGCCTAACCAGAACTATGGCAGGAGCAGAGCCAGTGTTTTGCTAGATGTTCCTTAAGGAAGTTTTTAAACTCATGATTGCTGGGGGTTTTAGCCATAGGTTGAGGAAGAGTGTTCCAAAGTTTGGCAATTTTATGGGGAAAAAGGGTGGTAACCTGTGTGTTGTGGGCTTAGGTAATCTTTAACAATAGTTTATTTAAGGATCTTAGAGCTCTAGGATTGCTGTTGGGTTGGACTAGATTGGTGAGTGCCAGGCAGTTGTTAGGTTTGTGAATTATATTGTGGGCTATTGGTTAAATGTTAGAAGGTTTGGCAGTTCTAATCATTTAAGTTGGGAGAATTTTGTGGGGTTGTGTACTCTGCATTGTAATGGGTGGGTTGTATATTATATTTGCATGATTCCAGATTATTTAGGTCAGATTAATGAATGTTTGTAAAAACTAGGGAGCTGTATAGGAGGGTGAAGATTAGATGTGTGCAGGTAGTGGCTAGTCTGGTGTTGTCTGTAAAGCAAGGTTTAATTCTGTAAAGGGTGCCAAGTTTCGAGTGGACTTTTTTGATGGTGAGGGAGACGTGGGTGTCAATCCTTAGATTATCATCGACTGTGACACCTAGACGTTTGGCTTGGCTGGTGGGATCTATTTTGGTTCCGTTTGTGGAAAGGATAGAAAGTGGAGTCAGACATATTTTGGGTTTATTTTAATTGAAGACAATTAACTTGGTTTTGTTGGGGTTAAGTATGAGTTGATGGCTAGTAAGGTAGTTTTCTATGTCGTGGAAAGATTTTTGCATTTTTGTTTGTAGGTCCTGGGGGGTGGGGGCTGTGCAGATTAATGTAGAGTCATCTGCATATTTGACTATGGAGGCTAGTTGGGTTGAAGAGCCGAGGTTGTTAGTAAAAATTGTAAAGAGAAGGGGGCCAAGTATGGATCCTTGGGGTACACCAACAGTGATGGGTAGAAGGGGGAACAGGGTGCTCTCCCATTTAGTGGCTTGCTGATGGTTAGAGAGATAATTATGGAACGAGGCCAGGGCTGTTGTGTTGAAGCCATGGGATGATAGTTTATTTAGTAGGATTTGGTGGCAGACAGTGTCAAAGGCTTTTGACATGTCAAGGAATATGGATGAGAACATTTGACCTCTGTTTATAAGATCCTGAATGGTATTTGTGAAAGATAGCAGGGCAGTACTGGTACTATGTTTTGGCCTAAAGCCATGTTGTGTGGGGGAGAGGGGTTTGTGATTAAGGAGGTGGGCAAGGAGTTGGGAGTTAATGCATTTTTCTCAGATTTTGGCTAGAGGGGAGAGTATGACTATGGGATGGTAGTTAGTTAGATCCTCAGGGGGATCGCCTTTGTGTAGGGGAATGATGTGGGATATTTTCCATAGATGGGGTATATATTATTCAGAGATAGAATGGTTGATTAGGACTGATATGGGATAGGTGATTGAGGGGGCAGCAATTTTAAGGAATTCATTAGGTAATTTATCAGCTGCTAGACATCAGGGTTTGAATTTGGAAAGGAGAGATTTTATGTAGTTTGTTTGGACTGGGGTGAAAGAGAAGGGGATGGGGGAGTCAGAAGAGGGAAGGGGTATAGTGAAAGGTTGTGTAGTTGGATTACTAAGATAAGATGTGATTGAGGTAATGAAGTGGGTATTAAATTATGTAGCTATTGGGTCTGAAACCTTGGAGTTGGTGGGTGTGGGTGTTGGGGTATTGCCTGGGTTGAGAAGATTGTTGATGTTTTGCCAAATTTTTCTGTGGTTAAATTGTTGAGTTTACTGATCTGAAAGGAAATAGTTTTGCTTGTCTATTTTTATCTGTCTCTTAGTCTGGTTACATAGCTGCTGATATGTTGTGTGGTCTATGTTATTTTTGCTAGTGTGATAAATGGACCATGCCCTGTCGCTTTGCTTCAGTAGTGCTAGGGTATCTTTAGATGCTCAATGTTTGTGCCTAGTTTTTGCTCTTATTTTTTTTGTGGGTGCTAGATTGTTGAGTATTTTAAGAAAGGTACTGTTGAAGTAAAGGATTGCGTGATTAAGTGGGAGGTTTCTAAGAGGTGACCAGTTACTTTGCTGAAGAAGTTGGTTGAAAGTGGAGGGGGGAAATTTTTTTTTTTTTGTTAATGATAATTTTATATATTGTGTTGGTTTATGTCTGAACTCATTTTCTGTACAGGAAGGTAGGTGAGTGGTCACTGAGGGAATCTGGAAGGCAGCCAGCTAAATAACCTAGATTGGGTTTGTTAGTTAGTATCCAATCTAGTGTGGACTGCTTTTTAGAGTGTTTATCTTGCCGGGTGGGACAGGATATGGTTTGGGTGAAACTGAATAGATTTAGGAAACTGGAGTGTTGGAGGAATGCCAATCCAGGTTAAAATCACACAAGATAATGGTTTCCTCGCTGAAATTAGTTGATGACCAGGCGAGAAGATTCTCAATTATGGGTCGATTGTTGCCGGGGGGAGGTAGGTGGTTATGATAATAATAGATTTATTTATTTATATATATATTTTATAGATTTATTTTTCCAAATTTTTATTGTCCTTATCAGAAAATGGACATAACTTCCATTCTTTCCATGTCGTTATCTTTTGCTCTTTAAATACTGTCTTGATAAATTATTTTACTGTATTGATAATTTTCTTTTGTGTATTATGTACTGTACCTGATGAATCTTTCATTTCACTCATAACAGTATTATTCTCTTTCATTATTTTATTAACTATATTTCACTTTAATATTTAGTCACAACTGAGACCAATCCTTGTAAAATTGTCTCATCTCTATAAGATCCTGTCATAATTTTATAACATCTTTTTTCCCTATATTATCCCAATTCACCTTGTTCACCCTTTTTAAACCTTTTCCTATTTTGATACACTCAGAATATCCTTTTATAGAAATCCAAATTGCCATATGGTCTGAAAATCCTGTCATTAGCATCCCTTGTTTTACTACTAATAATCTTTCTGACAGCAGAAAAATAATCTATGTTCTTTTGTCTCATCTTCTATATGTCCATGTCTTTAAATTCCAAATTCTTAGCTATCCATATTTTATAATGTCCCATACCATTTTAAAAAATATGCCTTCTTATTCTGTTGTCTTAAATTGCAATTAAAATAGCCCGCTACAATAATCTCCATATTAACTGCTACATATTGAGTAATATTACTAAACATTTTTCTCTCTCCTTTTTTATTAGGTATGCGTATATTGCAATAATATGGTCCATCTATCTTATGTCAATAATTGTAAGTATACCAGTTATGACAAGCTTAATCATTTCCCCGAACAGGTTTCCCTTCCAAAATTCCAGATAACATTTTTCCCCACAGCGCTTCTGCGGATCTCTAGTGATATCTGCATTGCTTACTGTATTTATTTCCTTGTTTCACTTGAAAGAAAGTTACTGTTTGTCGTTTTTGCATTTAAGTTACCTGTAACACATTGCATTTAAGTTATCTGGCAGTTGCCCACTAAAGCAATTATATAAGTCAGCACTAAAAATTTAAAAGCACTACACCCTCACAAACTCCCCTTGAGTACCTTGTTCCCCATTAGCCCTTTTTTTTTTCAATGATAAAGGAATTCCCAATACTATTCTAGCATGTCCAAAGGTCAGTTGTCAATCTCCTCTCCAGTCCAGCTGGTGAATCTGGGAATCTTGAGGCAATGTTACAACTGCCTCATGTACACAGACAACCCTCTCCTCCTCCCAACAAATTCCAACACATGTGAGAGATGCAACCATATAGCCATACTGGAGGCTAAGCTCTCTCAACTCAGTACTGGCTTAACCAGTCAGGAGGAGAAGGAAACCACACTCACTACAATTCCAGTCTCACATAGACCTACCACGACAGCAAACCAAACACATAAACACACAAAAACATACTCAGAGGCTCTAAATAAAAATCTGCCTAGGCAGCAGAGACCTCCAAAGCAGACACCCAAGCAACCGCTATCCCAAAACAAAACACGTACAACACACAGCTCACAAAGCCAGTGTGCCGAACAGTCACAGCCCTTGAGGCTAAACAACACACCTGATACACTTGTAATAGGTGACTCTATCATCAGGCACACTGATGTCCCGCTCACCAGGCTGAACAAGGAGAAGGTCACGGTGAGCTGCCTGTCGGGAGCTAGGATCCGCCACATAACACAAGCACTCAGGTCACTCCAAGGCAAGTACAAATATGACTCAGTCATTGTCCATGCTGGTGTGAATGGCCTGAGATGTACCTCCCTGGACTACATGAAAAGAGACATAGAGGAGCTCTCTGAGCATGTAGCCCAGGCCGGTATGACCCTGACCTTGAGTAGCATCTTACCCTCACCAAGAATGATGCCACAATATGAAGACAAGATGATCAATTTCAACAATTGGCTTAAGTATTGGTGTCATTCAAAGGGGATCCAATGCCTGTCAGCCTGGGATGACATGCTCGACAAGCCACAATGCTTCGCTAGGGACGGCTTGCACCTGTCACCCCTGGGCTTTCGGATATTGGCAAAGGCTCTTGCTACCCCCATAATGCCTTTTTAGGCAAGGCTCAAAAGACAAACCCACCTCCATAGGTATCACAAGGGATAAGAAACTAAGAGTAATGCTACTCAACGCCAGAAGTCTAAACCTCAAGATGCACGCACTCGAAACTCTCCTTAGCATGGAGAACATCGATATCTGTGCAGTAATGGAAACCTGGTTCAAGGCTCCCGAGAGCACCCCAGCACTACCAGGTTATACCTCATACCATGCTTTTCGGCCCCAAAACTTGGACCGAACCACAAAAGGAGGGGGAGTATCAATATTCGTCAAAGATACCCACACCTCCATGTTGGTGGCACAGCACAAAGCATCAGAGACTATCCATGTGCAACTAACAGTGGGTAAAACTGCCTTCCAGTTTATAGCCTGTTACAGACCACCCTCCCAAACCCAGGAACCCCACTCGACTTTCCTGAGAAAACTGGAAAATATGAAGGTCTCTCCAAACACCATTATATTGGGCGACTTCAACTACTCAAACATAGACTGGGAGCATTACTCTAGCTCCAACACCCTAGCCCAAAGGTTCCTAGAATTTATAAACTCAAATGCTATGGAACAACTTGTTACCACTCCCACAAGAGGGGAAAACATACTGGACCTGATCATCACCAACATGGGGACTCTATGCTCCAGACCAGAAGTGTATCCCTCATTGGTAAGATCAGACCATAAACTAATCTCACTGAATATTCACATCCCGACTCCACCCCCTGCCCTGAAAACCACAGTGAAAAACTTCTCTAATGCAAATTTCACACGCCTCAAAACTGAGGTGGAATCCTTCAAAGCCCCCGGGCCTGTGGAAAATATGGCCCAGACCGCAGAATCCTTTATAAACGCATTCTATCAACACCTTCAGGAATGTATGGATCATGCAATCCCAAATAAAACCAAGTCCCAATCCTCCAAAGGCAGACATCCTGTCTGGTGGACCCCAACCATAAACAAACTATACAATAGAAGGAGGAAGCTACTACATGATACAGCAAAATCCCAAAAAGGGAAGGCATCTCTGATCAGTATTAGCAAAAAACTACGGGCACTCATCAAATCGTCTAAGGCCAGCTTTGAGAGAAAAATTGCACAGGACACTAAGGATAATCACAAGGCTTTCTTTAGTTATGTTAGGAACCTGGGTGGGAATTCCCAGATATGCTCAGAATTAGTCCAAAATGACAAAAAATACATTGAACCCACAGACATTGCTAACATCCTAGCTGACAAGTTGAGCGCAAACTTCTCCCCCCTTCCCCACCAAAAGGGCAAATATCTATCCCAGCAGAGTGCTGCCCCCTGACATCTCAGATGCTCAGGTAAGAGCTGCCCTCTCCAAAGCAAACAATACAGCATCAATGGGACCAGACGGTGTCCCGGGCTGCGTCCTACATGAACTCCACGAAGAGCTAAACCCAAACATAAAACTACTGTTCAATCTCAGCCTTACTACAGGATATGTCCCCAAAGAGTGGCGTACAGCAACAGTGGTCCCTCTCCACAAAGGTGGTGCCTCAACGGATCCTGGAAACTATCGCCCCATAAGCCTGACTAGCTTGGTCTGCAAAGCTATGGAAAGGATCATCATGGACCTCATAAATAAACATATTGGGGACCTACAGACACTGGATCCTACCCAGTTTGGCTTTGTTAAGGGCAGATCCTGCCTCTTAAACCTGGTTGATTTCTTTGAAACAGCCACTAAGGCCATTGACGAGGGGAAGGTGGTCCATACAGCCTACCTGGACCTCGCAAAAGCTTTCGATACAATACCCCACTCGGGCATTATAGATAAGCTCACTAGCTTAAATATATAAACCCCTATGTCACTAGATGGGTTGCAAACTGGCTCAAGGACAGAACCCACATGGTTAGAATTGATGGAGCCATGTCAGACTCCAAACCAGTTACAAGTGGCATCCCACAAGGCTCAGTCCTGGGACCTCTCTTGTTCACTATATATTTCTCGGAGGTACAGGCCAACACGGAAGGTCTGTGGCTGACCAAGTTTGCAGATGACTGCAAACTGGGTGCCATAATCGACACTCCAGCCGACACAAGCATCCTCCAAAAGGGCCTCATAGAAACAGACAACTGGTGTCAGAGCCATGGCCTCAAGCTAAATGGCAAAAAGTGTATAGTCATCCCCTTTGGCAAAAACAAAGTGCCCACAAATTACCACATAGTTGGTAATCCATTAAGTATAGAAGAAGTAATTAGGGACCTGGGGACCCAAGTTGATAGCAATCTCTCATTTGACAACTACGTGGCCAAAGTGGTTAGAAAAACATTTTATATAGCCCACCTAATCATGAAGGGATTCACATCTAGATCAGGGGAGGTCATCGTGCCTCTTTACTCATCCCTCATCAGACCCATAATTGAGTACAATGCCCCTTTTGGGATGTACCTTACCAGACACCTGCAGCAACTGGAAGGACCCCAAAAATACCTCATCAAGAGGATCAAAGGGCTCAAACAGATGCCATATGTTGCCCGGTTAAAGAAACTAAAGCTCTACTCAGTGGCATACCGCCTGCTCAGAGGCGATCTGTGCCTGACATATAAAGCCATGTCCAACCCGGAATTAATGGACATGCTGCACCTCAGAAAATGCAAATCCCATCGATCTACGCGCTCGAGAGACTTGAACCTCAGCACTGAAATAAATAGGACATGCTGGAGGGACAGATTCAAAACCCAGAGGCTCCCTTCACTCTGGAATAAAATCCCAGTCCAGGTTAGGCAGAGTCCCTCATTGACTCTCTTCAAGAGGAATCTTGATGAGTGGATGGGAGATCATAGGTTTACCCCGGGTATCACTTCTGTGTCACTGTTAGACAGAGGCACAGTATACTAACCTCGAAAAAGGGCATAGCAAAATTATTTTAAAATGGGTGGCGAAAGCCAAACACACTCTGGCTAGGCTTATAAATGCCCTAGGGCAGATAGCCTAGTATGAACCTATGAACTTATGAACCTATGAACACTTCTGTTTGATACCTTTCTATTTGAGATGAAAATCAAATATCTTCTAACAGAATGATATCCCTATCTTATGTTTTACTACAATCCAAAATCCTTATTCTTCTCTCAAACTTCTTAAAGCTATTTAAATTAAGTGCTAGGACTTTGCAAATAATTGTAGCTTAAAAAATATTTATTCAACCTTCCCCTTTCTTTTTCTCTTTTTTGCATCATTCTGTAATTTTTCCCTTTCCTTTCCTGTACTCTTTTGTCAGTAGAATTTCTTTTTTGTTGCTTAACTATACTCCATTTCACATCATCACTATCACTCAACCGTAATTCTTTTTCTTCAGTTTTTTTCTGTATTAAGGTTACCCTTTTTGTACACCTTGTTCTCCATCCATAGTTTCTATTTGTGTCTCTACTATTTCTACCTCTTTTGGCCCTTCTTCACTCTTTTGATCTTGTTTGATTGATATTTCTACAATATCTACCTCTGTCTCACTTCCCTTTTCTTCACATTCCACCCAAATTCCCATTTTTATTACATTATAATTCCTTGCATATTGTCCTATTTTTCCACATGTAAAGCATTTCCTTTTTGCACAATTATTAATTAAATGATCATGTTTTCCACATAAAAACATGTTTTAGGCTGACCCCAATATTTTACCATACCTCTATCGCCTTCGACATTTATAACATTTCATAAATGCACAATGCTTTCATTTTCAATTTTCAAAACCACATTGTAATGCCATGACCCAGTCCATAAACGTCTATTACTGTACACTTTTGACATATACAACACATACCTATATAACTTTAATAAATGTCCATTTAAAGTCTCTTATCTAATTCAGTTTGGAATTGTATGTTAATCCTTTTATTTGCCGCTCTATGAAAAGCTTTAAATAAGTATAGCTTCCACAGCATACCGTTTTTCTTTTTTTCATATTCCTCCAAAACATTTTCCACTACTTGATTATTCTCAGAAATAATGTCATAAAATGTCTATTTATATGTATAAAAGCTTGCTTTCACTCCCAAGGGAGTAATTACTTTGTCCTATACCTTATATCAGTTCAATGCAGAATCTTGCTTCTTTTCAATTCGTGTCATAAACAATTTCTTTTTTTACAACTGTAACTCTGTTTCTGCTTTCAAGACATGGGCACTATAACAGGATGACATCAGCTTCACTATATATAAAGCCTGCTTGTTCTTTGTGTTTTACAGGAAACTGTTCTTTCAGAAAAACACTAACTAGATTGTTTTCCCAAGAGTTCAAAATATTGCTTCAAGGTGGAATGCATTCATATTCCATAATGTCTGAATGACAAGATTTCAGCATTTTAAAAGTTAAGCAAGACTGTTGGAGAAATACTGCTTGGGTCTAAAAGCATTTTATTATTCTCTTCTACCCAGTGCTGACAATAGTGATAACAGACCATGTGACATCCAGTTAATATCCCACTGGACTGCCAACAATAATGTGACATCCCCCACTTAAAACCTGGGCCAGTAATAAAGGAGCCTCAATCCTCATTACTGACTCCAGTGTGACAGTGTCATGGAAAACACCAGACCACAGAGCACAGAAGAGTAAAATTCCACAATTTCCTTAAGAACACATGCTCTTTTTTCCTGGGACTTGACTATATACCTCTGTCCACCCCAAATGTAATCCCTTGTCATACACTTCAGAGCAATGTTTTCCAGTTTAAGACCTCTCACTCACACTCAAAATAAATCTCACACACATAAACACTTATGGGAAGCCTGACACAGATTTCCAGCTGTGTTCCCCTCCCAATACAAATGGTAAAGCTGCCACCATAGTCAGACAGGTCTGCATGCCTTTCAAAGGGTGATCAATTAGTAAAAAATTAAATATCAAAATAAATGATAGCTATGGCCAGAAGCAGCCAAGCATTCAAAGTGACCTGGGGAGTATTAAACAGGTATAAGCCCTCTCTAAACGCTAAAGAATACATTGACTGTCCAGCCACAATGTAAAGTAATGAAAAACATTTAATAATAAGTAAAATGATTGCAAGAATGTAAATCAATAACTTTCAATAAACAGTAGAATTCAATCACCAGCAATGTAAAATTAAACTGTAGGATCGAAGTCCATCATTTTAGAAAACTCTACATAAATAACTAAGTTTTCCTAATCTAACTTGAAAATACTGTCCCTGATCTAAAGTAAAACATAACAGCAAGGCAAAGGCAGGCTTACAGTTTCTGTTGAGTACTTTTTCTTGGTGTTCACTACACAGCACTGTAACTGACTGCAACTCTTCACTAACTGCTGCTCTTAACTAACAGTCTCAACTGTCTTACTTTAAAAATAACAGTCAGCTGTTTGAAAGAGTTATTATTCCTGTCAATCATCTGTTCAAATAATCACCTAGTAACCAGGAACATTCTAATGACATCACCTACTGATCAGCTGATTTTCCAGTGGTAGTATGTACTTTAGAATCTCCCTTACAAACATGTGCAATTAGAAATGTATCAAAATACTGACAGACTTTTTAAACATTTTGTATAAACAGGGAAATACTCAACATTTTAAAAACTTATTTACATTTTCACAACTAGACATGCTGGCATACAGTACAAGTTAATCTGAAAATATACACAAATCTCCTGCCAGACATGCTAACAAAGATGACAATGTTTTCATTTTCTTCACAGACCAATAAATAGATAACAAAAAAAAAAAAAAAAAGAAAAGAAATAAATAACAAATATTTAAGTAGCCATTTCTCTGCATTTAAAGTGGGTTTTTTTTATTGTATCTGCTTTATTTTCTGAAAAAAACAAAAAATAAAAAAATACTTATTTTCACACCTTTTTAAGCTAGTATAGTCCAATTTTCAGGTTAGTGCTGAATTCAGGGGTGTGTTACAAGTTTCTGGGTGTGTTTGCCCATACCTTACTTGGATAGAAGGAAGTCTCTCTGTTCACTGTGAGAGAGGGAGCTATGAGCAGCCTATCTTTCCCTGGAGGAGTGGTTTCAGCCCAGAAATTAGTAGTTTATTGGCCATTTTGGGCAAATTTCTATCTCTTTCATTTCCCTGCTATAAAACCCACATTTGCGCGGTTTTGCATGTCGGGCAGCGCTGGTTAGCTAGGGTATAACTATTCCCGGCTCCACAAAGTCTACTCCAATTTTCCCCTTGGAACTAGACAAAGTCTCAACTTAAGCACTCAAACCATTCACTTCTCATCCCGGCACTTGCTCAAAACTCATAGCAAGCACTAATAAACCTTAGCACTAGACCCCCCTATACTGTAGAGAAGGACAAGACTCTCTATTCGACCTTACCAGCCAGTCAGAAAAACAGTTCACTATACCTATCCAGGCAGGTCCAAAAGACAGTTTCAGGTGTACTCTCCGGTCCAACTGGTGAATCTGGGCATTTTGAGGCAATGTTACAATTGCCTCGTACACAGACAACCCTCCCCGCCTTCCACCAAACACTAATACATGCGAGAGGTGCAATTATACAGCCAAACTGGAGGCTATGCTCTCTCAACCCAAGACTGGACCAGGCAGTCAAGAGGAGAAGGGAATTACTTGCATCACACCACCAGTCTCACATAGACCTATGAAACCAGCTCCAGCAAAAAAACACACATAAATACACAAAAAACATACTCAGAGGCTCTAAATAAAAATCTGAAAAAGCAACAGAGACCTCCAAAGCAGACATCCAAGCAACCTCCACCCCCCAACACAAACCATGAAACACATTCTTCACAAAACCAGTGTGCCATGCAATCAAAGCCCTTAAGGCAAAATAACATATCCAACACACTAGTAATAGGTGACTCTATAGGTTCATAGGTAGGTACTAGGCTATTAGCCCTAGGGCCTATATAAGCCTAGCCAAAAAGGTACCCTGGCTTTCGCCACCCATGAAAATAATTTTCCTGTGCCCGAGCAAAGCCACATAAGTAATCCCTGGGGTGAATTTCCTATTTCCCATCCAGTCATCAAGATTCTTCTTGAAGAGTGCTAATGAGAAGCTCTGTTTGACATAGATAGGTAGTCTGTTCCAGAGTATGGGAAGTCTCTGGGACAGGAATCTATCCCTCCAGCATGTTCTGTTTATTGTGGTGACAAGGATTAGGTCCCTAGAGTGTGTAGCTTGGAGGGATTGGGATTTCTTTAAGTGGAGCATATCCAACAGCTCTGGGTTTGATATAGCTTTGTATGTTAGGCAGAGATTGCCTCTGAGTAGGCGATATGTGACGGAGTAAAGCTAGAGTTTTTTGAGACGGTCTGCGTAAGGCATCTGTTTGAGGCAAGTAATCCTTTTTGTGAGGTATTTCTGTGGCCTTTCCAGTTGTTGTAGATGTCTTGTGAGGTACATACCAAAAGGAGCGTTGTACTCTATAATGGGTCTAATGAGTGATGAGTAGAGGGGAAACAATGACCTCTTTTTTTCTGGAGGAGAAACCTTTTGTGATGAGGTGAGTCACATAGAAGGATTTCCGGACCACTGTGGCGATGTGTTTATCAAAGGAGAGACTACTGTCCACCTGTGTCCCAAGGTCTCTTATCAAACTTTTGGCATTAAATAAACTACCACTTATGTGGTAGGTCATGGGTACAGAGTTTTTACCAAAGGGGATGACAATACACTTTTTGGCATTGAGCTTCAGGCCATGGCTTTGACACCAGGCATCTGTCTCAGTGAGGCCACTCACTAGTCAAGCACACTGACGTCCTACTCACAAGGCTGAACAAGGAGAGGGTTACTGTTAGCTGCCTGTCAGGTGCCAGGATCCGCCACATAACACAAGCACTCAGTTCACTCCAGAACAAGTACAAATATGCCTCTGTCTTTGTCCATGTTGGTGTGAATGACCTGAGCCGTACCTCCCTGGACTACATGAAAAGAGACATGGAGGAGCTCTCTGATCACGTACCCAGGCCGGTATGACCCTGACCCAGAGTAGCATCCTGCCATCACCAAGAATGATACCATGGTATAGAGAAAAAAATTATCAATTTCAACAATTGGCTAAGCTTCTGGTGACATTCAAAGGGGATCCAGTGTCTGTCAGCCTGGGATGACATGCTCGACAAGCCAAGCTGCTTCGCTAGAGACAGCTTGCACATATCACTTTTAGGCTTTCGAATACTGGCCAAGGCTCTTGCCACCCCCATAGTGCCTTTTTTTTAGGAAAGGCTCAAAAGACAAACCCACCGCCGTACATAGTACAAGTATCAAAAAACTGAGTGTAATGCTACTCAATGCCAGAAGTCTAAACCTCAAAATGTACACACTCGAGGCACTCCTCAGTATATAGAAAATCGATGTATGTGCAGTAACAGAAACCTGGTTTAAGGCTCCAGAGAGCACCCCAGCACTACCAGGCTACAACTCATACCATACATTACGGCCACAAAACACGGACCAAACTGCAGAAGGCGGTGGAGTATCCATATTCATCAAGGATACCCACACCTCCAAGTTAGTGGCACAGCACGATGCTTCAGAGATCATCCACGTGCAACTAATAACAGGCAAAACTGCTATTCAAATTATAGCTTGCTACAGATCACCCACCATGCCCCAGGACCCCCACTCCGCATTCCTGGAAACACTGAGAAACATAAAGGTCCTAACAGACACCCTGATATTGGGTGATTTCAATTACCCAAACATTAACTGGGAGAACTACTCAAGTACAAACTCCCTTACCCAACATTTCCTACAATTTATAAACTCAAACACCCTGGATCAACTGGTCAACACCCCCACCAGAGGTGACAACATATTGGACCAAGGCTAGGTTCAAAAGAAAAATGCCATGGACTCCAAAGATAACCACAAGGCATTCTTTAGCGATGTCAAGAATCTAAGTGGCAATTCTCAGATCTGCTCGGAGTTAGTGCAGAATGGCACAAAATACACTGAACTGACCGATATAGGCAACATCCTGGCAGACAGGTTCAGTGCAAAATTCACCCCCCTCTCACCCCCAAAAGGGCCCATAACTATACCAGAAGAATGTAGTGCCCCTGAAATCACAAACACTCAGGTTAAAACAGTCCTCTCCAAAGCCAAAAGCACAGCATTAATGGGACCGGATAGTGTCCCAGGCTGTGTCCTACATGAGCTCAAAGATGAACTAACCCCTCACCTAAACACACTGATTAAACTCAGCCTCTTCACAGGCTATGTGCCCACAGAGTGGCGGACAGCAAAGGTTATTCCACTCCACAAAGATGGAGCCACAACGGACCCTGGGAACTATCACCCTATAAGCCTGACTAGCTTGGTCTGCAAAGCTATGGAGCACATCATCATGGATCTCATTAACAGAGACACTGGGAACCTCCAAACACTGGACCCTACCCAGTTCGGCTTTGTAAAGGGTAGATCATGCCTCCTAAACCTGGTGGACTTCTTTGAGGCAGTTACCAAGGCTATAGATGAGGGAAAGGTAGTCCACACAGCCTACCTAGACCTCGCAAAGGGCTTCGACACCATTCCCCACTCAGGTATTATAGACAAGCTCACCAGCCTGAACATAAACACCAACGTCATGAGATGGGTTGCCAACTGGCTCATGAACAGAACCCACATGGTAAGAGTTGCGGGAGCTAGGTCTGACTCTAAACCGGTTATAAGTGGCGTTCCCAAGGGTTCAGTTTTAGGACCCCTCCTGTTCGGCACATACTTCTCAGAGGTACAGACAAGTACAAGAGGACTATGGCTGACCAAGTTTGCAGACAACTGCAAATTAGGGGCTATAATTGACTCTCCGGCTGACACAGACATCCTCCAAAAAGGTCTCACTGAGACAGATACCTGGTGTCAAAACCAAGCTAAGTGCCAAAAAGTGCATAGTCATCCCCTTTGGAAAAAACAAAGTACCCACAAACTACCACATAGGTGGTATCCCCCTAAATACAGAAGATGTAATAAGGGATCTGGGGACTCAAGTAGATAGTAACCTCTCCTTTGATAATCACATTGCCAAAGTGGTTAGAAAATCCTTCTGTGTGGCCCACCTTATCACAAAAGGGTATGTATCCAGATTGAAAGAGGTCACTGGGCCCCTCTATGCATCACTCATCAGACCCATCATAGAGTAAAATGCCCCATTTGGGATGTACCTTACAAGACACCTGCAACAAATGGAAAGACCATAGAAGTACCTCACCAAGAGGATCACTGGCCTCAAGCAGATGCCCTATGCAGCTCGACTGAAGACACTCCAGCTGTACTCGGTTGCATACTGCCTACTCAGAGGTGATCTCTGCCTGACATACAAGGCCATGTCCAACCCAGAATTGATGGACATGCTCCACCTAAAGAAAACCATATTCCCTTGAGCCACACGCTCCAGGGATCTAAACCTCACCACAACAATAAATAGGACGTGCTGGAGGGATAGATTCCTGTCCCAGAGACTTCTCATGCTCTGGAACAAGATTCCATTCTACATTACGTAGAGCTCCTCGCTAACCCTCTTCAAGTGAAACCTTGACAAGTGGATGGGAAACAGAAAGTTTACCCCAGGGATCACTTCAATGGCTCTGCTGGACAGAGGCACAGGAAACTAATCTAAGGGGGCGGCGAAAGCCAACACATTCTGGCTAGGCTTATAAATGCCTTCGGGCAGATAGCCTAGTACCTACCTATGAACCTATGAACCTATAAACTAGGTATAAAAGATACAAATGCTAAAAGAAAGTCACTGAACCTAAAAGAGATTTAAATAAATTGTAATACAAATATACAACAAATACATAAAAGTGTTGTAAAAAGTTCTCCATATGCTGACATCATAAAATGTTGTTTTGAAGTACGACTGCATTTGGCTAGCACCTTCTGCCATTAGACATGGGAGGTGGTGTGTGAAACATTCAATGAGTCATTGGACTGTCAAGGAATCCTATTACTTTTTGTGTGCAAGAGATTGTCCAGAAACAGGTTCATAGGTATACACTAGGCTAACAACCACCAGAGCCTTTAAATGCCTGGCCGTGCAATCTAACCCAATTAAGTTCATATGTAACACTGGTGTTTATTATTAGGGGTCATGTTTGGAAGTTTCTTGAGGTTATACGGGGGTTATGTTAGTTTAGGCATTACTGTCTGCCTCTTTCTGTCAGAGACATGGTGGCCAGACCTGGGGTGAATTTCTGATTTCCCATCCACTGGCCAAGGTTATGCGTAAACAGGGTAGAGGATGGCCTCTGCTTCACATGGATGGGGAGCCTGTTAGAGAGCATGGGGATCCTCTGAAACATATATCTATCTCGCCAACATGTCTTATTTATGTCACAAGCAAAATTTAAATCCTTGGAGCTAATGGTTTTGATGCTCTTCATTTTGCAGATGTGCAAAGATTCCACCAGAGCTGGATCTGAGGATGCTTTGTATGCCAAGCATTGTTGCCTCTCAGTAACCTGTAGGAGACAAGAGTATAGAGACAGAGCTTTAAGGTAATCTGTATAGGACAATGTTTATACTCTAGCTTCTCCTGGCAAGGAACCTTTGTGAGTGTTCCAACTCTTGCATGTGTCTGGTCAGGTACAAACTGAAGGAGGCATTATACTCAATGATGGGTCTGATAAGGGCTGAATAAAGTGGCATTATGACTTCCTTGGACTTGGATGCCATGCCCTTACTTATAAGTTGGGTGACATAGAATGATTTTCTTACTACCCTGGCAACGTGTTAGTCAAACATCTGTCAATTTACAGTCATTCTGCAAACTTGGTTGGCAAAAGGCCCTTACCAGCACTTAGCTCCGAGAACGAGATGCCAAATATGAGCAGTCCCAAAATGAAGACCTGAGATATCCTGCTGGTCAATGGTCTTTTAATGGAGGTGGTAATACCAATCATGACTTCCTAGGTCCTTTCTGTGAGCCAGCTGGCAATCCAGCGAGTTATGTAGGGGTTTGTGGCCAGTTTAATTATGTTTGCCAAGCATAACTGAGTGGGGTTTTGTACTGACCACTTTAGCCAGATCCAGGTAGGCAATATGCACAGTTTTCCTCTTAGCCATTGCCTCAGTGACCTTTTCAAGCATTTCCCCCTAGCCATTGCATCGGTGACCTTCTCAAGCATTTCATTCTGAACTATAATTTTATTGCAAGCTTGTAATTGTATGACCCAAGCCTGCTCTGTAAAGACAGCCATGGTACACAGATAATACAGAAAGTTTGTTTCACTGGCATGTATTACTTCCATGCTGTTAAACGTCTACGCATTTTATGCATACCTAACTTGGGTGCAGCCATGCTTTCAAGTTATTAACACTATTCTCTATGCACATACATTTCAGAGTCCACACACAAAGCAGTTGTTTCAGTTGTCTTTTAACATACTATTTAGCCATCTACATTTACTAAGGTACACAGACCTAGTATGTGACAATGTGCAAGCATCCCTTGATTTGCCTTCAAAACATACTCTGCTGTTCACTTCATTTTACGATCATATAAGAATATTGATTTACAGTTCCACAATTAACTTAACCAATCAATGCAAATGTAATTGCTTCAGTGATACTGGATAACTTCATTTATATAGAGAGATGGCAGGTGCTACAGTAGTTTCCTTCACTGTCTCTTCCTTCCTTTTACAAGATTGGGCACACTACCACTAACCAAATACATTCTGTGTTTTAGTCTAGAGAATGGTTTAAAAAAAGAATATTTTTATTCTTTCACTTGCCTTGCTTTGTCTCATGCTTCTTCGATACTATAATGTAATCTGTTATTCAGTTTTACATTGCCAGTTTGTTGCTCAGACAACATTGACCTAATTATCTTCTTTGTTGTTTTTTTCAACAATACTACTGCCATTTTGTATCTGTGTTTGCCCCCAGTACTATATTCCGTAAATTGCGTGTATACTTATTTGTTTTAATTGTCTTGTTTGCTGTTTGTCTCTTTAGCTGAAAGGGATCCTGAATCAGCATGTGTACCTGGCTATAAACATGATAAATACATGAAATGCTCACCACTTGTGTGGCTGCATGTGTGTGTCTGCAGCTCATATAAAATAAAAATAATCTATTTTTTCCCTTTTCGAACAGGTTGAGTATCAATATTCCTCATAAAAGGATAAATAGAAGGATTGGGTGCATTGCGGAAAACTAGTGAACCTTGAGAGAGTGAAATCAGTGGATATTTTTGTGCCATAAATGTGGACATGGGAGTGGCACAGTGGCACAACAAGAGGTTCCCTGGTTCAATTCTCAGCTGGGGTGCCTTTTGTGTGGATTTTGTATATTCTCTCTGTGTTTGTGTGGATTTCCTACGAGTGCTCTGGTTTCCACTCACATTCCAAAGACATGCAGTAGGTAGATTTGAGACTGTAAATTGGCCATAGGTATGAGTGTGAGATATGAAAGAAATACAGCGGCAGGACTAGCCACCCGTCGATGTAAACTTTGGCACAAGATGATTGTCACTGTTGAAGTGACACCCGACCCTATATGCACAAATGGGAAAAAGGCGTTGCAGATGGATGGATGAAATGTGGACATGAGACAAAAAGTAGTTTCTGGACATTCTTGCCACAAGATTGCTATTGTTTTTAGGGGTACTACAAACTTCCACAACTACAGTATATGTTCTTTGTTTTATATTATACCTAATACTACTTTGAACTACACACCTCTAACTGTCTCTCAACAGTAATTTACTTCAGGGTATAAACACACCATCACAAAAATACATATACTTGGACTGGGGTTGATTTGCTGCTGTAATATTGCTCCTCTCAAGACCCTATATACTCTCTTCAGTTTACTTATTTATGCCACTCAGCTATTTGACCCCTCTAGTTCAGTGTTTGTTAGTAGCCAGACCGCCATTAACAGGATGCACCCTGCAGATGACAGGGTTTAGCAGAAGAATGGACCCAAAAGCCACTTTTGATGGCTGCATTGCTAACATTCTGGCTGACAGGTTCAGTGCAAATTTCTCCCCTCCTTCACCCCCAAAAGAAGAAATACTTATCCCAGCTGAATGTAATCTCCCTGTCATCTCAGATGTCCAAGTGAGAACCACCCTAAACAAAGCAAAAAACACAGCATCAATGGGACCTGACGGTATCCCGGGGTGCGTGTTACGTGAACTCCAAGAGGAGCTAAACCCACACATAAAAATGCTATTTAACCTTAGCCTTACATCGGGATATGTACCTGAACACTGGCGTACAGCAACAGTGGTCCCACTCCACAAGGGGTGCCTCTACAGACCCTGGAAACTACCGCCCCATAAGCTTAACTAGCCTGGTCTGCAAAGCTATGGAAAGAATCATTATGGAACTCATAAACAGAGACATAGGGGACCTACAGACACTTGACCCCACCCAGTTCGGCTTTGTAAAGGGCAGATCCTGCCTTTTAAACCTGGTTGACTTTTTCGAAACAGTCACTAGAGCCATTGATGAGGGCAAAGCAGTCCATACAGCATACCTGGACTTGGCTAAGGCCTTCGACACAATACCCCACTCAGGCATCATAGATAAGCTAAACAGCTTAAAAGTAAACCCTTATGTCACTAGATGGGTTGCAAACTGGCTAAAGGACAGAACCCATAAAGTTAAAATCGCTGGTCAGACTCAAAGCCAGTCACAAGTGGTGTCCCACAGGGATCTGTCCTGGGACCCCTCTTGTTCGGCATTTATTTCTCAGATGTTAAAGCAAACATGGGAGGGCTGTGGCTGACAAAATTCGCAGATGACTGCAAACTAGGCACCATAGTCAATACACCAGCAGACACACACATCCTACAAAAAGGCCTCACTGAAACGGACAACTGGTGCATGGCACTAAGTCATGGCCTTAAACTAAATGCCAAAAAATGTATAGTCATCCCTTTTGGAAAAAACAAAGTACCCACAAATTATCACATAGACAGCAACCCACTGAGTACGGAAAAAGTAATCAGAGACCTAGGGACCCAAGTAGACAGCGAACTCTCATTTGACACCCACGTTGCCAAAGTGGTTAGAAAAACATTCTACCTTGCACACCTCATCATGAAGGGATTCACATCCGGATCCAAGGATGTCATTGTACCCCTGTATTCCTCCCTCGTCAGACCCATGATTGAGTACAATGCCTCATTTGGTATGTACCTCACCCGGCATTTGCAACAGCTGGAGAGACCACAAAAGTACCTCACCAAAAGGATCAAGGGTCTCCAACATATGTCTTATTCTGCCAGACTAAAGAAACTTCAGCTCTATTCAGTAGCATACCGCCTGCTCAGAGGTGATCTCTGCCTGACGTACAAGGCCATGTCCAATCAGGATCTGATGGACATGCTCCACCTCAAAAAATCCAAATCCATCAGGACCACGAGAGCTAAAGACTTAAACCTCAGCACAAGTATGAATAGGACATGCTGGTGGGATAGATTCATAACCCAGAGGCTTCCCATGCTTTGGAACAGGATCCCAGTTCGTATTAGGCAGAGCCCCTCATTGACTCTCTTCAAGAGAAATCTTGATGAGTGGATGGGAGATCGTAAGTTTACCCCAGGGGTCACATCTGTGTCACTGCTAGACAGGGGCACAGTAAACTAATTCTATTATATAAGGGGACCTTCATTGTGTCACTACTAGACAGAGGCACAGTATTCTAGATTTATTCTGTACATTTTTGTACCATTTCATGGGGTGGCAAAAGCCACATCACTATGGCTAGGCTTACAAATGCCCCAGGGCAGATAGCCTAGTACTATACTATGAAACTATGAAACTATGGTGTGACTGGCTTGGCAGGTTATAAGGAAGGCCTGCTCCTGCATGTTATCATCACCTGACGGGCTTCTACAAGCCATGCGGCACAGTTGCCAAGCATGACTCCCCCCAAAGCAAAGAATCTCTTGGGTCCTACCTGTTTGTCTAACCCAGCCACTATTACTTTCTCAAATCTCTACCGGGGCTGAAACAGCATCTTACCTCAGCAGCACACCGCCCTCCACCCCAACCCTCAATACATACAAGCATGCATACCAGTGTCATTTCTTCCTTTCTCCCACCAGCTGTTCAGGTGCCTGGGCTATTAATGAAACTCAGGTTGTCTAGATAGATTACAGTCAGGGCTTTTTTTCCTTCCACACTTACAAACCTCGTTTCTTATGAGATAGGTGATGGAGGTGTTAGCGCTTGTTTCTCATGTTGGTCCTTTGCAACTTTTTTTTTTTTTTTTGGTAACAGTATCACCACACAGCTACATGTTAGTGCACTGCCTCTCCAGCATTCCACTTTTGGTGTGTGGCCAGCAAGTTGTATATTCTCCTTTCTTTTGTTACTCTGTTTTTAGTGGATTTTACTGCCCTGGCTTGCTGACCACTGTTCGTCCACATGGAGTGTTATTTTTTGAGACAATGGAATAAAGTCTGCCCTTACTTATTCTGCTCTTTAACTTCTAGTGTTGAGGTGTGCACAGAGTTAGTTTCCACTGTCCTCAGCTTGACCTCCAGGAATCCAGTCCAGTGAGTCCAGAGCAATATGCAACTGACTTAAAATGTTTCAGTCTTGTTTGAAGATAAGTCTATTATGCTTTTTGTACCAGGGATTATTTACATTCATTACTGAATGCTCTTCTATCATAGAACAGTCTCTGAAAATCCTCCCTAAACAACTTAGCATTTGTCAGCACATAATGGGGAGGAAGTATGAGATGTAACAGTATAAATGTAGTGTCACTACACATGTAACCCTTTTTCTCTTAAATGGTAGTTGCATGTAGTGGCCAGTTATAAATTAACCTAAACAGTAACACAGTAAAGGCTTGGAAGAAACTCAAGCAAATGATATGCTCTCTGGATATGTAGTGAAAAGGGCTAGACAAGGAATATCCGATTTTAATTTGTGCCCTGAATGAACATTACATGCTTGTGAAGCCATGCAAGATGATCCAAGGTTACTTATCGCTAAGTCCATACCTGACTACAATGCTATGCATGCATTTCCTTCACCGTGAGCACCATGCACTTTCAGTAACAACGTACTTCAATTTACAGCTCACATCACTGATTTCTTCTTACCTGCAGACTGCACAGACAAAACAACTTGGATGGTATGTTCTGCCAAGTGCTGAAACCACTTCGCCTTCAATAAATTCACTGCAGCTGAAACATCTTGTGCCATAAAGCCTCTGATAATCCAAAGTACAAATGTATTCCCCTTGTCTGACAAAAAATCCTGCTTGGGCCAGGTCACAACCACATACTGAAAACAGAAAATAAAGTTTGAAGTCAATACATTTCACAAATCATAGTAATAATCCTGTGGTAGAATGTTTTTATACTGAAGAAGACATATTTGCATAAGACTACAGCTGGCATAATGGAAATCCATATGGGTTAAATTACTGTAGCTAATTCCTAGCCTAGACTTCATATTTTCAATCCATCCACAGACAGAATCAGTATGGTAAAAAAAAAAAAAAAAAGTCTGCATTGTAAATGTAATGCTATAGCACCATCTATTCATGGCTCAATGAAAGTGCAGTTACCTGAGAGAATAGTACAAAATCAGTGACAACTTTTAACAGGCAGTAATGTCAAATTTGAGCACTTGGGAGTGTCAATCAAAGGTACAGACACACAAGCCTTCTTCAGATCTCAATATAGTGATACAAGTCATTGAAGATATTGAACAGTATTATTGTATTTGGAAATTAAATGCGCAATACAGTTTACAAGAACTCAACACAGTAGCGAAAGCAACTTTGTAAAAAACTATAAAAGGAAGGAAGACAGCAGATGTGTATATCAAACTAAGATTAATGAAGAGATACAGCAGAACAAAGGTACCTGGATGGGTATATAAGGGACCATAACATGTCATCTTTAATATCACAAAGAAATTGAAGGCAAGGTGCCCTCTGAAGCTGTAAATATTATATATGCTTTACATTAATGTACGACATATTAATGTGAAAGTAAAGCCCACCATTACCATTAAAAATTGCATATAAGTGCATGTGTGTGTGTGTGTGTGTATGTATGTATATATATATATATATATATATATATATATATATATATATATATATATATATATATATATATATATATATATATATATATGTGTGTGTGTGTGTACACACACACACACACACACACACACACATTTTTATGGTGATGGGTCCAAGATGAAGATAAATGAGCACCTGTATATAGCACAGGGCTGCAGCAGTCAGTCAGTCACTTAGTCCTCTGGTTCAATTTCGAGCTGGGATAGACTATGTCCACCTCATCTCGATGTGATAGCTCGTTGGAGGCTCCAGCTACCATCCTACATCCCAAAGATATGCAGGCAAGAGGCTGGCATGCTAGTGAAAATGTTTGCAGATATAGGTTATCCTAAAAGTAAATTAGACGAGATTAGAGATGAAGTCACCCATTCTAGGGCCACTAAATTTCCTCCTATCTTGATAAGTTGGTTGACACCAAAGGGAGAAGTTAGTGAACTGGGTGACTTTGATATATGTCATACTTTTCCAGTTCCTATTAGTTTAGATTCTACGGGAATACAAAAGATTGTAGTTGATAACTGGTAAGTTATTTTAGGTAATACTGATTTAGATAAAATAGTGGGGAATCACCCTCACTTTATTTAGTCTCCAACACCAAGGGATTATTGGAAAATAATGTCCACAATAATCATTGTTTGGAAACTGGTCCTGTTGGTACCTATCCATGTTGAAACTGCAAATACTGCAGGTATATATATTCTGCACACAGTGTGTATTTTAAAGATTTAGATAAAACTATTACAGCCAAAAATAGATATAATTGTATAAGCACTGGTTTAGTTTATTTGACAACTGCTTTAGCTGTGAGAGTTTCTGTGTAAGGAAAACTACCAGAATGCTGTCACAGAGGATTTATGAACATTATGCAGCTATTAAAAGGAAATATTTTATGAACATGTTGGCCAAATATGCTTCTGGTTGTAGCAATTTTAAGAAATTTATTTTCTTTTTGTATTAGCGGAGTTTGCATGTTCTCCCTGTGTTTGCGTGGGTTTCCTCCAGGTACTCCGGTTTCCTCCCACATTCCAAAGACATGCATCTGGAGCATTTCTCCCTGGGCCTCCGCTGAAAACAGGTTCTGTGGAACCTAGTCGGACTTTCCCAATCAACAAATGTTAAAATAAAAAAATTTAAAAAAAATTAGATATGATTGATGGGTCCCTTTTGTGGAAAGTTTCAACAATGTACTAAAAATCAAGGAATTCAAATGGAAAATCGCATTACAAGCAGACAAAGAACTGGGATAAAATGAAGATGTCGACATAATGTGTGTTAAAAGGCAAATTATTTTAATACTGGTGTCACTTTAAATAAATATGGTTTATTTTATTCATTGTCTAAGCTTCAATTGCATTTAAATGTGTAAAGTGGAATTTTATTGGTTAAAAGAAATGTAATACATATTTTACATCATGTTCTCAATTGTTTATACGTAATTCACAATTATTTTGGGTGCTCTGATGAAGTTCTTGCTTATTAAAGAATGAAAGCATTAAACTTTAAAATTTTGGTATTTGGTTGGCTTTCCTTTGAATAAAGGCATTTTAGAGTGTTATTTAGTTCTTTTTATGCCCTTCTACGTGGTTTTGTTTTTGGTTTATAACAAGGTAGTTTAGGGCTAACTGACTTGAAGGGACATTTAAAGGCTAGTCATTTGAGAGTTCAGTATTTAATGAAAGTGGTTAAAGTTCTAAAAGGAAAATTATCATGATAAATGGGGCAGGATGAGTTTTAGGGATATGGATAGACTAGCCATTTTGGCACAAGTCCTCAAGGAATATCTAAATAATCACAATGGATATTAGGGGTTCGCATGGAAAGATGATAAGTCAGCAAGTAAAGGAGAGTAGCATTGCTGAAACTGAATTCATAGGTGTGAAGCAGGTTAATGGCCCTGGGACCTTTACAAGCCTAGCCCATAGAAGTGCCCTGGCATTGTGCCGCCTGTCATTAGTTCCCAGTGCCTCTATCAAGTAGAGCCACTGGAGTGATCCCCAGGGTGAACCTTCTATTTCCCATCCACTCATCAAGATTTCTCTTGAACAGGGCTAGTGAGGTGCTCTGCTTGACATGTATAGAAAGTCTATTCCAGAGCATGGGCAGTCTCTGGGTTATGAACCTGTCCCTCCAGCATGTTCTTTTGATTGTGGTAATGAAGTTTAGGTCTCTGAAGCATGTGGTGTGGCGGGATTGGGATTTCTTTAGATGTAGTATTTCTAACAGAGCTGTGTCAGACATGGCTTTGTAAGTCAAGCAGAGATCTCCTCTTAGTAGATGATATGAATCAGAGAATAGCTGGAGTTTTCTGAGTCTGTCCATGTAGGACATGTGTTTAAGGCCGAGAATCCTCTTTGTGAGGTACTTTTGTGGCCTATCCAGCTGTTGCAGGTGTCTTAGTGAGGTACATGGCAAATGGGGCATTATACTCTATGATTGGTCTAATGAGGGAAGAGTAGAGAGAAATGATGACCTCTTTCTTCCTGGATGTAAAACCCTTAGTAATGAGATGTGCCACATAGAAGGACATTCTGACCACAGTGGCAATGTGGTGTCAACCTGTGTCCCCATAGCTCTTATAAGGCCTTCAGTGTTCAAAGGGCTCCCATCAGTGTGGCAATTCATGGGAAATGAGTTTTCCCCAAAGGGGATGACAACGCATTTTTGGCATTAAGCTTGAGGCCATGGTTTTGACACCAGTTATTGGTCTCATTGAGGCCTTTCTGTAGAATGTCTGCATCACTTGGGGAGTTAATAATGGCTCCCAGCTTGCAGCCGTCTGTGAATCTGGTCAGCCAGAGTCCCTCTGTGTTGGCCTGGACATCTGAGAAGTAGATGACAAACAGGAGAGGACCCAGGACCAATCCCTGTGGGGGTCCACTCATGACTGGTTGGCAGTCTGACTTGGAGTCCTCTACTTTCACATTGTGTGTTTTATCTGTGAGCCAATTTGCAACCCACCTAACGATATAGGGGTTGATGCCTATTTTGGTGAGTTTATCAATAATTCCTGAGTGAGGAATGGTATGAAAGGCTTTGGCCAGATCGAGGTAGGCTGTATGAACTGCCTTATCTTCATCCACCGCTTCTGTGACTGACTCAAAGAAGTTAACCAGGTTGAGCAGGTATGATCTACCTTTCACAAAACCAAATTGTGTGGGATCTAGAGTTTGAAGATCCCCTACATCATTGTTAATTAGGTCCATGATGATGTGCTTCATAGCCTTACATATCAGACTCGTCAGGCTAATGGGGAGATAATTTTCAGAGTCTGTAGTTGTTCCTCCTTTATGGAGAGGGATGACTGTAGCAGTGCGCCATTCGGTAGGGACAAAGACTGAGGCAAGGCTGTGAGTGAACAGAGCACACAAATGTGGTGCCAGTTCACTTTGTAATTCATGTAGAACACAGGCAGAGATATTGTCGGGTCCCATGGAAGCTGTATTCTTGGCCTTAGACAATGCAGCTTTAACCTGTGCTGCGGTAATGCAGGGTACCTGGCATTCTTCCGGTATTGAGCTTGGTCCTTTAGAGGGGAACAGGGGGTAAAGTTGGCAGTGAAGCTGTTGGCCAGTATGTTGGCAATATATGTTTGCTAAGTATATGTTGTGCCATTGTGCAGTAAAGCAAATCTGGGTATGCCATGGAAATTCTTGGTATAACTAAAGAAGGCTTTGTGGTTGTTTTTAGTGTCTGTCACAATTCTGCCTTCATAGCTGACTTTGGAGGTTTTGATTAGGGATCTCAACTTTTTGTTAAGGCTAATAAGGGAATTTTTCCAGTCGTGGGACTTCATCCTTTTCTGCAACAGTTTATTCCTTCTGTTGTAGAGTTTATTAATGGCAGGGAACCAACAGACTGGCTTCCTTTGTTGGAGGAGAGCATATTGGTTCTGTTGGGTATGGCTAGTTCCATGCATTTAAGTACTTGTTCATACAGTGCACTGTTGTATGATTCAGCAGTCATGCATCTATTTTACATTGGGATGGGTGCCATGAAGTTAGCCACTTCTGTTTTTAGGAGTCCAAAGTCAGCTTTTGAGAAGTTTTTCATGGTGGATACCTTCACGGGGAATGTAGGTGAGATGTGGATTTTCATGGTGATTAGTTTGTGGTCGGATCTAACTAGGGAGGAATTGACTATTGGTGTAGAGCAATGATTGCCCATGTTAGTAATAACCAGGTCAAGGATGTTGCTTCCTCCAGTGGGGGTAAGAATGAGCTGCTCCAGGGCATTGGAACTGATGAATTCCAAGAAGCGTTGGACCAGTGCATTGGTGTTTGAGTAGTTTTCCCAGTTGATGGAGGGGTAGTTGATGTCTCCTAGTATGAGAGCATTGGGTTGGACCTTGATAGATTCCAGGATGCTTACGAACATGCAGTCAGAGTCTAGGGACATTGTTGGGGACCTATAGCAGGTTATGACCTGGATCGCAGTCATACCCAATGTTAGTTGTACCTGAAGTATCTCAGATGCATTATGCTGGTCTACTAGTCTGGAAGCATGCATATCCTTTATGAATATGAAGACACCACCGCCTTTGGAGCTTTGGTCCATGTTTTGGGGCCGAAAGGTGTGGAATGAGTTATAGCCTGGTAGCGCGGGGTGCTTTCTGTCACTTTAAACCAGGTCTCCATTACAACACAAATGTCAATGTTCTCCACTTTGAGGAGTGCTTCGAGTGAGTGCATCTTGAGATTTAGACTTCTACCATTGAGCAGCATGACCCTCAGATTGCATTTATTTATAGCTCTTATGATGATAATTTGGTCATTGGAACACTGCCTAAAAAAGACACTATACGGGTAGCAAAAGCCTTAGCCAGTACCCGGAAACCTAGGGGGTGATAGATGCAGGCCAGCTCTGGCAAAGCATGGAGGTCTGTCAATCATGTCATCCCAAGCAGACAGATACTGGATCCCCTTAGAATGACACTAGGAACTTAGCCAATTGTTGAAGTCAACCATTCTTTGTTTGTAGTACGATATCATTCTGGGTGACAGTAGGATACTGCTCACAGCTAGTGTCATACCTGCCTGGGCCACATAATCCCAGAGCTCCACCATGTCTCTTTTCATGTAGTCCAGGGAGGTGCACCTCAGGTCATTCACACCCACATGGACAATGACAGAGTCATACTTGTACTTGTAGTGGAGTGACTTGAGTGCCTGTGTTGTGTGTCAGATTCTGGCACCTAGTAGACAGATGACTGTTGCCTTCTCCTTATTTCAACCTAATGAGTGGGACATCTATGTGCCTCACTATTGAGTCACTTATGATTAGTGTACTGGGCAATATGTTTAACCTTAAGGGCTTAAGTTGAGGGGCACACTGTGGAGGTGAGCTATGTGTCCTGTGGTTTGTGCTGTGTTGTGGTGGTCGAGTGCATTTCTGTCTTGGAGGTCTCTGCTGTTTGGGTAAATTTCTATTGAGTGCCTCGCGAGGGTGGGTGTGTGGTTTGTGTTTTTATGTGAGAGTTGTGATAGTGGGTGTTCTGGAGGGCTATGTGTTTCATGTGGTGTGGTGCAGGTGTTGACCTTCTCCTCTTGACCAACTAGTCCGGTCTTGGCTGGAGAGTGCATAGCTTCCAATTTGGTGATATAAGTGCATCTCTCACAAGTCTGAGTGTTGGGAAGTAACAGGAAAGAGTTGTCTATGTACATGGGACAGTTGCTACACTGTCTCAGAATGCCCAAGTGTACCATGTTAATAGTATCCTATCCTCAAGTCTTGGTGAGTACCTTCACGAAGTGAACCCTGTTTTTCACAAAATCTCACCAAGATGACACTGATGTATAGACTGTATTTTGTATAGCAAATATCATGGACAGAAGTAGGTCAAAAATTTAAAAAAGACAGCTGACAAGACCCAGGATAAAAATGTACCCAATCCTGGTAGGTGCACTGGTGCCAGGACTGGAAAAAATGACAGTGTAGAATCCTCAAAATACGGAAACATTCCTATAATGGGGTCAGGTCAGTACCAGGGAGAGGATACCCCCCCCCCCCCCCCCAGTTATAGAAGGAAGTAGCAGTCCACAAAAATCACAAAAACTGATAGGCCAAAGAAGAGCAAGACAAAAGAGTGGACTATTAAGGATAAGAAAGAAATGATGTACTGTTACTATTATGCAAAAAGCCCAGAATTTCCGGACACAAGATACACAAAGAGATTAAGAGAGAAATTAGAGGAAAGAAAATACTTCCACAAGAAAAACTGTACAAGCTTCAAATAAAAATGTGTGTTCACTAATACAACGAATTTGTGAAAAACAGTACATAGACCAAGAAACTTTGATCTGTTTGGAAAAAGAAGCATCTGAGGAAGTGAGAAAATATAAACAACAAAACCTAGAAATTTTTGTAAAGTATAAAAAAGAAATATGGGCATGGGAAAGAAAGAGAGATTTGATATGGTGCAAAAGCCGAAAGCCAAATTAATCAATACAAAAAAGGCAGCCCAAGGATATTTAAAGAGAAATACAGGCAAAGGCATCCAGATATGGAAAATTTCACAATAAAAAAATAATATCACAAAGAGGTAATGTAGAAAAGAAGATTAGTACAGTAGAAGTTAAAAAATAGAAATTGAAGTTATGGAATGCTGCTGATTAATAATTACACGGACAGCATCAGATCTGTGGCAACTCTGACACAGTCAGTGTCGAGGAGTGATAGGCCAGTGAGTTCCCATATGACAGAGCAACGGATGACACAGGATGAAACTGAAGAGAATGTGCCACGGGAAGATGCTATAGAACTTTCTATTGAATTCCCACAGGAAATGGAGAACAAAAAATGTGCCCTCAGTTTAGAACAAAATGAGCTAACAGAGGAGTTGCTTGATTTAATACAGATAGATAGAAATATTAAGATCAATGAAAGAAACAGACTGCAGAAGGTCAATAAAATTGAAAATGTCAGAAATTTGATAAAACAAATGAACACAGTAATTAGGACTGTCCCTACAGATCCATGACATATAACAGAAGTTAACAGGATATACTACTGTCCAGCTAAATTAATAACATAAAAATCTACCACAAGAAGATAGTGTAGTAAGGGAAAGGAAGGGGAAAATTGAAGGAAAGGAAATATCAAACAGAGAAAACTACAAAGCAATTAAGACAAAAGTGTCACTATTAGAAGAGTACAGAAGAGGGAAGAGATCAGCAAAAATACTCAGAAAGATAGATGTTATAAAAGCAATGTGTAATATTATGATGGATCAGGATTTATCATGCACTATTGCAAATAATAAATTAACAATATCAGCACAGGCCAAAAAACGTAGAAGATAAACATAAATATAAAGGAAAAGAATAAAATAAGCACTTTATTGATGACCCAAAACAGTTTTCCAGAGAATTGGGAGACAAGGTAAAAGGAATCGAAAGACCAACAGAAAAAGAAGAAATAGATATATTTTGTAGAAATATACAAACCAAAGAAGGACCAGGAGTAGGCTGTAGATTTCAGTATAAAGATTAATTATTGTAGAGCAGTCCACAGAATAAAAAACATAAGTGCTTTCGTAGGTGTGTACCCCACTTCATCAGATGTAAATATGTTGCATCTTAACCTTCATTTTATACTCTGACAACACTAGTCACATGCTATTAGATAATCACATGACCCAAATATTTAAAACCATGCATGCATATATACCTTATATATAATTGTAATCACTCTCTTATAAAAAATAGCAATGATATATTCAGAATAATTTCACACAAAAATACACATATAAAACTTCATATCTTCTTTTCCCGGTTAGGGGTCGCCACATCGGATCACCTGTCCACTCATGATTGGCAATGGAGTTTTACAGTGTTGAGTTGCCAGCCCGGCGCCTAACCTTTCACAGAAGGCACACACGCACTCACACCTAGGGCCAATTTAGAGTGTCCAATTCACCTACAGCATGTCTTTGGAATGTGGGAGGAAACCAGAGCACCCGGAGGAAACCCACACGACCACAGGGAGAACATGCAGACTCTGCACAGAAGGCACCACAGCCAAGGATCGAACCGGAGAACCTCTTGCTGTGAAGTAGCAACGCTAACCGCTGCACCACCGCGGCTGCCCATATATAAAACTTCATATAAAGAACACATATATAAAATACATATATAAAAATGACTTTTCCAGTAAGAATAAATGCAAGAAATACACACATAAAATTCATCTAAAGAGGGGCCTTTTCTTTAATATAGGCTTCAGGGGTACATAGTCATTCAGGCCATTTCCACTATCTGCCTTAAGCCTTACAATCGATTTGGCTTCCAGAGCCTCTGTCTTGTTGCAGACATCGCTGCCCCTGATACTTTCATACACCCTCGTCAGTCTCACTAACATGTTTAGATAGTGCACTTACTCTGTCCTTTCTATTATTGTGGTACACATGTTCCCTAATCCAATCTTTAAACACTCTGTCAGTTTTACCAACATAAAATTTCAAACATTTCAAACAATGGGCAAGATACACTACATGTTTGGTGTTGCATGAAGCAGAAACATTAAAACTATACTGTCTTTTTTCATCTGGATGCATAAACTTGGTACTAATGTCCAAGCAACTACAAAAAATTACAATGCCTACACATAGTCAAACTTCCATTTTCTAAGGCATTAGCCTTACTCCTTGGGAAACATAACTTTATTTTAAGGGAGAGCTCATTCCTGAAGAAAAATCGAGGTTGTTGTTCTATAATGTTACTGACACCTTGTCAGACATCAGAATTCCCCAATTTTTCCTAACTATGCCTATGTAGGTCTGTACATCAGACGAATAATATAAGGGCATCCTGAGCATCCCTTTGTTACTAGTGTCACTAGCTTTCCTAGTGACTTACCTCTTAGAGAAATATGGTTCTGCCACTGAATCTCTGAGTCTGGTTACCTCCTCTACATTATTCTTCACCATCTGGCCATCATCGCCCCTCTCTATCAATTCCTTGGTAATACCTTCAGTACATCTCAAGAAGTCAGACCCCCCCCCCATTGAGTCTAGACACTCTAAAAGCCTGGCTTCTTACCACACTCTTAAAAATATATGGGGGGTGCATACTGTCATATGATAGTAAACTATTGACATGACATGGTTTCCTGTATTGTTTCATGTACAGTCTATTATTCTCATCTACCAAAACTGCCACATCCAAAAAACGTATGACCTTGTCAGAGTATGTAAATGTGAACCTTAAAAATGCAGTGCTTTCATTAACATACTTGATAAATTCAGTTAACTGTTGCGTAGTTCCACTCCACACAATAAAGAGATCATCTACAAACCTTCTGAAAAAAGAGATGCATTTACTGAAAGGACCTCTTAACATATATTCAGATTCCCAGACCATCATTACAGCATTGGTGTAGCTATTGGCACACGAAGTGCCCATAGCCACGTCATTGTTCTGCCAATAAAACACATCCCCAAATAAAAATACATTACAATATAACACTATCTCAAGCAAATCCTTGACGAGTTTGATCTGTCTGGCTTCAAAACTAGAGTATGTCCCAAGAAACCTCTCTATACTATCTATTCCCAGATCATTCAGAATTACGGTGAAAAGGGATACTACGTCCTGGTGACTAACTATCCCTATCACTCAATACTTGCATGTCTTCAGATAAGTCAGTTAAAAATGTTCAGTATCTCTTAGTGCCTGTGGTATATCATTAAGTAAGGGTCTCAGATTCTTCTCTATATATATGGAGATGGACTCCATGGACCACCCTCTCCCAGAGACTATCAGTCTCATTGTTGGACAGATTTTATCTTTGTGAATCTTAGGTAACCCCTGCATACAAGGGATAACAGGATGTTCTATAAGGAAGTAATCATATAATTCCTTAGTTATGGAGCCCTCACTCAATAATAGATCCAATTTCAATTTAATCTGATGCACCATTTTATCAATCTTTGTATGAGTAATCTTTGTATAGAAACTAACATCACATAACATGTTAAGCATAGCATGTTCATATTTGCTAGCATCCATGATGACAATAGGCCCGCCCTTATCAGCGGGCCTAATCACTATATCTGTATTTTAATGTAACTGCACTAAGGCCATCCTTTCATTTCTAGTAAGATTATTTTTCCTAAAGCCATTGTTATGTTCTGTATTTCTAACATTTTGTAATCTATACACATCCTGTATACACATTGTTTCGAAAGCATGTATTAATGGATTCACAGGTGGTACATAAGAGCTAGGTTTCTTAAAAACATTCATCTCCCTGTCACTGCCATTAAACAGCATCTTAAGGGTTAAATCTCTGCAAAACTTTTTAATATCAAAAATAACTTCAGTAGTGTCTGAGTACCTACTTGGTGTGAAAGAAAGTCCTTTCTGCAAAATGTTCATTTCTTCATTTGAAAGTACATAACTCGATAAGTTCCAAACTAAGCCTTTTTGTGAAAGAAGGCTTTTTTGATATTGCCTGAACCAGTCATCTGCCCTTCAAATTTCCTTTTCTGCCAACTTCTGCTCCTTCCCCTGGTTCTGGAAACCAAATCCCTCACTGGTAGGGGAAAGCAAAGTTTATGTTGTACTAAAGGGTGAATGCCAGCAGCATTGTTTTGTATACCTGCCGGTACAGCAGATTCAGCTGACTGATGCACTTGTGCTGTTGTAAGAAATATCTTCGTTCTCGCTCCTGTTCTGTTCCCTTTTTCACTTGTTAGTGCTGAATTAGCTTGTACAGCTCCATTCAGGATCGTGGACTCGCTCACAGGAATCTGCATTGTAGTTATATCCACTTCTGCTTCTTTCTCGGCTGTACTCTGCCTCGGAAGTTACCTCTCACTAGCCAGTAGTTCCTGTGGTTCATCAAACCGTTCAGCAGGCATGCGCGCATGCTCTAAATTCAAGCCGTTGTCTGTAAACCTTGGCCAAAGAGAAGACATTGTCAAGTAAAAAATCTTTATAGTCTCTTTCCACTTTCTTCATCTTTATTTTACTTAATTTACGCTCATATGTCGAGACTGTGTCCAAGGTCTCCACAAAATAAGCGTCCAAGGTAGCAGTGCCAAATAGTGATAAGAGCTCACTATATAAAGTTTTAATTGAGGAAGATAAAGACTGTGTCTCCCTATCAGCTGCTGCAATTAGCAGTTTCATATAGCCGACGCTGGTGTTTTAATTAACCTTCTGCCACTAGGTTAATAATACAGGATCATAGTTTACATGTGAGGGTATTTTCAGCACATGAAGCCCCCTCCGAACTATAACTTCCTTAATGCAGAGGTCCATATGAAATTTTTCATAGAGGTTCCTCTTTAGTTTAAAGAGTTCATTCTCTATGGCATGCAGTTTATTTTTCAATAAAACAATATCAACACCACTGGCCTCATTTTCCATGCTCTCATAAGGGCAGTTAAAAAGTGGATTCTCATTACTTTCAATAACTTTTAACAGCTTCTCCACATTAATGAAATTACCTTGTGAGAAAGTTACATGCTATTGATCCAAGCCAACAATTTCTATTTCATCAGCCATAGTCCCAGCAGAGGTGGTAACCAAAATCAGCACAGCAATAAGAATAAAAAAACAGCTACCACCAAAAGCAAGTCTCCAGGTCCAAAAAGCCAAAAGAGTCCAGAAACATACAAACAAAAGAAGGACCAGGAGTAGGCTGTAGATTCCAGTATAAAGATTATTTATTGTAGAACAGACCACAGAATAAAAAAATAAGCGCTTTCGTAGGTGTGTACCCCACTTCATCAGATGTAAATATGTCGCATCTTAACCTTCATTTTATACTTTGAAAGCACTAGTCACATGCTATTAGATAATCACATGACCCAAATATTTAAAACCATACATACATATATACCTTATATTTAATTGTAATCACTCTCTTATAAAAATAGCATTATAAACATAATAAATACAATAATATAATAATAATATAATAAACATTTCAGTTTGAATCCCATTCTCATCCTTCTTTATAAGGTCATCCAAAAACTCGTATTATATTACCATATGGCTGATAGTGACAAGTGGGGAAATGTTTTCTCATTGGACAAGAGTTTTTATAAATATTGTGAATGAAAGTACTGGTTATACAGTCTGAGGAAGAGTTCCAAGAAACGTGAAAGCACTAACTGACCAGGTCTTCATCTATAATTTCTGTGGTTTTATTGTATAAGTAATAAAGTCAGCTTTGATTGTCGTGGTGTGCCTCCGAGTTTTGACTTTGGATTTATACTTGGATACTTTACAGAGGCACTTTAGCCTTTCTGTGAATTTTATCTATTTAGCATGATAAAGGACAACTTATTATTCCAGGGATAAAAATTCAAAGGGGGATATTCCAGGGTGACTCCCTGCCACCGCTGCTATTCTATCTTGCTCTTAACCCATTAACATGTCTGCTTAACAGATTAGGTCATGGCTATAATTTGGCTCCCAGAAAGCAACGACGTGTAAAAGCTTCTCATCTTCTCTTTGTCAATGATTTAAAACTGTATAGTTCATCAGATGAGGAACTGAAAGCATGACTGAAAGTAGTCAAAACTTTTTTCAGATGATATAAGAATGTCATTTGGTCTTCATAAATGCACAAAAGCAACCTTTAAAGTAGGAAAGCTGCAGCACCAAGAAAACATAATTTTGGGGCAGGAATGTGACGTAAAATAACCTGAGCAAGACAGAGTGTATAAATATTTAGGATTTGATGAAGGATCAACAATAAAACATGAACAAATGTGTATAAAACTCAGTAAGGAATATTTTAGAAAACTTACATTAATCCTGAGAACAGCATTGGTATCTAGGAACAACATTCAAGCTATAAACCAATTTGCTCTTCCTGTCCTAACTTAAGAGTTTTGGAGTGACTGACTGGCCCCAAAACATGTTGGAAAGGTTAGACAGGAAAACAAGAAGGATGCTTCATGCTCATCAAATGATTTATAAAAATCAGTGCATACCAAGATTATATATCCCACATTCTGAAGGAGATATGGGCCTTCTTGAAATTGATTATATGTACAGATCTGCAATCATGGGACTGCATACATATCTGTTGACTTTACAAGACCCAAACATTTTGAAAGTTTTGAAACATGAGGAGAATAAATCTAAGATGACTTCCCTGCTTAATTTAGTGGAAGCATATCGGCATCAAGCGGGAATGGAAATCAAACGAGAAGTAGAAAAAAATCAGGCGGCAACTGAATGTGCCAAAAAACAAAAGAAAGAATATAAGCTGAAGGATCAGATGAGAAGGTAAGAAATGTGGAAAATGCATAATTATAGTTGCAAGTATTGAAAACTCCTGGAAGAACCTCAAGTTGATCAAGATCGAATGCAGGAATGGTTAAGGAAAGGCAAATTCAAACCAAGAGATGAAAGGTTAATATTGGAGGCCCAAGATAGTGGACTACATACACGTTGGTTTACAAAATCCATTGAACATGTGGGAGAAACAGACAAATGCAGGTTTTGTAAAACAGAATTCAAAACAGTTGCACACCCTATTGCTTGTTGTGACATACTAATGGCAGAAGGACTGTATACTGGAAGTCATAATAATGTGGCAAGACTGTTGCACTGGGGATTGTCCAAACATTATAATACGGAAGTAGCTGAAAAATACTGGAAACATGAGCCACAAACCATCATAGAAAATGATGAAGCCTCCACCACATGGGTTCACCCATTACCAACAGTTCAAAAGAGAGATACGAGAAAACCAGATAGAGTGGTCCATGAAAAGAAGACAAAAGTAGCATTGATCATTGAAATCGCTACACCCAGTGGCTACAGTGTCTTCAATACAGAAAGACAAAAACTCAAACTATCAGAATTTGCAGGTGGAAACGAGGGCCATATGGATGAAGGATACCCAGACAGTTCCAGTAGCAGTAGGGGAAACAGGTGTTTTAAAAAAGAATTTACAATAATATTTGGATATGTTACCAATACATGTAACTCCATATGAATTGCAAAAGGAGTCATTATTGGGCACATTGTGGGTGCTGCAAACAGCACTTCTGGGCTAACATTAAAGATTGAAACAATACTAATTTCATGAACTTTAATCATACTTTGACTTAGGAATGGGGTCCATTCCTGTCATGGTATTAGAAACCCAAAAGACTTGGAGAAATTTAAAAAAAATTAAATATTATTTTCAAGTGAAGGGTTTGATTTAGAAAATATAGAGCAGGTGATGTCACAGCATGATGGTTGGGAGGGTGGCCTAAGGTTAAGGTGTTTGCCTTACAAACGCAAGGTGCAGGGTTTGAGTCGCACAAGGGATAATTGGCTAGGCTTACAATGGATTTCAAGGGCAGTTAGCTTAGTACTAACCTATGAACAATGAGTTTCCAGATTAAGAAGAAGCAAGTAGAGCAGGAGGTACCCGAAGAATAATTATGTACATGGGGAAGAAGGAGAGATCAGGTGCGGTGCAATATTTATTCAAAGGAAAATGCAAAACTAATCAATATAAAAGCAGCACTTAAGATAATTGAAGGAAAATACAGGCAAAGGCACCCAGACATGAAAAGTTTCACAATATAAAAAAATAAGAAGTTATGTACCTACCATAACGTTCCATGTTAGTTGTCTTCTCTCGCCTTCTTTCTTGCTTGATGGGTTGCTAAGCTCGAGAGTCACTTTTACCAGCTCGAGGCAGCCCCATATCCCATGATGCAAGGCGGTAAGTACCCAGATCTCGTTTGATGACAAAGGGCAATAGCACCAAGCATAAATACTTCCCAAAGGAAGAAAGAAAGCCTACAGGATGAAAGAAGGACCAGCTCTGAATGGTCTTCAGCATAATAATCTCTTGTAGAAAGGTCTGTCCAGGCCTGGGAGAAGGAGGAAGAAAGAGAAGACAACTAACATGGAACGCTATGGTAGGTACATAACTTAATGTTAAGTTGTCAATCATTCTGCTTGATGTAGCACCTCTATCCTGGGTGGCTCAATGGAACAGACTCTTGAGGACTGTAGAGCCAAAACTGGCTCTGTCCCTGGAGGCCAAGTCCAATTTGTAATGGGAAACAAAAGTATGAGGAGTGGCCCAAGTGGCGCTGCACAAATAGTGTCTAAAGGAAGTCTAGCTTGAAAGGCTGTAGAAGTGGCTAAGCTCCTAGTTGAATGTGCTTTAGGTTTTGAGCACAGCTGTTTTCCCCTGAGCAGATAAATTTCAGAGATGACAGAAGAAAGCCATCTAGACAAAGTCACTTTAGAGACAGGAAGGCCTTTCTTGTTATCCGCATAGGAAACAAAGAGTTGATCGGATTTCCTAAATTGTTTAGTTCTGTCCAAATAATATCTGAGTTGGCGATGGACATCAAGATAATGTAATTTTTGTTCCGATCTGTTTGAATAGTTTGGAAAAAATACAGGGAGATCAATGGATTGATTCAAATTAGTCTTTGAGGCGACCTTAGGCAAAAAGGTGGGATTAGTTCTCAATGATACTCTGTCCTTGTGAAAGACCAAATAGGGGGGTCGAACCGATAGAGCATGAAGTTCAGACATCCTCCTGGCCAATGTAATAGCTACTAGGAATAATGTTTTCCAAGAAAGAAATTTTAGGGAGCAAGAAACAGCTGGCTCGAAGAGGGGGAGAATCAAGGATGTCAGCACTAAATTTAGATCCCATGGAGGAGGAGGATTCCTGATTGGAGGCTTTAGCAGGAAAATTCCTTTCAAGAAGGCTCTACAAAGCCTATGGGACATAATATTGTGATCTGCGATCCCGACATGAAAGTTCGAGATAGCAGCCAATTGAACTCTAACTGTGGAAGAAGAGCAGCCTGCATGAAAAATCTCCGCTAAGAATTCCAAAACTGCCTGAACTGGGGCAGTGAAGGGATCAATATTTTTGGCTTTAGCCCAATAAAAGAAATGTTTCCATTTGCTTGTATAAATCCTCCTGGTAGAGGATTTTAAAGAAGCTACTATGATGTCTCTAACAGGGTTAGAGATCAAAGGAAGCCTGGCTAAGGAAGGAAGTGGAGCAACCATGCTGAGAGGTTGAGAGAAGGGATAGACCGGTGCAGCTGACCGGATTGGTGAACCAGAAGGTCTGGCACTGGGTCCAGATGCCACGGCTGCACCAAAAGGTGACGATGGAGGAACAGAAACCAAATTTGTCAAGGCCAATAAGGAGCAATGAGAATCATTTTGGCTCTCAAAATGGTAGCTTTCTGGATAACTTGAGGGATCAGAGGAAAAGGAGGAAAGGCATAAAGAAGTCCCTGGGGCCAATCCTGGGTCAGAGCGTCTCTGGGGGGATGGCCTGACAGAGGGAAGAGAGAGAAGAAGTCTGGGCATTTGCTGTTTTGGGGAGTAGCAAAAAGATCGCAACATGGGCGACCCCATTTCAGAAAAATCTCCTCCACTATAGATTGCTTGAGAGACCACTCGTGAGGCATGAGAATAGTTCTGCTCAGTCTGTCCGCTAAAATGTTGGTTTTCCCAGGGATGTGCGTTGCTACCAGAAACCGATGAGAGGAGAATTGCCACAGTCTGAGCTTCGACACAAGGGTAGGACTTGGTTCCGCCCTGTTTGTTGATATACCAAACTACAGACATGTTGTCTGTGTGGACTGCAATTGTCCCTACAGGAAGAGAGTCGTTGAGGGCTTGCAACGTTAAAAGCACTGCTCTCATCTCTAGGACATTTATGTGCAGGTGGTACTCGAACGGTTGCCACATCCCATGAACCATCCTGCCCTGCTAATGCCCCCACCCGACCAGGGAGGCAACCGTGGTGACAGTGGCTACCGGGGATGGGGGTACAAAGTGTCTGCCTTGGTGAATCTGGGGAGAAGTGATCCACCAAGCAAGATGATTTTGCAAATCTGTGTCACCAGAATTTGGTGACGCATTGGAAGTTGTTGGTAAGACCACTGAGTGAACAACATCCACTGAAGAAGGCATGTAGAAGCGAGCCAGGGAAGAAGAGTAATGGCCGCAGCCATGAGACCTAATACCTTTAGAACCATTCTGGCCTGTACTTTCTTGTTGGCTAGAATGATCCTGACATGACTTTGAATGTCTGAAACTCTTTGGTCTGTAAGGGTAGCTGACATCCGAACAGTGTTTAAGTTTATGAAAGTAATAGACTGGCAGGGCAATAAGGATGACTTTTCAAGTTGATCGAGATGCCCAAATGAGAACAAAGATTTATTGTGTAATCCCTGGCTTGAACAAGCTGATGCCTGGTGGTGGCTGACAGGAGCCAGTCATCGAGATACGGAAACACCTGGAATCCTTGACGTCTCAGGTGAGCCGTAACCACTGCCATGCATTTGGTGAACACTCTGGGGCCGTGGTGAGACCAAAGGGCAGGGCTCTGAACTGGAAATGACTGGACCCCAGCCGAAAGCGGAGAAATCTCCTGCTGTGAATTTTATGTGATAATCCTGAAGATCTATTGAGCACATCCAGTTGTCCTTCTGCAAGAAGGGCAGAATCGACTGAAGAGTGACCATTCGGAATCTTGTCTTCCTCACAGACTTGTTGAGTCTGCTGAGATCCAATATTGGTCTCCAGTCTCCTTTTGGGGACCAAAAAGAACCTTGAGTAGATTCCGGGCTCTGAATGGTCTGTTGTAGCTGGCTGAATGGCTCTTTTTTGCAGTAGATTTGAGACTTCTAACTCTGCAATTTCCCTTAGACCAGGTGGTACATCTGGAAGGGAATTTGAGGGATAGAAAGGACTTTCCTCGAAAGGAATTTTGTAACCCTTGGATATGATCAACTGTACCCATCTGTCTTGAGTGAGAGAACGCCAGGCTTCTGGGTACAGCGATAGTCTTCCCCCGACTGCCTCCAAGGAGGGACAGCCGGGCAACATCTCAGGGATGCTGAAAGGGCTTGTCAGAGAGAGACTCTCTGTTTCCCTGGTTTTGTGGACCCCCTCTGCCTCTAGAGCAGCGTCTGTTGTTGTTACCCCCTCTGCCTCTAGGGGTAAACTGACCACGTGAATGACTCCTTGGGATTTATGGAACCACATTTTGCCACCCTTCTGTCCTTTGGGATAAGGTCTAGAAGGGGTGGAAAATGGACTCCCAGAAAGGGTTTTGCCATCCTGCTCACACCTGGTCAACGCTTCCTTCACTTGAGGGCCAAACAAAGCTGACCCATCAAAGGGAGAGTTTGTGAAGGACGCCTTAAAGGGATCTGCAAAATTACATAGCCGCATCCAGGCTTGGCGCCTAAGAGCCACACCTGTACCACTTGCTCCATCAGCAGCATATGATATAAGCCGCATGGAGGAGTTTGCAATGGAGTTAAGGGTTCCTAGCTGCGAAGCAATTTTTTTCCTGAGCCCCTGCAGCTGTAGGATCCTGCACAACTTCACCTAGCTCCTTAAGGATATCCCTTTGGAGTCTGGTGAAGTGACAAAGATAGTTCAGCAAACGCATAGCAAAGGTCGCTGAAGAAAACATCCACTTACCATATCTATCCATGGTCCTAGAGTCCTTATTAGGAGGATGGACAGGTACGGAAGGATCTGCAAGTTTCTTGTTGGTGGCAGCCGCCACCACCATGGCATCAGCGGGACACCTTTTGTAAGGAATTGCTTGTCCGGGCAGTGATAAATTTAGAAGGCCTCCTAGGGACAGGCTCTACAGAGTCAGGAGCAGTCCACCTTTCGCAATAACCTGCATAAGGGGAGTCACCCAGGAGGTTGAGGGCCGAGATCCAAATGCCTCCAGGTATACTGAATCATCCTCAGAGGGATTATTGGTGGGCTAGCTTCCCCTCTGTCTAAGGAGTTCTAGGATGTCTGAGAAGGAGACATCCTCAGAGGGGATCTTGGGGATCCCTCTGACTCATCTAAGTCAGTATCTGAAGTGATAGACTCGGGAGTCTCGTGTTTCCTCTTACATGTCCTCTTCCGGAGGATCCCCGACAAATCAGGAGAATCCGGAAGAGGGGATATTCCCAGTGGGGAAACCTGAGGCGGAGGATCTCTGGGTCCTGGAGCAAGAGAAGTGGCAGAGATGTCAACAGGCACCATAGAGGGAGGAGCTAAGGGAATAGACTGCTGGCTGAGACCAGTGGCCAGCACACTCTTCATTACGAAGGCCCCCTCCCAGGAAGGTCCGAGAGAACCCAAGAACTAGGAACTCCAGGACCCACAAAAGGAAGGCTCGAGGCAGATGTCGGAGCCAAGCTCACGAGGCTCCAAGGGGAAGAGCGGGCTCGGACAAGGGTCCGATGCCACTCACCTCGGAGGAGACCAGGAAGCCCGGCCACCGAATCCCTCTAAGGAAGGTCTCGAAGAGGAGATAAGAGTAGAGGCTGAAGGAGCAGAAGGGGGTATCTGTCCCTTAGCCATAGCAGAAACCATTCCCGAAGACTCCAACTCCAATCTCTGAGGAAGAGTTGAAGGAGGAACTGCAATGGGGTGTGGACTAATAGTCGTCTGCTGAGACGGACTATGTAGCATTTGGGCCAGTGCCTGTGACTTTGGTAATCTACTGACCACTCTCTCCAAATCATGGTCAGAAAGCCTGGATGACCTTGAAGATCGGCTGGCTCCGCTCCCCGAGAGAGAGAAGAAGCCGAAGCCGAAAGTATCGGCTCCAAGGAAGGGGACCTAGACCTCTTCCTCGAAGGAACCATCGGAGCCGATGAAACTACTGAAACTGTCGGAGCCGACAACTTATCAGCACCGACAGGTACAACGATGCCTGGGCCACATGGTGGTCGGAACTCGAACCAGAGTCGGCATAGCCATCGGTGCCGAAGGTTTAGCCGGAGCCGATCTCGACTCTGAATGAGTTGGAGCCGAGGCCACAGGCTTGGACACAGAAGCCTGGGCCTTGGAAGACTTAGAAGTCTTAGATGGGGAGAGCCAAGAAGGCCCCTCAAAATCAATTTATTTTTTCCTGCAGGACTCTCTGGCTAAAAATGACATATAGCACAGGAGTCCTGCAGGTGAATGACCGCCTGTCAGAGACATCTTCTGACAGCACGAGTCACACTTCTTAAAGCCTGAGACCCTTTCTTTAGACATGGTGTAAAACACACACACACACACCAGTCCAAGAAATTAAATTAAATATACCACAAGGTATCACTAACAGACACACACACACACCCTAACGGGGGGGCGGATGGGATGGGTGAAAGTCTGACTAAAAGTTATGAGGAGACAGGGAAATTTTCTGTCAGAAAGGGATTAAAACTAAGTTAAAACTAATAATTTAAGTTTTTTTTGTAAAAAGGGGCTAAAATAGTAAAGTAACAATTCACTTACCAGGAGCTGGTAAAAGGAGGACCTCATCAGCGATGTGGCAAACGAGATCTGGGTACTTACCGCCTTGCATCATGGGATATGGGGCTGCCTCGAGCTGGTAAAAGTGACTAACCCATCAAGCAAGAATGAAGGCGAGATTGACAACTTAACATTAAGAAAACAAAGTAGGCAAGTAGAAAAGAGGATTAGTGAGGAAGACATTAAACAAATAGAAACTGAAGTTATGGATTATTTTTAAAGTGCAGGATTACACATGCCACAGTATGACTGAAAATGAGACCCCAGATTAAGGAGAAAAAGGTGGAGCAGGAGGCATCTGAAGACTTGTCATATACAGTGATGCTCTCAAGCCTTCTGTAAGAGACTAGTACAAAAGTTCAGCTGACATTAAACAGCAAGGGAAGGAGCAGGAAAAAGACCAGGATTTATTACATACTACCACAAACATCATCATCATCAGCCCCCTTTTCCCCATTTTTTTCTACATGGGGTCAGTATATCATGTTAACTGTCAACAACTCTCTTGATAAAGTGCCACACTCCTGCCTTCTTCAGCACTCATGCCTGTCGCAAATCTTCTTTCACACAATCCACCCACCTTTTTGCTGGGCATCCTAGCTTCATCTTACCTTCTTCCTGTCTCTCCCACATCTTCCTCACCAGAATGTCTTCTGCTTTTCTGCTAATGTCCAAACTACCGCAATCTGTTCTCTTTGATCTTTTCTGCAATTGGAGCTACTTTGGCTTTTGCTCTTATATCCTCATTTCTTCATCTGTCCCAAAGTGTGCATCCAAACCACCATTCTCAGGCACTTCATTTCCGTCACCTCTAGCTTTTTCAACTGTTCTGCCTTTACTGCCCAGGTTTCTGTACCATACAGTAGTAATGGTCACACCAATGTGTTGTACACCTTACTTTTCAGCTTCTTTGGCATTGTTCTGTCATAGAATACACCTGATACTCTATGCCACTTGGCTGCAGCCCCTCTGATTCTAGCTTTGACCTCTTCATTCAGACTTCCCTTTTCCTCAACCACCCCTGCCAGATACTTGAAGATGTTTACCTGTGCATTATCATCCCTTATATCTCTATTCTCAGCTTCTTCAGATTTCCCCAATTTGTTCCATTACCACTGTCTTACTGTTTCACATTATCACAAACAATAAGCTAAAGATATCAGCTCAGGCAGAAAACTTAGAAAGTATGCAAATGAATGGGTGGTACAGTGGTGCAGAGGTTAACATTGTCACCTCACAGCAAGAGGCTCTCTGGTTCAATTCTTGGCTGGGGTGCTTTCAAGATGGCTGCACAATGAATAACAATTTAATTCTAGCTCTCCTAGTGTGAAAAAAAAAGTCAGTGGACCTAGATTTCTGGTTAAATTTCAGTAACTGGCTAGTAAGTGTACTGCCTAGATGCCATAAAAATGAAATACAGAAGGAAAATCAACTACACTTTAAATACCCTCTCACTAGTCACATGAGATAAAAACATCCAATCACATTAGGTAGTGTTTTAATACTACATTCATACATGGTTTGAGTATTTATTTTACTTTGTTTATGAAAATGATTCAATACTAATCTGTTTCAAAGACAAAGTAGGTTGATTTTTTTTAAAACGGTGTGTTAATCTCTAACTTGATTGGATGTTTTTATCTCATGTGACTAGTGAGAGGGTTATTTAAATGGAGTTGTTTGTGTATTTTTTAATTCTGAAGAAGTTTTAAGTTACAACCAATGAAAGTGCTCAAATTTTTAGTGTTTACAATAAATTAATTACTCTTGTTCAGTCTCTGTTGGCTGGTTTCTTGTTTTGGATTTGTGCTACAATTCTGGTTCTTAGTTTGTAAACCTCGACCTTTAATAGTAAAGATGCAATCTTACCAGCAGAAGAAGTTGATTCTGACAAAACTGTGGCAGAAGGACAAAGTACTAAAAGTGGGAGACAGTACAGTGTTTGTGGAGAATGACTACTCTGTACAATAGGCAGAAAAGTAGTAAATTTATTCCATTATTCAGGGAACGTGGAGAAGCAGGCATGAGATTCAAACTTCTGTACCCAGCTATCTTCTAAATGGAGATGGAGATGAACAGGAATAGAACAAAAAATGTGGAAATCTTGGACTTTCTTAGGCTCTGTTAAACTTCTAGAGGACTCTAAAGCATATGCCCTACTTCATGTCATTAATGTTTGGAGAATAAAATCAGTAACTTTGAAATTGACAAATGTAGGGTTACAAAGCAAATACTAGACTTTTTTGGACCTTGTTAAACTTTTGTGGGACTCTAAAACATATGCCCTTCTTCATGTCATTAATGTTTGGAAAAATACTCAAGAGGGTGAAGAGGACAGAGAAAGTTAACTGTAAGTCAAACAATATTTTTTTCTTAATAGTACCATTTTAATAGTGCATGATTTTCTTTGCATGTTATAAAGTTTGTCAGTTATTTTTAAGTGTAATGGGGATACTAATGTAAATAGGTGCTCCTGTTTTTGTTTTCTTTCTCCCTTCTTCTCTGTTTCTCCTTGTTCACTTTTAAGAAATGTAGGCAATGCAATGTAAATAAAAAACAAAAAATGATAAGGTTAAAAGGGGATGGCAAAAATGTGTGCTTCTTCTCATTCCTGCATTGGGAAATGACTGGGCTAAGGCCATTACCTTAATTTACTGACAAGTTTTAAGAAAAAGAAAGTAAATGAAAAAGAATATTGAATATTATAAGTTTTTTTTTCTAGTAAACAGTGTTTTGTCTGGTTCTCATGTCTCCCACAGACAATCTGATAAAAAGAAATGGCTTGGACAAAAATAAGTTATGTCTTACCATAACGTACCACTTGTGTTGTAGATCTTTGTTCATTCATTACCATTAGGACCTCGGTTCTGTCCTCGGAACCGATATGACCGTTTCCAAGCTCACGCCAGCCAAAAACTCTCAGCTAAGACCTACCCATAATGCTCTTCTCCTCGTTACTTCAGATCGAGTTTGCCCGCCCATAGATAATAGATGCAGTAATAGGAAAAAAAAAATAGTAGAAGGCTCTGTCTGAGTGAATACCCTAACCAGGAGTTCCCAAAATCCCCAGGAGTCCAGGCAGGGGGAAGGAGGGCAGGAAGTAATGAAGAAACAAAGATCTATAACACAGATGGAACGTTATGGTAAGACATAACTTCTTTATCTGATGTTGTAAATCTTTGTTTATTCATTACCATTAGGGCCGAGTCCCCAGCTACTTGACTCCTGGGTGGCCCTAAGGAAGGATATTCTTGAGCACCATAGAACCAAAAGATACTCGTCCTCTGGAGGCCATCCAATTTGTAATGAGATATAAAGGTATGAGGTCTTGCCCAAGTGGCTGCTGTGCAGATATCATCCATAGAGGCTCTGGAATGAAATGCTGTAGAAGTAGCCATAGATCTGGTAGAATGAGCCTTTATTCTAGAAGGTAAAGATAGCGTATTCTGTTGGTAGATAAAGGTAATGACATTTCTAAGCCAGGAGGATAAAGTCACTTTGGAAACAGGTTTACCCAATCTGGGTCCTGCAAAGGCCACAAACAATTCATCTGTTTTCCTGAAAGATTTAGTCCTGTCCAAATAACAACAAAGCTGCCGACGCACATCAAGGGTGTGCAAAAGGTACTCCCCTCTGTTAGAATGCTGAGGGAAGAAAACCGGCAGATCAATAGATTGGTTAATGGAAAAGCCAGAAATGACCTTGGGCAAGAAAGAAGGGTCAGTATGAAGGGACATCCTATTCATGTGGAAGATCAAGTAAGGACCCTTGACACTCAAAGCCTGCAGCTCAGGTACTCTTCCCGCTGAGGTAAGTGCTACTAGAAGTAAGGGTTTCCATGACAAAAATTGCAACTCACATGAATCAAAAGGCTCAAAAGGAGAACATGTGTGAGACTGAAGTACCAAAGTCAAGTCCCAAGGTTCTAAGGGAGGCTTGACCGAAGGTTTAACATGTAATACTCCTTTCAAAAAGGTACTGCATAGGCAGTGTGACATAATTGAAGAATTATCAAGATCATTATGAAAATTGGCGATAGCTGCTAAATGTACAGTGATCGTCGAAGCTGAGGCTCCTGCATGCAAAACAGTAGTCAGGTATGTAGGATCTTTTGAATAGGCATAGAGAAAGGGTGTAAGTTCTGATCTTTGACCCAAATAGAGAACCTAGTCCATTTACTAGAATAAACTTTCCTAGTGGAAGGTTTGTGTGAAGCCTGAAGAATTTCACGAACAGGAGATGGGATGTCAGGCAGTCTGGCAATCACTGGAAGTGAAGGAACCAAACTGTGAGCTTGAGACTGTGCGGGTTGGGATGAATCTGTCCCTGAGGATGAGATAACAGGTCTTGGGAATGATCCAGGATCCAGGGACTGTGAATTAGATGAGGCCATAGGAAAAACCCGGTGGCCAATTGTGCATTAGAGCATCCCTCAGTGGGTCCTCCTGAGGGGGGATCAGGACAAACTAGCTTCTGCATTTGCAGTTTAGGGGGAAAAGCAAACAGGTCACAGCCAGGCTTGCCCCAGCATTGGAAGATCCGATCTGCTGTTACAGGGTTGAGGGACCACTCATGAGGCATCAGGATGTTCTTGATCAGACTGTCTGCAATAAGGTTGGGACTTCCGGGAATGTGTGTTGTTATAAGGAAGCGGTTGGAAGCTATTGCCCAGTGCCAAATCCTCATGACTTCCCGACACAGGGGGTAAGACCTGGTTCTGCCTTGCTTGTTGATATACCAGATGACTGACATGTTGTCTGAATGAATTACAATAGTCCCAGAGGGTAGGGACGTACAGAACGCTTGCAATGCTAGAAGAATTGCCCTAAGTTCGAGGATATTTATGTGCAAATTGGCCTCCATGGGGGACCAGGTGCCTTGGGCAGTCTTTCCCTGGAAATGCCCCCACCACCCTAACAGGGAAGCGTCTGTGGTCACTGTGGCCATGGGCTGGGGAAGACAGAACGGTCAACACCAAAGATTCTTTTGTGGGTTCATCCACCGTAACATTTCTTCCTTGCAACGGTTTGAAAGACATAACATGTGGTTGAGTGGGTAAATTAGCAATGACCATTGTACAGAAAGGAGTCACTGTAGGATTCTCATGTGCAGTCCCGCCAGTGGTACCAACGTAATGGCAGCTGCCATGGAGCCTAAGAGGTGCAGTACAAGATGTGCTGGTACATAGGTCTGAGGAAGAATGTCTTGGATTTGGTGTGTTATGTTCAAAAACCTGTGAGGGGGGGAGAGAATCTTGACAGGATGTTATGCTGAAGACTGCTCCAATGAATTCCTGTGTCTTCACTGGAGACATTGAGATTTGTCCTTGTTGACTGTAATCCCCAAGCGGAGAGCGAGACCTTGAGTGTAAGAAGATTCCAGGTTGGAGCAGTAAGGAGCCACTCATCTAGATAGAGAAACACCTGAAATCCTTGTAGTCGAAGATGAGCTACCACAACTGCCATACATTTGGTGAACACTCGAGGGACTGTCGAGAAATCGAATGGCAGTGCCCTGAACTGGTAGTGATTGGCTCCCAGTCGGGAGCGGAAAAACCTCTGGGAGCGGTGATCCATCTTTATGTGGTAGTACGCATCCTGGAGGTCTATACAGCACATCCACTTATCCCTCCCTAGGAAGGGAAGAATGGACTGTATCGTGAACATCTGGAAATTTTGAAGTTTGATAAATTTGTGCAATATGCTGAGACTGGTCTCCAGACCCTGTCTTCTTTGGCACTAAAAAGAACCTCGAGTAAAACCTGGATCCTGTCTGGTCTGGTGGTACTGGTTGGATGACTCTTTTTCCTTAGCAGCTTTTCTATTTCTTAGGCTGTTAATTCCCTCTGATTGGGTGGTACATTGGGGATAAGAGTTAAATCGAATGGTATTTGGTAGCCTCTGAATATTATTCTCTGCACCCACACATCGGTAGTAATAAGATGCCAGGCTGGTAGATGCAGAGAAAAACGACCCCCGACTGCTTCCAGAGGAAAGCAATTGGGCCGCTGTTCAGGAGCGCTAGTAGGGTCTGCCAGAGAAAGAATCTCTAGTGCCCCGGTTACACGGACCCCCTCTACCCCGAAATGGACGTCTTCCATATCAGTTGCCCCCTCTGCCCCGGGGGGAATTTTCACCACGAGTGTTACGAAAAGGTCCTTGGGATTTCCTGAACCACATTTTTCCTTCCTTCTGGTTCCTGGAGTAGGACCTCTGAGGGTTGGAAAGGTGTATGCCCACAGCAGACAAGGTCTTTCCATCTTTCTCACTACGTGTAAGTATGTCTCGTACGTTGGGTCCAAAAAGTGCAGATTCATCGACAGGTGCATTGACGAAGGAAGATTTAAAGGGGTCTGCAAAGTCACACAACCGCATCCAAGCATTACGTCTTATGACGCCTGATGCGGCAGCTTGAGCTGCCCCCCTCGGTGGAGTGAGATATCAAACACATCGAGGAGTTCGAGAAGGATTCAAGGTTAGCTAGCTGTGAGGCGACAGTATCATGCACCTCATCAGGCAGTACCCCACAAAAGAGGGAGACATTTTGGAAATTAGGTCTCTTTGGAGGCGAGTAAAGTGTGCTAGATAGTACAAAGAACGAATGGCGAATGTCACTGAAGCATAGGTCTGTTTCCCTAGTCTGTCCATGGTCTGGGACTCTCTGTTTGGAGGATGGATAGTGGAACTATCTTCTGCCAGTTCCCTCTTGGTGGTCGCCGCCACGACCACAGAATCAACTGTCAACTGCTAGGACCAGTGGGGCTGGTCTTCAGGTGTAGATAAAATTTTTTTGTCTGGCCTCTGAGGGACAGGTTCTATGTTGTCCAGGGCCTTCCAGGCATGCTGCACAATGATTTTAACAAAGTCATCTGCCGGTGGAATCACCCAGGAAGTAGATGGCCGGGCATGGAAGGCCTGCAGGAACACCGATTCCTCAGAAGAAGGGTTATAGGACTTCCAGTCTCCCCACTGCTTGAGGATTTCGAGAATGTCTCCGAATGAGATGTCATCTGGGGAAGACCGTGGGGACCCTTCCCCCTCATCACAATCAGTGCCTTCGGTGATAGATTCCTCCAGTGAATCAAGGTGCTACCTCTTGCACCATTTCTTCCGGGGTGGCTCCCCAGTGGGATCTTCTGAGAAGGACTTCGGAGAAAGGGTTCCCTTCAAAGAGGGTTTTTGTGACTCCCATGCCCGGTGTCCCGAAATACAGGGTTGGGAGAGGTGCATGCTAGGGGAGGGTTCTGATACTGACATCATTGGTGCTGACTGTGAGTCCACTACCTGTACAGCAGGCCCACCTGAGGAAGGATGGGAGTCCGGAACCGGGAGGGGCAACCTCAGAACCAGGGTCACATCTCACCGTGAGGAGCCCACCTCCAGGTTAGGAGCTCTGAGAGAACTGGAAGCCATTGGAGCCATGGACATAGATGGGGCCAGCGAGAAAATAGGCGGCGGGCTAGGTACCAAGGTACAGATGGTCCAAGCACTGCTTCGGGAGAGCATCAGTTCCACTGGAGCCGATGCAGCAAGGGTGGATGGTGCTGACAGGGAAAAAACTGCTGTCAGAACTGAGGAAGTATTCAGTGGAGTGAAAGTGTCTTGTCCTTGGCAGGTATTCGATCTTTGGAGCCAATGGAGCCGAAAAAACTGTCATCACTGTGGCTGGGGATGGTGCCGAAGCAGGTACAGTCATCAGAGCTGATGGTGGATCCAAGGACTGCACTGAAGTCAGTGGTGCCGAGGTTGGAACCAAAATACGGGTGAATATCATGGAAGGCACCAAGGGAGAAGACACAGAGCCTGGTGGCGAAGAGGTCTGCACCGAGGGCACCGGTGAAGCATGGAGCCGACTCGGTTCTGTAACTGGTGGGGGAGTATCCATATTCATCAATGATACCCACATCTCCAGGTTAATGGCACAGTACAATGCTTCAGAGATCATCCACATGCAACTAACAACGGGCAAAACTGATATTCAAATTATAGCTTGCTACAGATCACTCACCATGTCCCAGGATCCCCACTCCACATTCCTGGAAACACTGGGAAACATAAAGGTCCTACCAAACACCCTGAGACTGGGTGATTTCAATTACTCAAACATTAACTGGGAGAACTACTCAAGTGCAAACTCCCTTGCCCAACATTTCCTAGAATTTATAAACTCAAATGCCCTGGATCAATTGGTCAACACCCCCACCAGAGGTAACAACATATTGGACCTGGTCTTCACCAACATGGGCGACCGGTGTTCCACACTGGAAGTCAACCCCTCGCTGGTTAGATCTGACCATAAACTAATCACTCTGGATATCCACATTCTGCCACCATCCCTGGTCAAAGAAACCACCATGAAAAACTTTTCAAAAGCAAACTTGAAGTTACTTAAGACCGAGGTGGGAAGTTTCAAAGCCCCTTTGCTAAAGGATAACGCTGTCCAAGCTGCAAAATCCTTTACTAATGCACTCTACAGGCACTTACAAGAATGCATGGATCGTGCTATTCCAAACAAAACCAAGACTCACTCCTCCAAGAAAAGGAAACCAGTTTGGTGGACCCCTGCCATAAACAAGCTATACAATAAAAGAAGGAAACTAGTACAGAAAAGAGTAAAATCCCAAAAGGGAAGACATTCCTGATCAGTATCATTTTATTTTTATTTTTATTTTATTTTTTATTTTATTTTTATTTATTTTACATTTGTTGACCGGGCTAGTCTAACTGGAGATATTTCCATTTTCAGTAGAGGCCTGGGGAGAAAAGCTCCACAGAGAATGCATTAAGGCAAACATACTAGTGTTTTAAAGAAAGTTTTAAAAGACAGAAACTAACAACTCTACAGTTACTCATTATTACTAGTGAGTTTAATACTGACTCACATAGTTACAGTCACAAAAAATACTTATATAACTATAATATACTAAGTCTGATAAAGATAACTAAATGAAATAAATGCTACCACACACAGTTAAACTCAAATACATCATATAAAGTTAAAAAATACTTTGAGAGATAATGATAAGGTAGGAAGTATGAGAATGAGAGCTAAGAATATGAGAAATTAGAAGAGGTAGGTTGTAGGAAGGAGAGCAAGTAAGATAGTCAGCAAGCAATGAGAGCTAGAAGCCAGTCTATAAGCAAAGAAGTAGGAAAACAAGTGGCAGAAGAAGAGGAAAGCCAGGTGGATGATAGAGTAAGTAAGAAGTAGGAGATAGTAATGAAGTAGAGTCTAAATAGTGGAAGGATTAATCAGGTTTACTACAGGTGCACAGCCAGTGATTTTGGAAGTGAAGTTTAATGTTTAGTTTGAAAAGAGGTAATGATGCAATGGTTGTTATGTTGCTAGGAAGTAGATTCCATTTTCTACCTACTGAATTGGTGAAAAGAGCAGTGTTATTTGATTTTATGGAATTAGCCAATAGTTTACTGGAGGAGCGGAGAGAGTTAAGATTATTGTAGGGGATTATGAGTTGAGAGAGTATAGGGTGTTCGTTGGATGGTACAGGATTTTATGGGCAATAGTGAGTTGTTGGGTTGCAAGATAGTTTTGGAATTCTGGCCAGCCTAGTAGTTTCAGGTTGAGACAGTGGTGTGTTCTGTAGGGGTTTCCTGTAGCAAAGCGAGCAATGTTATTATAGCAGGTAGTAAGTTTGGTAAGGTTGTTTTTATTGAGGTTGGTGAAAATGGGACAAGCATAGAGAAGAGAGGAAAGAAGATGGGAGCGATCCTAGTTCTAGAGGAGGGAGTTAGAAATGGTCTAACACGATATAAAGATCCTATTTTCCTATTGACAAGTTTTATGGTGTTGTTAATGTGTTGGCTGAAAGAGAGATTATTATCAATTGTAATACCTAACAGTTTAGTAGTAGAGTCGGAGAGATGATAGTGGCATTGTTAGAAGAGATAGTGAAGTTTAAAGGGGGGGTCCTGGAGGTAGGGGTAAAGAGGAGGAGTTTAGTTTTTTTAGCATTTAGTAAGAGAAATCGACTAGAGAACCATGTTTCGACGGTATTAAAGACTTTTTGAGTATGAGATCTAAGTTCTGAGGTAGAGGATGCAGAGCAGATGAGTGTAGAATCATCTGCATATTGAATGCAAGTAGCTTGGGGGATTGTGTTTTGGAGATCATTTATGAAGAGGGAAAAGAGAAGTGGGCCAAGAATAGAACCTTGTGAAACTCCAATAGAAACAGGCAGAAGAGAAGAGATGTGGTTATTCCAGAGAACAGCCTGTTTTCTGTTAGTGAGATAAGAAGTAAACCATCTAATGGCAAGGATATCAAAAGATAGGAATTCAAGAGTATTGATTAAAAAAAAGTGGTTAACCATATCGAATGCTTTGGGAGGTCTATGAAGATGGCAAAAGAGAGTAGGTTGTTGTTACGGTTCAGGTTAATAGTGTCTACAAAGGAAAGGAGGGCAGTAGTAGTACTGTGATTAGGTCTGAATCCATGTTGACAGTTAACTATGATGTTGTGGAGAGAGAGGTGTTGTACAAGCTGATGGTGTATACATTTCTCCATTATTTTGGCCAAGGGAGAGAGGAGAGCAATAGGTCTAAAGTTAGAGTAGTCAATGGAGTTACCACCTTTATGGAGTGGGATGATGTGAGAGACCTTCCATATATCAGGGATGATACCTTCTTTGATTGTCCTATTTATGAGAATAGAAATAGGATATGCGATAGCCTTGGCAGCTTTTTGTAGAAAGAGTGAAGGTAACTTGTCAGCAGAGGGGGTACAAGGTTTCAGCTTAAGAAGGAGTCTGTATATGTAAGATGTAGAGATGGGATGTAGAGAGAATTTAGAGGAAGAGTTTATGAGGTTACATGTTGGGTGTGAGTTATTGGTGTTTAATTGATTAGCAAGAGCTTGTATAGTTTCAGTGAAGAAACAATTGAAAGCATCTGCAGTTTGTTGGGGGGTATCAGGATCAGACTTAAGTGGGAAGGTGTTTTAGAACGTCCTGGGGAAAGGAGTCTATTAACTGAAGACCAGAAAAGTTTTGAATTATTAAGATGGGTTTGTTGTAGATTGAAGTAGAATTTCTTTTTATCAGCTATTATTGCTTTTTTGGTTAGATTTCTAAGCTGGCGGAAGTGAAGAAGATCAGGTTTTTTCTGTGTGATCTCCATGTGGCCCAGACTTTATTTCTAGTGAGAATAAGTTTTTTGGTTTCATGGGAGAGCCAGGGGGCAGCATTAGATTTAATTCCAATGCTACGCAGGAGCATGTAAGTCAAGGATAGATAAAAAAGTAGAGTTAAAGTACATTACTGCATTTTCAAGAGGGAGTGTTTTTAACGGGTTCCAATTACATGCAGTAAGTTCAGACTGGAACAATTCTGGATTGAAGTGTTTGATGGTGCGTACATTTCTTATGATGCAGGGGTTTATACAATCAGCCTTTTCCCTTGTTATGAATGTTAAGGAGTGATCACTAACATCATCTGGTAAAATTCCTACTTTGTAATTATCTTTGACTTTATTTATAAGAATCCAGTCTAAAATGCTTTCTCTATTACTGTGTTTGTTGAGCCTTGTAGTTGAAGTAATGGTTTGGATAAAACCATGGAGGTTGATATGAGAAGAAAGATTATCAGCAGTAATGCTATTCCAGTCTATGTTCAGGTCACCTAGTATGATGGTTTCTTGGGGATACGTGACAGATATCCAGCTAAGGTAATTTTCGAGGATTGGTATGTTATTACCAGGTGGTAGGTACATACATATAATTATAAAGGGATTTTTTGGAGTTTAATTAGCAAGAAGCTACGTTCCCTCATAAAATCATCCAAGGCTAGCTTTGAAAGAAAAATTGCCTTGGACTCCAAAGATAACCACAAGGCATTCTTCAGCTATGTCAAGAATCTAAGTGGCAATTCTCATATCTGCTCGGAGTTAGTGCAGAATGGCACAAAATACACTGAACTGACTGATATAGCCAACATCCTGGCAGACAGGTTCAGTGCAAACTTCACCCCCCTCTCACCCCCAAAAGGGCCCATGATGATACCAGAAGAATGTAGTGCCACTGAAATCACAGACACTCAAGTTAAAGCAGCCATCTCCAAAGCCAAAAACACAGCATCAATGGGACCGGACAGTATCCCAGGCTGCGTCCTACATGAGCTCAAAGATGAACTAACCCCTCACCCAAACACACTGTTTAAACTCATCCTCTCCACAGGCTATGTGCCCACAGAGTGGTGCACAGCAGTGGTTTTCCCACTCCAAAAGGTGGAGCCACAACGGACCCCGGGAACTATCTCCCTATAAGCCTGATTAGCTTGGTCTGCAAAGCTATGGAGCGCATCATCATGGCTCTCATTAACAGAGACATTGGGAACCTCCAAACACTTGACCCTACCCAGTTCGGCTTTGTTAAGGGCAAATCATGCTTCCTAAACCTGGTGGACTTTTTTGACACAGTTACCAAGGATATAGACTAGGGAAAGGTGGTCCACACAGCTTACCTAGACCTTGCAAAGGCCTTTGACACCATTCCCCACTCAGGTATTATAGACAAGCTCACCAGCCTGAACACAAACCCCTACATCACGAGATGGGTTGCCAACTGGCTCATGGACAGAACCCACTTGGTAAGAGTTGCGGGAGCTAGGTCTGACTCTAAACCAGTTACAAGTGGCGTTCCCCAGGGCTCAGTCCTAGGACCCCTCCTATTTGGCATATACTTCTCAGAGGTACAGGTAAGCACAGGAGGACTATGGCTAACCAAGTTCACAGACGACTGCAAACTAGGGACTATAACTGACTCTCCGGTTGACACAGACATCCTCCAAAAGAGTCTCACTGAGACAGATACCTGGTACCAAAACCATGACCTCAAGCTAAATGCCAAAAAGTGCATAGTCATCCCCTTTGGAAAAAACAAAGTACCCAAAAACTACCACATAGGTGGTAGCCCCCTAAATACGGAAGACATAATAAGGGATCTGGGGACCCAAATAGATAGTAACCTCTCTTTTGATAATCACATTGTCAAAGTGGTTAGAAAATCCTTCTATGTGCCCCACCTAATCACAAAAGGGTTTGCATCCAGACCGATAGAGATCATTGGGCCCCCTCTACACATAACTCATCAGACCCATCATAGAGTACAATGCCCCATTTGGGATGTACCTTACAAGACACCTGCAACAACTGGAAATACCACAGAAGTACCTCACCAAGAGGATCACTGGCCTCAAGCAGATGCCCTATGCAGCTCGACTGAAGAAACTCCAGCTGTACTCGGTTGCATACCGCCTACTCAGAGGTGATCTCTGCCTGACATACAAGGCCATGTCCAACCCAGAATTGATGGACATGCTCCACCTAAAGAAAAACATATCCCCTCAAGCCACGCGCTCCAGGGATCTAAACCTCACCACAACAATAAATAGGACGTGCTAGAGGGATAGATTCCTGTCCCAGAGACTTCCCATGCTCTGGAACAAGATTCCATTCTACATTAGGCAGAGCTCCTAGCTAACCCTCTTCAAGAGAAACCTTGACGAGTGGATGGGAAACAGAAAGTTTACCCCAGGGATCACTTCAATGGCTCTGCTGGGCAGAAGCACAGGGAACTAATCTAAGGGGGGGGTGAAAACCAACACATTCCAGCTAGGCTTATAAATGCCTTCGGACAGATAGCCTAGTACCTACCTATGAACCTAAGAATTAAATCTGCTAAGGTTAGAGGTAGAGGAGGCTCAATTAGTAACAGTTAGGACAGAAGGAAATTAGATAAAATAAGAAGTTATGTACTCACCATAACGTTCCATCTGAGTAGGTAAACTTCATTTGTCAGCAACCTATGGGAATCGGATCCGACCTCGGATCCGAGCCGGCAGTTTTCAACAGCTTTAGATCCGAGCTCCAAGCTCCTCCCCCTACCCATAATCCCCTGCCAACCCTGACTGACCTCAGATCAAGTTTGCCCAAAAGCAGATACTGCTTGAAGACTATTACTCTCAAAGATAAAGTGGGTAACACCCATGGACCTGAGTATGAAAACATTCGTAAGTGAGGAGGCAGGAGGGAGGGATGGTTGCTGACAAATGAAGTTTACCTACTCAGATGGAATGTTATGGTGAGTACATAACTTCTTAATCTGAAGTAGTTAACTTCATTTGTGCAGCAACCTATGGGACAGAGTCCCCAGCTACCTGAACCTTGGGCAGCCTTCATGGAAGGATGTTTCGGAGTACTGCAGAGCCAAAGGATGCTCTCCCTCTGGAGATAATGTCCAATTTATAGTGATTGATAAAGGTATGAGATGAGGCCCAAGTGGCTACCGAACAAATATCATCCAAAGAGACTCTAGCTCTAAAAGCCGCAGAGGTGCGGGCCTGCCAGAACTTTCATATGCTAAAAGGATAAACTGCGAAATCCATCTAGACAGCATGACTTTAGACACAGATTTACCCAAGTTAAATTTGGCAAAGGAGACGAACAACTGGTCAGATTGCGTATGACCAGATGTCCTGTGGATGTAGAAGCGAAGTTGTCTATGCACATCCAGTGAGTGTAATTTGTATTCCCCTTTGTTTTGGTAATTAGGAAAAAAGACTGGTAGGTTGATGGACTGGTTAATATTCGATTCAGAGGCAATCTTGAGAAGAAAAGAGGGATTGGTCCTGAGGTAAACTCTATCCTTGTGAAATGTCAAGTATGGGGGTTTTACACAGAGGGCTTGTAGTTCAGAGACCCTTCAAGCCGAGGTGATAGCGACAAGAAAGGCCGTTTTCCATGACAAGAATTTAAGATCTACTGAAGCTGCAGGCTCAAACAGGGGAGCTGTCAAGGCCTGAAGCACCAGCGTTAAATCCCAAAGAGGGACTACATCCTTCACTGCAGGTCTGAGCAGAAAGGTGCCCTTCAAAAAGGTCTTACACAATTTCGTGGTGATCAAAGGGCCCAGTTCATTTCCCACGTGATAATGAGAGATAGCTGCTAGTTGAACCTTGACTGTGGAGGAGCTAGCCCCCTGATGAAACAGCCCTGATAGGAAGTCTATTACAGCGGGCAAAGGAGCTGTGAAAGGATCCAAATTTTGACGTTCCGCCCAAATGGAGAAATGTTTCCATTTGCTACTATATATCTTTCTAGTAGAAGGCTTGTGCACTGCTACTAGAATAGTTTTAACTGGGGAAGAGATACCGGGAGTCCTAGCTACAAGTGGAACTGGAGCAGCCAAGCTGTGAGCTTGAGATTGTCCAGATTTGGGACTGGGAGATCTAGGGGGTGGGATATTAGATCCGGACGGGGATTCAGAATCCAAGGAGGATTCACCAGATGAGACCAAAGGTAAGGGAACCAGGTTTGACGAGGCCAGAATGGGGCAATGAGGATTATCCTGCTCCCCAACCGGCTGGCTTTCTGTAGAAACTTCAGCATCAGAGGAAGAGGAGGGTAAGCATAAGGTAGACCGGGAGGCCAAGCATGCACCAGAACATCTCTCGGAGGTTTCCCGGAGGAGGAAATGAGAGTGAAGTAGTCGTAACATTTTGAGTTTGAGGGAGAAGCAAAGAGATAGCAACAGGGTTGACTCCATTCAGCGAAAATCCAATTCGCTATCTCGGGATTCAGAGACCACACGTATGGTAACAGGATGGTGCGACTTAGTCTGTCCGATAGGATGTTGGACTGCCCCGGAATGTGCGCTGCTATAAGAAAGCGGTTGGTGGAGATCACCCATTCCCACACCCTCATGGCCTCTCGACAGAGTGGGTAAGACCTGGTTCCCCCCTGTTTGTTGATGTACCAGACCACAGACATATTGTCCTTCTGAATTGCAATCATTCCTACAGGAAGAAGGTCCTGAAGTGCTTGCAACGCTAACAGCACTGCCCTCATCTCTAGGACATTGATATACAGAGAGGTCTCCGTGAGGTCCCACGTGCCTTGGACTGTCCTGCCCGAACAATGCCCCCCCCACCCAAGGCAGGAGGCATCCGTGGTCACCGTGGCTAGGGGAGGGGTCATAGAAAAGAGGCGTCCTTCCTGGAGGTTTGGAGATTGGAGCCACCATAAGAGGGCCCTCTTGCAAGCCCTGCTGAGGGGAATGGGATGGCTCAGAGGATATCAAAGAAAGGACCACTGGACCTGGAGAGTCCATTGTAAGACCCTCATGTTCAAACGCGCCATTGGCAATAGGTTGATTGCCGCCGCCATTGAGCCTAGAGCCCTCAGGACCAATTCCACCAGAGGAGCTGGAGATTGTAGAATGGCCCGCACATGTAGCCTCAGGGTTCATAGCCGGTCTGTGGTCAAGAAAGCTAGGAGCTTGTTTGTGTCTAATCTGGCCCCTATGAAGTCTATGGTCTGAGTCGGGGTAAGAGACGACTTTTCTATGCTGATAGTGATCCCCAGCCGGGGAGCTAGACGAAGAAAGTAGTTTCTGGCTGCGCAGAGTAGATGCCTTGTTGGGGCGGTCAGGAGCCAGTCGTCCAGGTATGGGTAGACCTGAATTCCCTGGAGCCTCAGGTGGGCTGCTATCACCACTAACACTTTGGTGAACACCCTGGGGGCTGTGGTGAGACCAAAGGAGAGGACCCTGAATTGGAAATGACTGGCTCCTAGCCGGAAGCGGAGGAACCTTCTGGATCGCCTGTCCATCAGAATGTGGTAGTACACATCCTTGAGGTCTATAGAGCACATCCAGTCGTTCTCCCGCAAAAGGGGGAGAATGGATTAAAGGGTGACCATGCAGAACTTCTCTTTGGTTACTGACAGGTTCAGGGGGGAGAGGTCGAGGATAGGTCTTAAGTCCCCCGTCTTTTTTGGCACCAAGAAGAACCTGGAGTAAAACCCCGACCCGCACTGGTCTGGGGGGATGTGTTGGATGGCTCTTTTTTCCAGCAATTGTTGGATTTCTGTTGTAGCGGCCTCCCTCTGATCGGGTGGGACATCGGGGAGGTATCTGGGGCTGTGTGAGTAAAGAGAAAAGGGAATCTGATATCCCCTGGATATAATGCGAAGCACCCAGCAGTCTGTCGTGATGGACTCCCAAGCTGCTAGGTGCTTCGAGAAACACCCCCCGACTGCCTCCAGAGTGGAGCAGTCAGGCAACCCCTCATGGGTGTTGCGTGGGTTGGTCCGAGAAGGGTTCTCTGGATCCAAAGTTCCACAGGCCCCCTCTGCCTCTAGGGTGGCGTCCACCCTGCCCTCCTCTGCTGTGGAAGGGCTGGGAGTCCGGAGCGGGACGGGACTGTTGTGATTTCCAGAGCCACATCTTCTTCTGTCCCTTTTAGTTCTTGAAGAAGGACCTCTCGGGAGCAGAGAAGCAGACTCCGATGGCAGACAACGTCTTCCTGTCCTTCTCGCTCTGGACCAAGGTATCGCGAACAGTTTTGCCAAAAAGGGCAGAACCATCAAAAGGGGCATTAGCGAAAGACGCCTTGAAGGGTTCCGCAAAATCACAGTGCCGGAGCCAGGCCTGATGCCTCATGACAAGGCCCGCTCCACTGGCTCTAGCGGCTCCTTCCGTGGCGTGGAACAGTAGCCACATAGAGGTGTTTGATATGGATCGGAGAGTGGCCATCCGGGTGGAGTGCAATTGCTTGTCCTCCGCCGACATGGACTCGGGGGGCGACGCAGCGTACTCCTTGATAAAGTCCCGCTGCAGTTGAAGCACATGTGCCATGTAGTTCAGCGACCTAACAGGGAAGGTAGCAGAACTAAAGACCCGCTTCCCTAAACGGTCCATCGACCGAGACTCCTTGCTCGGGGGATGAATCGAGGGACTCTCCTCAGCTAGTTCCCTCTTGGTGGCCGCCGCCACCAACATGGCATCTACAGGGGGACCCTTACTCCAGTGGGACTTGTCAGAGGGTGGGCTGAGAATTTTGTCTGGGCGCTTAGGGACTGGCTCCACAGTGTCTGGCTCCTTCCATGCCCTGGTAGTAATCAAATCTACCAGGGGGTCGGCCAGAGGGGACACCCAAGAGGTAGATGGGCCTGCTTCAAACACCTCCAGGAACACGGATTCGTCCAAGGTAGGCTTTGGGGCAGACCACCCCCAACTTATCCTGAGCATCTCCATGATGTCACCAAATGAGACATCTTCGGGGGGTGATCTTGGGGAGCCTTCCCCCTCCTCCAAATCAGTGTCCTCAGTCAAGGACTCGGGTGAGTCCAGGTGCCTCCTTTTGCACCTTTGCTTCTGAGGAACCTCCTCGGGGGGGCTGTCCAAGGAGGTCTCACCAGCCACATCTTGTTCCAAAGAAATGACCTGGGACGTCAGAGCAGGCTGTCCCTGGGGCCGGGTGATGGAAGTCGGGCCCAACAGAGAAGGAGTGCAGGGTGGAGCCGTGGCAAGGGCCGGGGGCCTGGAATCTCTCGACAGGGCCCTCTCCACCACGTCGAATGCCGAGGGAGAGCTGCTCTCTCTGGGATCCGAAAGCAGACCCTCACTCGGATCCGATGGACGGATCAGGGCCGGTGCCGAAGCGATCGGATCTGACGGACCAGTATTCTCCAACTTGGATGGAGCCGAAGGCATACCGATAGCCCTCAGCTCCGAGAGCTCAGATCCGAAGAAAATGGACCCGGCAGACTCAAGGGAAGTGTCGGCGCTGAAGTACCCGAAACTATCGGCGATGACACACCCCTGGCTCCAAGACTGCCCAGCTCTGAAGACTCTGAGCCCAGGAAGCGGGATGGAGAAGGAGCTATCGGGGCAAAAAAAGGGGTCGAGCTCCCCCCCGGAGGGGGGGGGGAGGCAGGAGCACTCCCATCTGCAGTTGGTCCTGGAGGAATCTTCTCATCATCTGGTCCAAATCTGCATCCGTGAGACTTCGGGTTGATCTCGATGAGGCCACCGAGGCGGGACGGGCTTGTAGCCTCGATGACCTCGAAGGAGATCAGGTCTCCTCCTCCTCAGAACCCGGTGAAAAGCAAGGGGACCGGATCTGAGAAGGAGGAGACCCAGAAGTCCTGGAGGGAGAAGACCGCTTAGCCGGGGGGGGCCGAAGCGGAGGCCTCGGCCCACTGCTTGTGGTGTTTCTCCCTCCTTTTCTCTTTCCTGGCCTCCCTCTCCTCCGGGCCTAAGGCGGGAGGTTGAGTCCCGGCCGGGGGGAGGGAAGCAGGAGTGGCAGCCGCCGCAGCGGGAGCCACGGGAGGACCTGAGGTAGAAGCCAAATCCGGGGGCAGAAGACCCGCCAGAATCAGCTTAGACCTCCAGTCCTTGAGTGCCCTGGGGTTGAATGCCGCACAGATGGAACAACCAGAAGACAGGTGCTCAACCCCAAGGCACAACACACACCGAGTGTGGCCATCCGCCGGGGACAGCTTATGGCCACACTCGGTGCACTTAGAAAAAATCGGCTTTGGGGCCTCAGACATTTTAACTAAAAGTGAAAACCACACACGTTAGGCCCCAAGCACACACACATACACAACCCTAACAGAACCACGAAGGAGGGGGAGGTAAATGACAAAAAATATAAAGTTAAACTAAAGAGGGTTTTATACAAAAAGGGACCTGGAAACACTCACAACCAAAATCTGAAGAAAAGAGAAGAAAAGGTAAATTTTTTTCTCACAAAAAAGTCTCTAACGCCTGGAAATCTAGATCAAGCTGCTGTTGATTAACCGCAGCAAACTAGATCTACGGTCAGTCAGGGTTGGCAGGGGATTATGGGTAGGGGGAGGAGCTTGGAGCTCAGATCTAAAGCTGTTGAAAACTGCCAGCTCCCATAGGTTGCTGCACAAATGAAGTTAACTACTTCAGATCGTGATTTATAACCAATTTACAGGAAAGCCTCCAGGAATAGATGGTATTCCTATGGAAATTTGGAAGTTAGGAGGGAAAAAACTGATAAAAGGTTTTGTTTAACAATATTTTAAGAGGAAGAGAAGTACCAACATCTTGGAGGAAAGTGGTGGTAGCTGTAATACCTAAACAGGATAAAGATCCATCAGATCCAGCTTCATACAGGCTCATTTCAATACTAAACTATGATTATAAAGTCTTTATGTTTATAATGGCTAAACAAATGGCAAAAGTGATGCCAGAATTGATAGATATGGATTGATGTGATTTTGTGGAGTGGAGGAAAATATTTAACAACAATAACAGAATACTGATGATCACACAGGGAAGCAAAATGCAAGAAAATACCACTGTTGTTGGTGGGTCTTAATGCAGAGAAAGCATTTGACAGAGTAAGCTGGGCCTTTACGAGCACAGCAATAGAAGCAGTTCCATTACTTTATAAAATTATAAAGTTGATTAGTAGGACATATGAGGAATCAGAGGCAAAAATTAAAGTGGGTGGATCCTTTCTGATAATTTCTGCTTGAGAAGAAGAACCAGGCAGGGGTGCCCTCTCTCCCCTTTGTTATTTGCAGTATATTTAGAACCACCGGCAAAGAAGATAAGAAACTCAGAAATGCAGGGATATCATTGGTATGATAGCCAAGAAAAGCTGGCTCTATTTGCAGATGATATTATTTCATACCTTACCTGAAAAGGAGTCATTACTGGGCACATTGCGGGTGCTTCAAACAGCACTTTTGGCTGACATGAAAGAGTGAAACAATACTAATTTCATGAACTTTAATCATACTTTGACTTAGGAATGGGGTTAATTCCTGTCATGGTATTAGAAACCAAAAAGATTTGGAGAAATTAAAAAAAAAAAAGGTAGAGAAACACTTGTGCAAACATTTCCATGCAAAAATTCAAATTTTTCTTGATTTAGTTGTATACCTAACATTACGGTATATTTCCACCTAATGATCACTTGTGATTGCTTTATTTAGGTTCATAGGTGAATACTAGGCTAACTGCCCTGAGGAGGTATTTTAAGCTTAGCCAATAACCTGAGGTCAGAATCTAACCCTGTTATTTGTGCCTATGAGGTGAAGGCCTTAAACCATCATGCCAAATGTTTGCTCTTTTTTTTTTCTCAGATATATTTCTTCAACTCTTTATTAATTATTGTCCATAACTTCTTCTCTGGTTGATAAAGATATGCCTAACCTGTATATAAACTAAAGTGACTAAAACATTTTCTCTGCTTGTGTCTTACTATCCATATCCATAAACAACAGCTTCCCATTTCTCATTTCTGTATTACCATAACTGTCATAACAGAAGTCTTTTTAATTCATACTCCTAAATACTTCATCTTATTGTGTCCCCATAAATATGGAACTTGCTGAACCAATTTCTCCAGGTCTCTGCTGAAAAAGGGCTACTGCTCATTCAGACTAACCTTGTCAACAAATGTCAAATAACATAAATAAAATAAATGAATGTGTGGGTACATAATTTAAATCTATAGCCTTTGTTTTATCTTCATTAACTTTATATCCCAAAAAGACATGAAACTGACATAAAACGTTCCACAACAATGAGATGTCCTTTTCTGGATCTATCACAAAATAATACTGTCTGCAAATAAAGCCAATATTTCTTGATTCACATACTAATGATATCCTTGAATTTCTGAGTCCCTTATTTTCTTTGCTAATGGTTCTAAATAAAGAGAACAACCCTGTCTGGCTCCTCTGTTCAGACATAACTTATCAGACGTGAACTCTCTGACTTTAATTCTTGCCTCCAATACCTCATTTATCCTCCTAATTAATCGTATTATTACATCAGGAAATTTAAATGCTTCCATTGCTCTACTTATAAAATCTCAACTTATACTGCCAGATGCTTTCACTGCATCAAGACCCACTAACAACAACAGTATTTTCTTACATTCTGCTTCCCTCTGGATCATCAATGTCCTATTATTGTTGTCAAAAGTTTGCCTCCCCTCCACAAAACCACAGTGATCCATATCTATCAGTTTTGCTAACACTTTTGCCATTCTTTTAGCTAGTACAGACATAAACACTTTATAACCATGGTTTAAAATTGAAATGTGCTTCTATGAAGCTGGGTTTGATAGGTCTTTACTGTCTTTAGGTATTACAGCCACCACAGCTTTCTTCCAAGATGTTGCTGTTCCCCTCCTTTTAAAATACTGTTAACCAAAACCTTCTAGCTCTTTTTGACTTTCTTCCTTCCTAACTTCCAAACTTCTACAGGAATACCATCTGTTCCTGGAGACTTTCCTGCACATTGATTATTCTTCACCATTTTTATCTCATCTCCTCCTATCTTAGCTGTTAATTGCTGAGCCTCATTTTACCTTGACATACTTAAGTCTTCCATAAATATGTCTGATATTTCTTGATTTCCACCTTTCTCTCATTTACACAATTTTTCATACAATTTCCAAAATAATACCTCCACAGCATATCTGGTCATTTTTCTTGTTACAGGTTCACTATGTTTGGTAACAACCATTTCTAATTGCTGTTGCCCAAGTTGATGTGAAGTTTTTGTGCTCTGGAGTTAATTTTCAAAAAATAGTTGATTAACAGCAATATTAACTCATGCATATTATCCCAGCAACTCCCTTGTTTTCTCTTTAGCACTCTACAGTTGCATATCTTCTTGTTCTGTGAGATTCCCCTTATTATGCATTACTTTGCTCTTTGTCAGCCCCTCTAAATATTTCCTATTACTTCTTAATCATATCTCTTTTTCTTTTGTTTCAACCCTATTTTTACACTCTATTTACATTTTTTATCCTACTCACTAGCTATAAAATCTGAGGACATTTCTATTTTCTCTAATAACTCTCAAATAATTTCTACTTCCCATACCTTAAATTCTTCTCTTTTTAACAGGTAGGTGGGGAAAGTGCCAGTGTCTCATTTTGACTTAATTATCCTGCATTTTTATCTTTGTTTTTACTGATGCATGATTGGAAATAATTATTGGATGTATGTCAAAGCTTTCAATTAAATGTTCTGTCTAGTCCAGCCCAGTTATTGTACCCTGGGGAATAATTTGTAAATTCTCACTAATTTCCTACTATTGAATTCACATTTTCCATTCCAAATATTTTCATAAATTTCTTCTGAAATATACCTTCTTTTGTTATATTGTCTCTTTTAGATTCCCCAGATACATTCACTGTTGCAAATCAAATTCCAGTTCTTACCTATCAGTGAAAGCGTATTATTTCTCCCAAAAATTTCTTAAGCTCATATTAGCAGTTTTTGGTGGGATATAAATACATGCAAGTACAATCTTCCTCCTTTGGTAGTATGCCATTATTACCACAAATCTACCCTTATTATATATTTTTTTGCACTTCTATCCCCTAATGGAGCTCCTCTTGTAGTTAGTATATACTCCCCTTTTCTGTTATCCTTGATATTCTGCTGAATATACATCCTGAAATCCTTTCTTTCTCAACTTTATATGCTCGTATTTTCCAAATGTGTCTCCTGCAGCATTGCTATTTACACTCTGCATTTCTTATTATAACTCAATATTCTTAACTTTTTGTCTAGACCTGTAAGGCCATTTAAGTTCCAAAATAATATGGATAGCATAGCCATTATGATAAGAAGTTACTTATAATCCTTCAAACATTTTATTTCCACATTTCCTTAGCTGTTTGCTCAACATCACATTTCAACCAAATTCCTAGGTATCTCATCTTGTCATAATCCCTGAAAAATGGGAAGTTTTGCACCAAGACGTGTTGGAGCATATGTCATTACTATAGCTTTTGTTACATTATATCCTACTAAACAACTGAAATATTTCTATTTATCAACTATAATTGTTACACCATGTTCTGGGATGGTAACACATATTATGTTGTCTGCAAAAATGTCTGTTTTATCATTCATATTTCTCTTCTTCTATCCAATTATGCTTGGCTGTCTTATGTCCTGCCTAATGGCTCTAAATATAAAGCAAAGAACAATGGTGAAAGTGGAGAACGCTGCCTAGTTCCTCTTGTAAGGATAAATATTTTAAGACATCTCACCACCCCAGTTCACTGTGTCTTTTAGCATCCAAACCTATTAACGTTAATATAGTATTATTGTACAGTGCATTGTCTTGAGTCACAAATGTGTCCTAATCTCTATAAACACACTGATCCAAGTCTATTATTCTCAGCAACATATTTGCCATTCCTTTTGCCAAAGTCATCACAAACAGTTTGTAGTCATGATTCAGAATCAAAATGGGTCTGTTTAACTCTGGATAAAGGGCTCTCCCTCCTAACCCCAGAACCTTGTTATAAGTGTCACTAATGCTTCTTTCCTTGCCAATAAAACATTCTGACCCAAAGAGTACAAGCTATACTTTCATTATCTCTTATGCCTCCTTTTTTCCACGTTCCCATTGGAATTCCATCACTATGATGGGCATTCACTGTATTTTTGTTTCTCATTGTTTCTTTAATTTCATATTCCATTATTTTTGGTACCAATACCCTTCTGCTACTTCTGTTAACTGAAGAAGTTGAACTTATCTTAAATATGTTACTATTTGCTCTGTGTTATCCTCAGCCTCTACAACTTGCTTATGTAATGTGCTGTAATAACATGTAATTTCATTGATAATTGCTCCTAGGTCCACTGCTACCTAGTTATAATCCTTTCAGTCTTTGTTACTTTAAACTTTGAGCAAAAAATTTGGTTGCATTAGGGTTACTGTCCAAAAAATTTTTAAAACCATCACTGTGTTCACTCATATTTTCTAAGTACTTTTGCCTAGACATTCTAGCTTCTTGCAATTGATCTACATCTTGTATTCCACTTCTTCATTTTTGCTTCTGTGAACCACTTACTATTTTAAAGCCCTCTAGATACCTCTAGCACATTTGCTTTCATTGTGACCACATTTCTAATCTTCAGTTTGTAATTATTCCAATTCTATGTAAGGTGTTTACTGCTTAGGTTCAAATATAATAACCTAAATCCTAACATGTCACTACACTAACTGATGCAAATATTGTACACAGTGGTTTCTGTTGACTACATTCTTAATTTATTTTTCTTCTGATTAATAATAACTATTCCTTTGTTTATAGCATACTCTTTCATTGTATGAACTACATGTACTCTTTCCTTTTGATGTGTGTTCATATTCTGGACTGAGACTGAAATTTGTCCAATGGCATTAATGTTCTACCCTAGAAAAACACTGTATGTATAAATAAATAAATCAGTACAATTTCAATTAAAGTTTGAGTCACCAAATCATTAAGCAGTTTCCATTTCAGAAAGACATTCTAGAAAATGATAGTGTTTATGATGATATACTTCTACTTGCTTAGAAAACTGGCTTGAATAATATCAAGGGATATGTTTTGATGCTTCAAACCATGGTACAATATTCTTTTGCAATGTAACATCTATCTAATCTTGTCCAGGACAATATATTTTTACTTGCTTAGAATACTGGCTTGACAATATCAAGGGATATGTTTTCATGCTTTATACTTCAAGCCATGGTACAATATTCTTTTGAGATGTAACATCTATCTAATCTTGTCCAGGAGCAAAATTTCACTGAAAAATGTGCATATGTCACTTTAGTGTGTCATTTTTAATAAATCACTAAGTTCAAAAATATGTGTATATATTAAACGATATATTTGCCCTCTGCTTGTATTCTGTTATATTTTGGCCCTCTGGAGATGTATTCCTTCTTTCCTACAGTGTTCTAATCTCCTGGTACCATCCTGCATCATTACAGTTTTCCCATAACATTCTTTACATCTTCTTGAACTGCTTTTGTTGGAATATATAGTGTAACCAGTGTAATTCCTATGCCCAGGCAGTCTCTCACCATTACAAATCTTCCCTGCCAGTCCTTCACTTATTCCTCAATCTTTATTCCTGTGCTTTTTTATTAATATTAAATCGATTTATTTCACTCCTCTTCTATTCCATCAAGTAAACGTTTCTTCCCACTTTAGTTTTCAAAACTTTCATGTTCTGTATGGCTCTATGGCTATAACACCATTATCTATGATTTACTAATGTAAACATAATTGAGTTCCTTCTATTCTTACTTATCTACAAATTAATTAATATTCCAAAACAATAAGCCACCCTCTTCCATAGTAAAGTTCATATTTTATTCTACTTAAACCATGTCTTTCTGTTACCAACTGGTTCTTCATAATCTGTTTCTATCACTTTTGTTCCACTTTATATAATTTTATGGAATATCGTCCCAGATGAATATAATCTCTTTGTAGAATACACAATTCCCTCCATACCAAAAATAAATAAACTGGATACTATCACCATATTTTTGCAATACAATAGAGATGATGCTCTGTACAAACAGCATTGTTTAGCTTCTTCCAGTGCTCTCTACTCACTCAAATTTTCATTTACACCTTTGGGATGGAGAACTACTATAAATCACTGATATGTTTACTTCACCTGCTTGCAGCATTTTATTTCTGAAGCTGTCCCTCTATACTTGTGTTGCTAGATATATTGTCTATGTACATGTTTTTACTTCAGTTTCTACAGATTACTCATCCTGCAGCCAGCACACATTTTAACATGCTCCTTTTATCTTTCATTAAACATTTGAAATGCTTTATCTGTTTCTGAAATGTTGGACTTTACTATCCAGACACAGTGTTTAAAACTTTTTATGATCCATTCACAACTTATCGACGAAGGAAAACTACATTCCAACACTACCAGAAGACTTGCCAGTCTAGAGACTGAGGTGTCTTCACTCTGACATCTAATTAAGCAATAACTGACGGCGTGGTGTGGTATATTATAGCAATAACCCACGCCTGGGTGTGGGTAATGCTGGATTTACCCACGGTTGGTGTGGTTTGGTCACAAGAGCGAAGCCTGAGTGGCCAAACAGACAACCGTGGGTAAATCCAGCATTACCCACACCCAGAAGTGGGTTATTGCTATTATACAATGACATTATTTAAGAAAAAAATAATTACTTTTCTTAAATAATGGCATTGTATAATGCCTCCTTGCTACCCTTCCGCAGCTGTCTGGAATTCTGCGGCAGTTCTGATGTACTGCGCCTGCATATACTTACGCAGTACATCAGAGCTGTGGGCAAAAGCAATGGAGAAAGCAAGATCTCCGTTGCTTTTTACAACCTGTCTCGCTATGTTAAACGAGTTTAACATAGCAAGACAGCTTTAAAAAAAGCAACGGAGAATGTCCATTACTTTTTTTAAAGCTGTCTCGCTATGTTAAACCCATTTAACATAGCGAGACAGTTTTGAAAAAAGCAACAGAGAAAGCAAGATCTCTGTTGCTTTTTAAAGTGTCTTGCTATGTTAAGTGGGTTTAACATAGCGAGACAGCTTTAAAAAAAGCAATGGAGATGCTCCGTTGCTTTTTTTAAAGCTGTCTTGCTATGTTAAACTAGTTTAACATAGCAAGGCAGGTTGTAAAAAGCAATGGAGATCTTGTGTTCTCCATTGCTGTAAAAAAAAAAAAAGTTATACTAATGGAAAAAGTCTGGGTGACCGGACCTTTTTCCATTACTATAACTCTGATTTACAATGTGCACGCTGACCAATCAGCGTGCACTTTTGGAATATTAATGGGGGTCGTTGTATAATGAAGCTTTACCCATGGTTGGCGTGGTTTAATCACAAGGGTGAAGCCCGAGTGATTAAACAAAGCCAACCGTGGGTAAATTTCAATATACCACAACCACAGAGTTGGTTATTGCTATTATACAATGACACTGTTTAAGAAAAAAAATACTTACTTTTCTTAAATAATGTCTTTGTATAATGAAGCATTACTGTTCTTCTGCCAGTGGTGGTACACTGCTTCCTTGTGTTGATGTACTGCCATTGCATATGGGACTTGCATTCCTACACATACCCAGTACATCAATGCTTTGAAACGGAAGCAACTGAGAAAAGAAAGTCTCCATTGCTCCATTTTTTTTTTTTTTTTTAATTTATTAAAAATAAAAAAGGTTTTGGACACTTTATACCAATGGAAAAAAGTCCGGGCGACAGGACCTTTTTCCGTTGGTATATTGTGGGATTTACAATGGGCACACTGGCCAATCAGTGTGCACGTTTTGGAATATTAATGGGGGGTCATTGTATAATAGTAACATGAAATGAAGGAGTTATTTTCAATGACACAATGAAATGAAGGAGTTATTTTCTTACTTCTAGTTAATGATCTCAATCATTTTAAAACATGCATTATTTTCATTAATCTTACTATCTATCCTATCTATAGTGAACATGATTTTCTCATTAATTTTTTATACATTCATAGACATTGTGCACACATTACTAGAACTAACTTACTACATCCGTCACATTATACATTGGTTTCCTTTATCATTCATCATTGACTTCTCTTCTCCTTCCTTCCCTGCTGTTATAGTGCCACTATAAAAAGCAACATAACACACTTTGCATTTTGAAAACAGAACCTTTTGAAAGACTGCATGTAAGGTAGACCCCTTATTTAGTTAGATATAAACTTTCAATTTTAAGAAGAAGATTGACATTAATACTTGTATTATGATGCTTATATTAATCAAATGCTTATTTTCTGTCTAGTAGATACTGTTTGCAATGCTTTTAATATGTCATTCAGAATAATTTTCACATTTTGATTATATCACATCCTTGCCCATATAAACATTTGTCCTTTGTAAATAGTGTAACAATTTACATTAGTTTGTGGTATTTTACTCATTTAAACTGTTGACTGTAAACATCTTTCTTTTAGCGCTTGCATTACTTCCACAATCATCCTGCTGACTTAGAAGGTTTTGTCTAAAGAGAATGCGTCATACTCCCTAGGGGCAAGGAGATACTGTTGGCCTTTTCTGAGGTAGGGGATACAATGTCCAGTTTTTCCCATATAACTGTTGTGGTATTCTTTAAGATGCTTACAGAAGGGAGAACCACAAAAAAAGATTACAGTGTCAAGCTGCAGACCTTCTGAAGCCATCTATGTTGGAAAGGAATGAGGTTGGATTGCCAACATCCCTTCAGTTGCATTAGCTGCAAATATCCCTGAATCTTCCTAGGAGGGTAACAGAGGAAAAAAGGCTCTTTGTTTGTTAACTGTATCTTCATCTGGAGAATCAAACAGCAGAGATGCAGTATATTTAGTATTCGTAAAAACCTGGTGAAAGCTCCAGATCAGATCACTTTAATACTGTCTCGAATAATATAGAAAATCTTTTTGAAGAGGTTCACAGAGTAAACCATTCTAAGAAAAATCCACACCAGGAAATAATCAGTAAAGAAGGAACCAAAGAAATGGCTAATAAATGGTGGCATTAGGGTGAATGGTACTGTAGGCACCAGCACTGTGAACATGGAATACTAAGGCACTCTGGAGCCTGCCACAACAACATTTACTGCTGGCCCCATTAGTGCGAAGGAAACAGCCACGAGAGCCAGCATTAAAACAACTGTATCTGTAACAACATTGCTAGCATTATAAGTAGAACTACACATAAAATCAATGTTGGGAAAGACAAGAGGGGTCAATATGACACCAGCACTGACTTCAAAGGTACACCACTGAGACAGGCAGGAGAGGCATTGGCAGTACCAATGCTGGAAGAGGCATGATCAGCACTAGTTGTGGTAAAATATGGCATGATCTGCACTAGCTGTCCCAAATAGAGGCAAGCAACAGACTTTTAGTCAAAGATTACAACATAACCATGGAAAATAAAGCACCAGACAGAAGAATGCAGGTTTTCCAGCACTCTGTAGGTTCATAGGTGTATTCTAGACTAATGACTACTAGTGCCTTTAAAAGCCTAAACATGCAACCCAAATGTGACCCACAAATTTGATTTATATTTAATTTACAGGGTGATTTAATAACTGTCTGTCCATCAGAGATATAGAAGCCAGACCAGGGGTGAATTTCTGATTACCCAATCCATTGGTCCAAGTTGCACTTAAATAGGGATAGGGAGGAACTCTGCTTCACATGGGTGGATAACCTGTTTCAGAGAATGTGAATTCTCAGAGAAACAGATCTGTCTCTCCAATATGTCCTATTTAAGTTGTAAGCAAAATTTAGGTATTTTAGTCTAGTAGTTTTGATACTGTTTGTTTTGCAGATGTTCAAAAGATTAATCAAAACAGGGTCCAATAATATCTTCTATGCCAGACAAAGATCACCTCTCAGAAGTCTGTATGATACCAAGTAAAGAGACACGGCTTTGTGGCAATCAGAGTATGACATTGTATTTATTTACTGTGTTCTTTTTTGTAAGGAACCTTTGTGGATGTTCCGGTGGCTGCATGTGTCTGGTCAGGTATATACAGAAGGGGGCATTTTACTCTATGCTGAGCCTGATGAGGGGCAAGTAGAGTGGTAAGATCCAAGTCAGAGTGGACGAAGACTGGTCCGAGATATCTTGCCTTGTGTCTTGTGAATAGCTTCAGACACCTCACCACAACCTATAAAATAAACTGTTGGACAGTGCAGGTACCAGGATGTATCTGGCCTGTAGTCCATAGTCTGGGAGGGAACTACATTGACTTCATAACTAGAAAATTCCACAGCCAGAACTGTTGGCAGGATTTTAACAAATTCCTAGAAGTCAAAATGATTCTTTCAACACAATGTTTCCTGCAGAATGCATTGAAGAACTGTACTAACAGGTTCTGACACTGTAGTACTAGTACATGAAACACTACAGATAACCCTAGAAGGAACAGATTTCATCTTATTGATTTTAGGATGGCAGAAAGCAATAGAACACTTACCTGAAGCACAGCCTGAAAGGTTGAAATATTACCAATGCGGAACCGGATGGCTTACTGGATTTACTATTTTACTATGCAAAGAGGAAAAAAAGACCTAGAATAATAAATGCATGTGAAAGTTACATCTACTGTGATTCACCTGGTTGAATTCAATATAAATAATACAGCAAGATGTATTGTGGGTTTCCCCTAAACAAGTTACGTATGCAGTTAATGTGCTTGTTATCGGATGGAACAGCATGAAGACAGACACACTTCCTAGCTGTCTACTGACAGATGACCGAGGCCCAATGAAGCAGCAAATTAATGATAGCACTTTCCTTCAGGAAAACCTCTGAAATTATTTCTTGAGGCTGAAAGAAGCAGAAAAAAGATATGTATGGCAGTCTTTCTATCTCTCTCTTTCTCTCTCACACACATCCACACGCACACACACACACACACACACACACACACACACACACACACACACACACACACACACACACACACACACACACACACACACACACACACACACACACACACACACATATGAATGATCTGTTTTCACAGAAAATGCCAAATATCAAAACACAGCCTTGAAACATTTTTAAACTGGCCAAACTCAAAGGACAGCAGAAGAGAACTGAGAAGCTTGAGATGAAAGACACATGATGCAAGGGGATGGCTCCAAGTCATTACAGAAGACAGCTCTCTATTTAACACATCTGCAGTCAGCAAATGTCTTTAAGAACCATGTAAAACCACTGAGAAAGTTAGATCTAATCCACTGCCCCTTCCCTCCTTACTTCCCTTTCTCATGGATATCATGGGTCATTCACTACTTCTAGCTAGGGTAAATCAAACAATGTTCAGCTGACACATTATATGAGTTTAGGTATGATGAAGCACCACACCACCACGAGTGAACCACATTAAAAAAGACAAATGACTGCCCATCCCGCAAAGAACCTCCCTCATTCTACGGACCCTTATTTTAAAATCATACACCTGGATACAGTTACCAACTTCACATCCAAATTTCCTGAAAGAGCCCTACACCTTATAACCTAAGGTTGCTTTCACAGTTTATCTAATCTCTCAAGACACCAGAAGCCTACCTGACCAAGACCAATCATGCCTTCTCCATACTGGGCCACGATATGGGAAATCATCCTTACAGAGATAACATCCACTTCCTCCATCAAAACATTTAGCAGGGAATTAAAAACACCTCTTCAAAGAAGCACAATGCAAGTGTTACCCATAAGAAGCAATTATATAAACATTCCTCCCTTGCTCCATATCTACTTCTAACCTATGACACATCCAGAGCTACCAAACTGACTACTATTTCCTATCCCCTCCCTTCCAGCAATTTCTCCACTGCCTCCCTAACTATCTCATCCCTACCAACTACCCAATACTTGCTCTCTCTCTCCCCCCTATTTCTACCTCCAACTACCACGCCTCTATTACTTCTTTATTACTACTTCACCTTTGTACGCTGCTGTCATTGTAAAGAACAATGTGCTTATAAATGTGAAAGCATTACCTTAGTATAATGCATTCTGCCTTTGAGACATACCTACTTGTTGAAGCTTTTGGCTAAATAAAAGCTAAACCACTTCTGATTTTTTTTTGTTTAGTTGAAATAAACGTAGAAGTATTTATGTGTGTCTGATTATTACACTGCCTTCTATGCTTATTGCTGTATTTCTCCTTCATATTTATGTCATAATTTCAGTTGATGTATGCCATGCTTCCCTGTGGGGAGTCGGAAAATGACCAAGTCGGATCAGTCTCTAACCTAGTTAATAGGTGCATATGTTTAGAATGGCACAGCGGTTACCAGATACATAAAAAAATATATTTAATAATATGACAAAGTCACCAAGGCTGTGAATCACTGCCTTTATTTTAAATGATAGATTTGCAATGACTACCTGATCATTTCTGTATCTGCTTATGGTACTAACTCTAAAACAAACCATCATCTCTTCACACACCTGTTAATGTGTGTCAGAATACATCAAACTCCTCCACTCACTTCAAGGACACATTGAGCTTACTGCAGGATCTGCTAAAGTTAAAATAAGTACCCTGATTGGGTTGAAACTTTATTTTCTCAATTATTAAAATTCTTTGATAGTACACCACTAATTTTACAAACACTGATGAACTGCAGTTTTACATTGAGTTTGTTTTTTTTTTCTTTTTCAAACACAGAAACAGTTTTGTCTTCTGTAAACAGCAAGTTTCTATCACCTGCTAAAATCCTGTCTCCCATTCTTGCATTTTCTCTGTGTATTGTATGTGTTTGCAAATTTACTTCAGTTTATTACATTTTGTTATCCAGGTTAATCCTACTGAGCCAACGGCTTTCAGACTAGGTGAGAAAAACTCCACAATACAAACCAACAAATATGTTACTTAAATGGTCAATAAATCTAAGCCAAATTTTTCGAATACATAACAAAAAGCAGAGGCTTGCGTAAAACAAAAGAAAAAAAAAGAGAGGGAGAGAGAGAGAAATGATAAATCAAGGATTTCAGATTCCACTTAAACAAGATAAAGAAGGCAGCATTAAACTGTAGACCCTGGGCTAACTGTATGCATGTATAATTGGGTAGGGGTGCGTCAGTACCTGTGTATTCCAGCTCTATGCATCATGCAGACTTATCCAGAATGTAAAAACCATATATTTTCTACTGATCTGAACATCAAGTGATATCAAACCTCTGCTATAAAGACAATTATACTGCCTCATGAAAATTAATACTATTTTTATTTCATCACATGACATATTTGGCTTAGTTGCTGAATATAGTCTGGCAGCAGTGGCAGAATTACTCACATACTCTCTGCCAGCCTTTAAATGTCTCACTGCAAAGTGCATAATCTTCTACAAGGTCTGTGTGATTTGTTTCATTTTTTAACTCCTTTATTAAATCATCACTTAAGACACAGACAAACATACATTAACAGAAAAGAAAACAAACCAAATCAACATTTCCTGTTTGCATACATTATGCATCACATATCATCTCTTTTTTGGAATTATCATCAGTCCAACATTACATAAATTTCTGAATTCCAGAACTTCCTTTAAATCTTACTCCTCCTCTTCCTGAACATGATTTTGCACACATTGTTACCACACTTTCTATTTGATTCTTCCTTTTTTTAAAGATCCCTCTTCCATTTCTTTTGTAATATACAAAATTACAAATACAGATAGTTTAGAATTTATTTTATTTATTTATTTGTTTTACATTTGTTGACCGGGAAAGTCCGACTGGGTATATGCCCATTTTCAGCGGAGGCCCAGGGAGAAAAGCTCCATATATTCAGACATATGAGGTTTATAGTACAATCTAGCATATCAGATGAAAAAAGAAACAGTATAATTATAGTAAAGACACAGTTCAACAGGAGAAATTACCTATATGTCAGAGTATAATATCACAAGGAAGGCTCCATATATTCAGACAAGCAAAATTTCACATAATATAAGAGTATAATCTAGCATTTCAAAGGGGAAAAAAAAACAGCGTATTTATAACAAAGACACAGTCTGACAGGTAATGACATATGTCAGAGTATAATAAAAATATAAGGTGCAAGACATTTGCCTAGTAGTATTAATTTCTCACATAGAGAAAAGAGAAAACAATACTGCAATCATCTGCTAGTTAAAGGATATGAAATAGTAATGAAATACTGATAACCTGTTGACAGCTAATAGTAGAGCTGGCAGCTAATTAGTGGTACAGGAGAAAGGTGGGGGGGTTAGTTGGGGTATGGACAAGGACATAGTCAGTGAGATTTTAGGTGTGCTTTAAGAGCATTTTTGAAGAGACTGCTGGAAGGGAGGGTAGTTATGGCAGTGGGAAGTGAGTTCCTGATTTTGGATATGGAGTAGGAGAATTGCGCTTCCCCTGCAGAGTTGTTGGGTTTGGTGACTTGGAGTAGATTTTTGTTGCAGGAGCGAAGGGGTCTGGCGGATTGGTAGGGTTGGAGAAGTGTATGAAGTGAGGGAATTTTAAGAGGGTGGTTTACAAGTTTATGATCAAAGGTAAGTTGGGTTAGGTGTAGGAGTTGAGGGAGCTCAAGCCAGTCTAGGTTTCTAAGGGAGACACAGTGATGACTGCAGTGGGAGTCCCCTGATGCAAATGTTGCAATTTATTTGTAGCAGACTTCGAGTTTCTTTAGGTCTGATTGTCGAAGATTTGTGAGTATGGGTGATGCATAGAGTAGGGTCGGGTTTAGTTGGGAAGTTGCGGTAGAGATTCTGGCTGGTTTGGTTAGGTATTGTTGGTTTCTATACAAGGCAACCAGTTTTTTGGATTCTTTTTTTATTGCGAGTGATATTGGGTATCAAATTTGAGTCTGTTGTCAATCTGTACACCGAGTAGCTTAGTGTAGGCTGTTGGTGAGATGGAAGTGTTGTCTTTGGCAAGTATGTTGAAATGGGGGATGGTCGAGGTAGATTTTGAGGGTTGAAAGATGAGGAGTTTGGTCTTATTTGGGTTGAGGAGGAATTGAGTATTTAATATCCAACTTTCAATAGAAGAGAAAGATGCTTGAGTGATCTGTTGTAGTTCTGTTAGAGTTGGAGCTGAGCAGATGACAGTGGAGTCATCTGCATACTGTATGAGGGAGGCATGTTTGGTGGCAGTGTGCAGGTCATTGGTAAAAATGGAGAAAAGCAAGGGGCCAAGGATGGAGCCTTGGGGAACCCCGAGAGTAATAGGGAGGCGAGGGGATAGATTGTAGCACCAGACTACTGACTGCTGGGGGCCGTGTAGATAGCTGTGGTACCAGCTGATGGCAGGTATGGAAAAGGAGAGGTTGGAGAGTGCAGAGAGTAGAAGATCATGTGATACAATATCAAAAGCCTTCAACAGGTCAAGAAATACAGCAGAGGAGAAAAGGCCATTGTTTTTATGTTGGAGAATGGTGTTAGTGAAGGAGAGCAGAGCAGTTGTGGTGCTATGGTGTGGTCTGAAACCATGTTGTGTGTAGGAGAGGAGATTATTGTCTAGGAGATAATTGGAGATCTGTGAGTTGATACAATTTTCGAGTATCTTGTTGAGAGGTGAGAGGATGGCAATGGGGCAGTAGTTGGAGATGTCTGTTGAGGGGCCGCCTTTGTGTAGGGGTATGATGTGAGATATTTTCCATAAGGTTGGCACACAGAACTCAGATATGGAGTGGTTGATTAATATGGAGATGGGATAAGCTAAAACATCAGCTATTTTTAGGTATTCTGTGGACAGGTTGTCAGCTGCTAGTCTTGTGGGTTTAAGTTTTGTCAGTAGTTTTTTTTTATGTTGGAGGTGGGTACTGTGGAAAGGAAGAAGGGAGGGAGGGGTGGAGTTGGTTTGGGTATGGGGGGGTGTTGATGTAGGGAAGTGTTTTTTAGTTAGGGATAGACCAGTTTCTGTAAAATGTTTGTTGAAAGAGTCAGCTATGCTACAAGTGGAGAGAGGGGTGGTTGATGGGGGGGGGGGGGGTGTTTACCTTCCCTGGGCAGAGGATAGAGTTAATTGTGGACCAGAACTGCTTTGGGTTGTTTTGGGAGGAGTTTAGGGATGTCTGATAGAAAAAGGCTTTGTCTGCTTTTACTTGTTTTTTGACTTTGTTATGTAGTTCAAAGAATAGTTGCCTATCTGAGGGGTTTTTGGTTGTGCGCCATTGTTCCCATATTTTATCCCTGGATTTCATAAGGTCTTTGGTGTTTTATTGTAGCCAGGGGTTTTTTTTAGTTCAGATTTTGGTGCATCTTTGGGGGGCATGGGAGTTAAGGATGTTGAGGAACGTGCTGTTAAAGTAGTGGACTGCTTCATCTATGTTGAGGTATTTTAGGGGTGATCAGTTTATTTTTTGTAGGGAGGTGGTGAAGGAGCTGGAGTTGAATTCAACTTTGTAGTGAATGTGTCAGTGGAAAATAGGTTTGCTGCTATGTATGTGGTGTTTTAGTGGGAAGATTGGGGAGTGGTCACTTAGGGAGTCAGATAAGGAGCCTGCCAGGTAAGAGTGAGGATCTTTGTTGACTAGGGCCCAATCAAGAATGGTGTAATTATTGGGGTTTTTAGTTATCCTGGTTGGGGATTGTATAAGCTGTGAGATGCCAAGGAGATCTAGGTGAAGTGCTGGGGGTTTACTATTGCAGGATAGCCAGTGGATATTAAAGTCACCGAGTATGATAGTTTCTTGGGGTAGGGAGAGACTGGCCCAGTTTAATAGGTTTTCAAGGGGGGGGTATATTTTGTCCTGGAGGGAAGTAGCAGCCTATTAAGTTGATTGCTTTCTTAGGATTTAATTTTAGGGTAGCAACAGAGGATTTCTTCCTTGTCAAGCTGGGGAGCTGGCTGGGTGAGAATTTGGATACTGAGGTGATGTTTATACATCAGTGCCACTCCTCCTCCTTTTCTGGATATTCTGTCCTTGCGGAGGATGTTATATCCAGGTGGGAGTATTTCTTCACTTTTGATGTGAGGTTTAAGCCAAGATTCAGTTAGGATAAGGATGTCAGGGAAATACAGGGTGTATGTATGCCTGGAGGTCTTGGATTTTGTCACAGATGCTTCTGATGTTAAGAGACATAATGAGGAGGTCAGTTGGCTTTTTATTAAGTGTGATTTGGGTGATAGGGGAGCTATTTGGAGGGGGGGGTTTGTGGAGAGACTGGAGAAATTGGGGCCAGGGTTAGAGACAATGCGGAGGATATGTTTTATATATGCAGTGAAATGCTTGTGGTATTTTAGGAATAATTTGAATTCAGATGAGGTGCGGGCTTGGTAATTACGTAGGTGTGGTGGAAGGAGGTATTTTGGGGTTGGAGTAGTGAAATTGTGTAGTGGGAATTTGAGAGGGGTAGTTGACAGAGTGCAATGGAAGTGGCTGAGAGAATTGACTGAAACATCTTCGTAAGATGTAGTAAATGCTAGAATAGTGCAGCAAAGGATTATAATTGTAGTAGTTAGTGCCATGACTGTGTTGGGATTAGGACGTATGATGAGTAGGAAGGAGGAGTAGAGGGGTGGAGATTATGGGAGGTATGAGTTGACTGGCTGGATATTAGTGGGAGCGGTCTTTTGCTAGATTAAATTTGAGTACAGCTGGGGTGGGTGGGATTTGGGGGTGGGGAAAGGAGCAGAGTGAGCAGAGCGAACGGAGCGGGTTAAAACCTTTGGCAAGGATTGCAGGGTAAGTGGTAAATATAGTCTATTTGGGCTATACTTGATTTCTGTAGCCAAATTCAAGCTTTTCCACTGGGAATGACTGCAAAGGAAATTATTAGGCAGTGGGAGTAAAGGTGGGGTAGGCTAAAGAGGGTTTCAGGTGGGGACAGCGTTGGTCTGATTGAGTGTGTGCCACCCTACATATAAGGAAAGTTGAACACATACACTGTTCTTTGCAGGGTAATGTTAATGGGAGTAAGTCAGCAGAAACCCAAGATTACCCAAGTAGAAATAAAGATTTAAAGTCCTGCAAGGAAAATGCAGGAGGGGGTGCAGGTCCTAAAGTGCAAGTCTCAGAATGGTACTGTACAAAGTGTCAGGAATACAAAGATATTTAAATGTAAACCTACACAGGGTGCTTGTAAGACACCAGAAGATAAACTTTTAAATGATCCTATTTAACTGAGAGGCAGCTTGCAGATAGGTCCAGAGAACAGGAATCAGCACACTGTTGCAGTATAACTCTAAGTAGCAGGTAGGTAGAGTAACTGCAAAAGAAAGAAAGAGAAAATAAGCATATAAAACTACAGTTTCTTAGCAAAGAGGGTCAGGATAGAGCAGATAAGGAATGAGGACACTGTTTTTTATGCTTAAAAACTAGTACAATGATTAGAGCAGTTGAGAGGTTTTGCCTGTTATTACAATAATTGACCAACAATCCTTACATGAATATGTACTTAGCAGTAAAACAGTTGTACTTAAACAGAGTTATACATAAACCTTGCAGCACAGACATACTTTCATAAACAAGGTCTTTTAAACACCACATACAGTTATATGAAAATTATCTAACAGTTGTTTCACTTTCTTATTCAGCTTATCATCAGTGCTGTATGAATTCTTTACAGTGTATGTAACTATACACTAGAATGTTCTAAGGATCACTTATTTCATTTTCCTACAGTAATGCTCAGGTAAGTATAGCTCCAGACTTAATACAAGCTCAAATGGAATAACATTAGCATTCTGCCAACATTCCACATGGAACTTGCAAACAATGATAAAGTTTAAGGAAATTTAATTTCCATTTTCTAGTAATTGTTTTTTTTTGTCAGCAAACATAAGTAAACCTAGTAAGGCCTTGCTATGTTGCAATACAGAACCTGTTCCCCACCAAAAAAAAAGATAAAAAACATATTGTTAGTTACAGCCATTTGCTCACTGAAGATTTCTGATACAGTAGAGTGCAGGGAATTTATAAAATCTGCCAACTCATTACACTCCCAAAACACATGTTCCCAGCTACCTCCTTCTTTCCCATCACATCTTCAAATTTGCTACCTGACAAAAAAATTCTATGAAGTCTGCTTGTGGTACAAAAATCCCTATGGAAACACTTCCAAAAAAAGATCCAAAACCTTCTGGACTTTGTTGTAAACTTGGGGGCTGTACATATGTCCTCCCATTCTTCTCTTGTAAATTGCTTTTCTAGTCTCTCTTCCCAATCTTTCTAATCTCCTCTGTGCTAGTTCTTGTAGTTATCATGCAATATTGTATATGCCCTAATAACTACCCATTTTCTAACAGCAGCTTCTGTTCTATATTAGAGTTCCCTAGTCCTTTCTCTTTGTCTATATTCTGATATCAATCCCTGGTAGGGAAGGCAGTCTCTAGCCTGCAGTCCAACCATCATCTTGGCCTCATCCCACTCTGCTACCTTTCCCTCTATTTTTTTTTGCTCCCAACACCCTGCTTTGTTTGCCAGCTTCACCTTTCTCCAATAAATTCCAGCCCACTCTTGTCTATTTTAGTACACCTACTTGCAGTCATCCTTACTGGCAAAATCACCTTTCTCCATTCTCATGTTGTCTTAGTTCCCAGAGCACTTTGGTGCTGCTTTACAAATATAATGTTCTGCGTGGTGTCATTATTCTCCTTAATGACCTGCATTCAAAATCCCACTCTATTTCTTGAATTTCTCCCCTGCTTTATCATCATCATTTTCCATCTGAGTTATAACCTTCTGCTTGTATTATGTATGTGAGCCTTAAATGTGCAGTTCAAAAATATTCCTTCAAATCAAGTACTCCTAAACCACGTTGCTCTACTGGAAGAATCAACTTATACCACTTATCTCTTGCTCTATTCCCCTCCCAGATTAATTCTTTCAACTATTTATTAATTATTGTCCACAACTTCTCCTTTGGTTAAAAAAAATATGCCTGACCCATATATAAATTTAAAGGGACATAAAACATTTTGACTACTTGTATATTACTATCCATATCCATAAGCAAGAGCTCCCAGTTCCTGAGTTTTGTATTATCTTTTTAGTCTCTTCCCACATACCCTTAGCTGCCATGACAAAAGCCTTTTTGATCCATGCTCCTAAACAATTTATCTTATTGTGTTCTCATAATTAATAGTATTGATAAAACAATTCATGCATGGGTACATAATTTATAGCGATAACCTTTATAGGTTCATAGGTTCATAGGTAGGTACTAGGCTATTGGCTCTAGGGCCTATATAAGCCTAGACAAAAAGGTACCCTGGCTTTCCCCACCCAAGAAAATTATTTTCCTGTGCCCCTGTCGAGCAGAGCCACAGAAGTGATCGCCGGGGTGAATTTCCTATCTCCCATCCAATCATCAAGATTTTTCTTGAAGAGTGCTAATTTGGAGCTTTGTTTGATATAGATAGGTAGTTTGTTCCAGAGTATGGGAAGTCTTGGGACAGGAATCTATCCCTCCAGCATGTTCTGTTTATTGTTGTGACAAGGTTTAGGTCTCTAGAGCATGTAGCTCGGAGGGATTGGGATTTCTTTAAGTGGAGCATGTCCAACAGCTCTGGGTTTGACATAGCTTTGTATGTTAGGCAGAGATCGCCTCTGATTAGGCAAAATGCGACGGAGTAAAGCTGGAGTTTTTTGAGACAGTCTGCGTAGGGCATCTGTTTGAGGCCAGCAATCCTCTTTGTGAGGTATTTCTGCGGCCTTTCCAGTTATTGTAGATGTCTTGTGAGGTACATACCAAAAGCGGCGCTGTATTCTATAATGGATCTAATGAGTGGTGAGTAGAGGGGAACAATGACCTCTTTTTTCCTGGATGAGAAACCTTTTGTGATGAGGTGTGCCACATGGAAGGATTTCCTGCCTACTGTGGCAAAGTGATTATCAAAGGACAGACTACTGTCCACCTGTGTCCCAAAGTCTCTTATCACACTTTCAGTGTTAAGTAGAATACCACCTATTTTGTATCCCTAAAGCACTTGAACTGTCTCAAAATGTTTCACAACCGAGTTGTACTTTTCTGTATTTATCAGGAAAAAAATAATATATTCTGCAAATAAAGCCAACTTTTCCTGACTGCTACACTATTTATATCCTTGAATTTCTGAGTCCCTTATTTCCTTTGCCAATGGCTCTAAATATGAAGCAAATAAAGGGGAAAGATGATAACCCTGCATGTCCGCTGTTCAAATACAGCTTATCAGAGAGGTACCCTTCCACTTTAATTGCTACTTCTAATCCTTTATATATTCTCGTAATTCACCTTATTATTAAGTCAAAGAATGCAAATGTTTTGCCTTACTCATAAAATCCCATTTGCTACGTAGAATGCTTTCTCTTCATCAGGATCAACCAACAACAGTGGTATTTTCTTACATCCTGCTTCCCTCTGGATCATCATTTTATTGTCTAATGTTTGCCTTTCCCTCCACAGAACCACCCTGATCCACATCTATTAATTTTGGCAACTTTCAGCAATACCTTTGCCATTCTTTTAGTATGCTTTATAATCATAGTTTAGAATTGAAATGGGTCTGAATGAAGCTGGGACTGATGGGTCTTTCCCTATCTTAGGTAATACAGCCACAACAGCTATGTTGTTGCTTCTCTTCCTTTTAAAATACTATTAAACATCTTTCAAATTGTTATCACCTTCTTCCCTCCAAACTTCTAAACTTCCACAGGAATGCCATCTATTCCTGGAGACTTTCCTGAACATTGATTATATGTCAATATTTTTATCTCATCCTCTCGTATCTTAACTGTTAGTTGTTGAGCCTGATCCACCTCTAATGTTGGCATACTTAGGTGTTCTATAAATATTTCTGTCTGTGCTCTTTCTTGATTTCCACATTTCTCTGCTTTACACAAATTTACATAAAATTTCAGAAATATCTCTAAAACCTATACAGGATTTCTGGTTATTTGTCGACCATGAAATATATGCATTATTGAGGATGGATCATTCTAAAATGGCCAGGTTTTTTGGAATACTGAAAATACATACAGACTGACTCCATCCACCTTTCAGGCCAGTAGTTGCAGCTGACCATAATAAACTGAAGCTGTAGCATAGACTAGATTCAGGTATGCTGAATCTAGCTTTGTTTGTATAACTTGTGCACTAATCCAGGTCATCTTTTTTTGGAGAAGGTTCCCCTGCACCCTAGTGGCAGGAGTGTGCAGTTAGAACTAGTCTGATTGAAGACTGCTGGAACAGGGCTCAGTTTTGAGCTTTTTTATTGGTTAATTGAGTAATTTGTTTACATCAGTTTGCTCGTTTTCTATTGTTATATAAAAAATTGCACTTTATTCATCTGCTTTTACTGTGTTTATGTTTCTTCCTACTTTACTGCATTTACTCTGCTACATTTATTACTGCTTGTTGGTAGCCTGATTAAATTGTAACTGTTATTCTAAGCCTTTGGTTGAAGCACTTGGGTTTCAGACCAGTTGCTTTACATTAAGAAGGTTTGTGGTCTGCACTGTTGTGGCAGGACAGGTAGCTTACATCCTTCTAAGCTGGGAGTTGCTAATTGAAGGCTTATTGTCTGTTATTCTAAGAGTGTATTAGTTCTGGTTTAAGCACTTGGGTTTTGGGCCAGTTATTTTACATTAAGAAGGTGTGGTCTGCACTCTTGTGGGAGGAGAGGGTAGATTCTGCCCTTCTGAGCTGGGAGTTTCTGGTTAAAGGCTTATTGTGCCTGCTTATTTGAACTGTTTCTTTCTGAAATTGGTACGTCTTTTTTGCTGTAGCACAGACTAAATTCAGACCTGCTGAATCTAGCTTTCTTTGTATAACTTGAGCACTAATCCAGACCATCTTTTTTTGGAGAAGGTTTCCCTGCACCCTAGTGGCAGGAGTGTGCAGTTAGAACTCGTCTGATCGAAGACTGCTAGAACGGGGCTCAGTTTTTAGCTTTTTATTGGTTAATTTCTTTAAATCAGTTTGCTCATTTGCTACTGTTATATAAAAAAAAATACAATTTATGCATCGCCGCTTAGCTAGGGTTAAATTATTCCTGGCGCCATAAAGTGTGCTCTTCAAATTTTCTCTTAGAACTAGACATTTTTTTTTAGTTTTAGCACTCAAATCTGTTTCTTTGAGCTCAGCACTTGTTCAGAACTCATTGTAAGCACTAAATAAGCTACACATTACTACACCAATCAACTTTCCTTACTTGTCTAGAGGAAAACAGTTTTTAGTACTTAATAAGCACCTATCCAGGCATGTCTAAGAGTCAGCTCCCGGTGTTTTCTCCTGTCTACCTGATGAATCTGGACTTCTTCGGGCAATGCAGCAATTGCCTCATGTACACAGACAACCCTCTCCTCCTACCACACAACACTACAACCTGTGAAAGGTGCATTTATATAGCCAAACTGGAAGCAAAGCTTTCTTCACCCAAGACTGGACTAGACAGTCAAGCGGAGAAGATAAACATGTGCACCACACCACACTCATCACATAGTCCCTCAAAACCAACACCACCAAAACACACCCATAGCCACACAAAACACAGACCTACATTCGCAGAGGCTCTCAATAAAAATCTGCTCAAGCAACAGAGACCTCCAAAGCAGAAACGCATGCAACCTCCACCCCCCCCAACACAACCCAAATGACACATAGCCCTCAAACTCGGTGTGCCACTCAACCACAGCCCATAAGGCATAACAACGTACCCAACACTTTAGTCATAGGTGACTCTATAGTCAGGCACACTGATGTTCCACTCACCAGGCTAAACAAGGAGAAAGTTACTGTCAGCTGCCTGTCGGGTGCCAGGATCTGCCACATAATGCATGCACTCAGGTCACTCCACAACAAGTACAAACATGACTCTGTCATTGTCCATGTTGGTGTGAATGACCTGAGATGTGGCTCCCTGGACTACATGAAAAGAGACATGGAGGAGCTCTCCGATCTTGTAGGCCAGGCAGGTATGACCCTAGCCCTGAGTAGCATCCTGCCATCACCCAGAATGATACCACAATACAAGGACAAAATGATTGACTTCAACAATTGGCTATGCTTCTGGTGTCATTCTAAGGGGATCCAGTATCTGTCTGCCTGGGATGACATGATCGACAGACCATGATGCTTTGCCAGAGATGGCCTGCACCTGTCACCCTTGGGATTCCAGATACTGGCTAAGGCTCTTGCCACCCCTAGAGTGCCTTTTTTAGGCAAGGTTCAAATGACAAATTCATCACTGTAACAGGTACAAGCAAGCAAAATCTGAGGGTAATGCTACCCAATGCTAGAAGTCTAAACCTCAAAATGTATTCACTCGAGGCACTCTTTAAAATGGAGAATACTGACATTTGTACAGTGACAGAGACCTGGTTCACGGCTCCAGAGAGTACCCCTGCATTAACAGGTTATAATTCATACCACACCTTTAGGCCACCTAACCTGGACCAAAACACTAAAGGTGGAGGCTTGTCCATATTCATTAAGGATATCCACACCTCCAGGCTAGTTGCTCAGCATAATGCATCCGAGATTATCCAAGTGCAACTAACTCTGGGTAAGACCGCAATCCAAACTGTAACTTGCTACAAATCCTCCACCATGCCCTAGGATTCCCGCTCCTTATTTCTTGACAGACTGGAAAATATTAGGGTACAACCCAAAACCCTAATAATGGGCAATTTCAACTACCCCTGGTATTAACAGCACTGTTAGTATAAAGCCCATTCTTGTTGGATTGCAGCGTAATGTGAAATAATGAAAATAATGAATGTTATCAATATTTGTGTCATGTGACTTTGGCTGCAGTCACATGTTGTGTTTAATGTATTAAAGCAGTTGCTTTTTTATGTTTGTATCAGTATATTGAGAAAGGGTTATTCCCGAAAGCTTTGCGTTATAAAGTGATTTTGTTCTCAACATCCTCTGTGTGATTTTTTGGACAATTTCAACTACCCCACCATTAACTGGGAAAACTACTCATGTACAAACTCTTTTGCTCAACGTTTTTTGGAATTCATAAATTCCAACTCCTTGGATCAACTTATCCACACCCCCACCCGGTGCAGCAATATCCTAGACCTGGTCATTACCAACATGGGCGACTGGTGTTCCACACCAGAGGTCAATTCCTCATTGGTCAGATCCGACCACAAGCTAATCAGCCTAGACATCCACATCCCGTCCCCACCCCCCCATTAGGGAAACCACTGTAAAAAATTTCTCCAAAGCCAACTCCACGCTTCTTAAGACAGAACCGGCAAACTTCACAACACCCGTGCAGATGTAAATAGAGGTACAACTGCTGAATCCTACACACATGCACTTTATAAGCACTTACATGAGTGCATGGATCGTGCTATCCCTAACAGAACCAAGATGCAATCCTCCAAAAAAGGAAGCCAATCTGGTGGTCCCCTGCCATAAACATACTCTACAACAGAAGAAAGAAACTGTTGCAAAAAAGAGTAAAATCCCATGACTGGAAGAACTCCCTGGTCAGCCTCAGTAAGAAGCTGAGATCCCTCATAAAATACTCCAAAGCTAGTTATGAAAACAAAATCGCCATTGATTCTAAAGACAACCACAAAGCATTTTATAGCTATGTCAAGAATCTCAATGGCAACACTCAGATCTACTCTGAGTTACAGCACAATGGCACTAAATATACAGAACCAACTGACATTGCCAACATCCTGGCAGATAGGTTCAGTGCTAAGTTTACTCCCCCACACCCCCTAAAGGGCCCATCTCTATACCAGAAGACTGCAAAGTTCCTGTAATCACGGCTGCACAGGTAAAAACCACACTCTCCAAAGCCAAGAACAGAGCATCCATGGGACCTGACAACATCCCAGGCTGCATTCTACATGAACTACAGAATGAACTGGCACCCCACCTAAGCACCATGCTCAATCATAGCCTCACTTCAGGCTTTCTGTCCACTGAATGGCGACGTTATCCCACTCCACACAGGGGAAGCCACCACGGACCCCGGGAACTACCGCTCTATTAGCCATGGAACTTACAAACAAAGACATTGGTAATCTCCAAACTCTGGACCCCACCCAGTTCGGGTTTGTAAAAGGCAGATCATGTCTCCTAAACCTGATTGACTTCTTTGAAGCAGTCATCAAAGCCGTAGACGAGGGCAAGGTGGTTCACACAGCCTATCTAGATCTCACCAAGGCTTTTGACACCATCCTCCACTCTAGAATAATAGATAAACTCACCAAACTACATATAAATCCCTATGTCACAAGATGGGTTGCCAACTGGCTCAGTGACAGAACCCACACTGTGAAAGTAGCAGACTCCAAATCCGACTTCAGACCAGTGACAAGTGGAGTACCACAGGATTCAGTCCTGGGTCCTCTCCTGTTTGGTATCTACTTTTCTGAAGTACAGGCTAACACAGAATGTCTTTGGCTAATGAAGTTTGCAGATGACTGCAAACTAGGAGCCATAACTGAAACTCCTAATGATGTGGACATCCTACAAAAGGGCCTCACAGAGACAAATGCCTGGTGTCAAAGCCATGGCCTCAAGCTCAATGCCAAAAAGTGCATTGTCATCCCCTTTGGTAAAAAGTATGTACCCATGAGCTACCACATAGGTGGAAGTCTACTTAATACCGAAAGTGTGATAAGAGACCTTGGGACACATGTGGATAGTAGTCTCTCCTTTGATAATCACATCGCCACAGAGTCAGGAAATCCTTCTACATGGCACACCTCATCACAAAAGGTTTCTCATCCAGGAAAAAAGAGGTTATTGTTCCCCTCTACTCGTCACTCATTAGACCCATTATAGACTACAACACCCCTTTTGGTATGTACCCCACAAGACATCTACAACAACTGGAAAGGCGGCAGAAATATCTCACAAAGAGGATTACTGGCCTCAAACAGATGCCCTAAGTAGACCGTCTCAAAAAACTCCAGCTTTACTCCGTCGAATATCACCTACTCAGAGGCAATCTCTGCCTAACATACAAAGCTATGTCAAACCCAGAACTGTTGGACATGCTCCACTTAAAGAAATCCCAATCCCTCCGAGCTACACGCTCTAGGGACCTAAACCTTGTCACCACAATAAACAGAACATGCTGGAGGGATAGATTCCTATCCCACAGACTTCCCATACTCTGGAACAAACTACCTATCAATATCAAACAAAGCTCCTCATTATCACTCTTCAAGAAAAATCTTGATGACTGGATGGGAAATAGGAAATACACCCCAGGGATCACCTCTGTGGCTCTGCTCGATAGGGGCACAGGAAAATATTTTTCCTGGGTGGCGAAAGCCAGGGTACCTTTTTGGCTAGACTTGTATAGGCCCTAGGGCCAATACCCTAGTACCTACCTATGAACCTATTTAAGTTTTTCTAGATACCCTTTCTCAATCCAGTCATCCAAAGGTCTGAATTCTATCTTAAAGATTCATGGCACTTACGGAAATTACTAAGTGAGATCAGAAACATCATTGATGACTATGTGTTCCTGTCATTTGATGTAGTATCTTTATACACTTGCATTCAGCAAGCCATGGGCATCTGTTTTGTAAAAGTTATCTTACTAAGTTTTTTGACTTTGACAACAACATCATCAACACAGTTTATGCCTTGCTGGAAGTGGTTTTAGAAAACAATTTTTTCATATTCCAAGATAAACACTAAAAATAAAGAACAGGAGTTTCCATGGGGATGAGAGTGACACTCATATTTGCAAACCTGGTTATGGCGTGATGGGAGCAGGTGTATCTCAAGTCCCATACACTGTTTGAAAAAAATAGCTTTTTTACAGAAGATTTCCTGGTTCATCCTCAAACAGACCCCTCTCAATGAAGCAGTGCTTAAATTTAATAAAATATTCCTAGATACCCTTAACTCCCTTGCCCCTACCAGGAGAATTCGAATAAAATCCAATTTTGCTCCCTGGCTTTCTAAGGAAACTAGATCCCTCATGCATAAACATGATAGTACTTGGAAAGGCTGGACTAAGACCAAACAACCTCCCCTGTTACAAAAGTACAAAGAACTTCGCAACCTTGTCAAAAAGCATGTCAACAGTGACAAAAAATCCTATTTTAACTCTCCACAGACTAACAGCAAAACCAATCCATGGAAATTCTGGACTACCTTAAATAAAATTCTCAATCCTGGATGCTCTTCCAGTCCCTCCCCTTTCCCAAATAACACTCCTCTAGAAACTGCTACCCTTCTGTATAGAACTCCACTGACACTGTCCAGAAACTTACACCCTCTAACTCCAACACAAATACCTCCTCTACCCACCCAAACCTCACAAAAATAACCTTTTCACCTTTCAACTTCCTACAATGAATCACTCCTAGTGAAGTTTAAAACCTGCTCTCCCTCCTTGGACAATCTCCCATCAACTTTCCTCAAAATAACCACTGAATCCATAGCCTACCCAGTATCCCAATTAATCAATAGATCTATTCAGGAAGCAACAGTGCCAGAGATTTGGAAATCCTTCTTCACCATTTCTCTGCAGAAAGGGGGGGGGGACTCAACTGACCCATCTAACTTTTGACCAATTGCCATCCTCTCTCCTCTCTCCAAAATACTCAAAAAATTTATACATACACAGCTCCTAAACTATCTCCTCCATCAGAAACGTCTCACACCCACTTAACATGGCTTCTGCCCTAATCACAGCACTGCTACAGCCCTCCTATCATTTACACTTATGGTAGCTGAGGCCCGTGATAAAAACAACCTTGTATCCTTTCTTTTCCTCGACTTCTCCAAAGCCTTCAATACTGTCTCTCATCCTTTACTTCGAACTAAACTCACTAATCTATCTGCTTCTGCCCTAGCCTTTTTCTCTAGCTACCTGTCGTATACACAACAATCTGTTTGATGGCTCTCCTCCTGCTCACTCTACCTTCCAGTGGCAACCGGGTTACCCCAAGGTTCCATCTTGGGTCCCCTCCTGTTCAACAGCTTTACTAATGAACTTCATACTCCCTGTAAATAATCTGCTCTAATTCAATATGCTGATGACTCAACTCTTATTTGCACTTCCAGCAATATCTCTGACCTTCACACTCTTATCCAAGACATTTTTCTATCTGTTGAAAAGTGGCTGTCTGATAATTTACTCATCCTAAACTCCCCAAAAAACAAACTCCTGCTATTCCTTCCTCGTTCTCTCTCTCTCTCTCACCTTAAATCTACCTTTCTCATCACATCCTCCAATAACACCACCATACAACCTGACTCCCACACAAAGCTTCTAGATGCCATCATTGATGACAAACTTAAATTTAATTGCATAGCCTTCAAAGTATAAAAAAAAACACCAAAAATTGTGTTTGCTTTATCACAACAGAAAATTCTTGACTTCTAATGCTAGACTCTCCCTGGCACAGGCTATTCTTCTCCCCTCCCTTCTCTATGCCACCCCAATCCTAACTAACATTCAGTCCACTACCCTGGCAAAACTCCAGCAAACTTACCATAAAATAGCAAGATTTGTCACAAACTTCCTTTATAACTCACACCATTGCCTTCTGAACTTCCACAACTCTCTTCTATCACAATTTCAAATCACTCACTCCATACTATACAACCCATCCTCCTGCCCTGCTCTCTCCTCCTTAGTATCCACCTATACCCCCACTCGCACACTCTGCACCTCAAACCAGCAACTACTAGACACTTACCAATCAAAGAAAACTATCGGTAAACCTCTGTACAAGTCCTCTGTATCCCAAGTTTGGAATAAACTTCCAACATATATATGCTCCATTACCCAACCTATACACTTTAAGAAAGAACTCAGACTTCACTTACTTAACACCAAAACTTGTATGTCATGACCCTACCTAACTCCACTACTATCCTTTATTCTAATCTTTTCCAAAATTTCCCTCATATTGCCTTAGCATCTTAAACTACCTCCTGCTAACCCTTCCACCTTATACAGGCATTCTCATCTCTCACACCTCACAATTGTACTGTTTTCAAAATACTACTTCCTTAACACATTCACTACTCCACCACTTCAAAACTTTTATGGATTGCTCTGACAGTAGTATTTTGCTGAACAAGTACCATAACGAAAAAGGGGGTTTACTACTATTGTGTATACATCTACTGATCTGACTTACCTTACTCATTTTCTTATCTAACACTGTGAATTTCTATGTATTTGTATTGTAAACTGCAATTTTATGTATTATAAACTGAATTTTTAAGTATTGTAAACTGAGCTTTTATGTATTGTATACTGTCTTTTCTCCTTGGGTCTCCACTGAAAATGGGTCTCTGGCCCAGCTGGACAAACCCGGTTAACAAATGTCAATAAATAAGTAAATAAATAAATAAATTTATAGATGAGCTCTTTCTTCTATGGATATGAACTTAAGAGGAATTACACCAATTATTTAATTTTATCAACTCCAGCACTTCATTTTTCAGATTTACTATGAGTGACTGTGTAAGGCCATCAAATATTTGGACATTACCACTTCCTTAGACGAAGGTGCCACTGAGTTTGCTAGTAAAATATTTATGAAAGAAACCTTTATAAAATAATAATTGCACAGGAGAAGTTAACACTCCTATCACATGAAGAAAAGAGTAGTAGTAAAAGGACAATTCATTAGACTCAATAGGTTAACCAGTAAGAAAACTGTTTTTGAGGGAGAAGTTGAATACATGAAATTAATCTTTCTTCAAAAGGCTATGACATGGATTGGCTCATGAGCATCATTAAACAGGTGTGTTGCTTAGACTCAACAAAGCAAAACCCATTATAAGGAAACACAAGTCCAAACTGATCTCATACAGAGAAGATGAACTGACTGTTACCAACAATTCATCTGCCAAATACACTAGAGCTTTTCCACTTCTCCATTTCTAGTGATACGTACCTTATCAAGGATATACTCAAGGATAATTGGAAAGTTATTTTGGGAAACAGAAAATCAGCCAAGATTCTAGAGTACAGCCCTTCATTCACTTACAAAAGAATTCAGAATGTGAAGTATTTATTACAACATAACCAAACGAGATTGCCAGAAACACAGAACTCATTTGGCATATATAAGTGTTGCAGACTGTTGAATGCTTCCTCTACATCACGCCCAACCAACAACAGTAGTCTTTTCTTAAATTCTGCTTCCCTCTGGATCATCATTGTTCAATTAATGTCTAATGTTTGCCTTCCCCTCCAGAGAACCACACTGATCAACATCTATCAATTTTGGCTATGCATTTGCCATTCTTTTAGCTAGTATAGATATAAACACTTTATAATCATGGTGTAAAATCGAAATGGGTCTGCATGAAGCTGGGTCTGATGGGTCTTTACATTTCTTGAGTAATACAGCCACAACAGCTTTGTTCCAAGATGTTGTTGTTTCCCTCCTTTTAAAATACTGTTAAACAAAATCTTTCAAAGGTTTATGACATTCTTCCTTGAAATCTTTTTAACTTCTACAGGAATACGATCTGTTTCTGGAGACTTTCCTGAATATTGATTATACATCAATGTTTTTATCTCATCCCATCATATCTTAACTGTTAGTTGTTTAGCCTGATCTACCTCTCACCTTGGCATACTTAAGTCTTCCATAACTATTTCTGTTTGTGTTCTTTCTTGATTTCCACATTTCTCTGCTTTATAGAAATGTACATAACATTTCTGAAATATCTCTAACAGGATTTCTTGCTATTTTCTTGTTATAGGCTCCCTAAGTTTGGCAACAACCCTTTCTGTTTTCTGCCGCCTAAATCACTGTGCTAAAAGTTTTTGTGTGCTGGAGGTATTATCAAAAAAAAACTTGTTAAACTGCAATTTTTACAAACTCATGTGCATTTTCTCTTTAGCACTCTGCATTTGTGCCTCTTGTTGTTCTGTGAGATACCCCTTATTCTGCAATACTTTAACCTTTGTCAATGCCTCTCAGTAATTCCTATTACTTCTTAACCTTATCTGTTTTTATTTCTACCCTGTTTTTAAACTCCATTTTCATTTTATACCAATCACTATCTATAACGTCTGAAGATATTTCTATCTTCCCTACTAACTTTAAAATAATCTAAACTACCCATTCCTTAAACTCCTCTCTTTTTAATACATAGGTGCGAAAGTGCCAGTGTCTCATTTTTACTTCATTACCCTGCATTTATCTTAGTTTTTACAGATGCATGATCTGAAATAGTTATAGTGTGTGTGTATCAAAACTTTTCAATTAAATGCAAATGCGGCTCTAAAATATAATTTCTATCTACTCTAGTCCAGCTATGTACCTTGGGAATAATATGTAAATTCTGTAAGAATTCCTACCACTGATTCACATCTTCCACACTAAATATTTTCAGAATTTCTTTACAGAAATCTACCCTCTTTGGTTATATTTTCCTTCTAGCTCCCCCTGATGCATCTTCGCTGTTGCAAATCAAGTTCCAATCCCCATCTATAAATAATACTTCCTGATTTTCTTAAACATCATAATGGCAGTTTTTGGTAGAATATAAATATATGCCAGCACAATCCTGTTCCCTTGCCAACAGCCTCTTACTACCACAAATCTACCATCACTGTCTTTTTCCCCTCCTCTGTCACTATTCAAGCTCCTCTAGCAATTGGTATAATTAGTCCCCTTTTCCTTTGTCCCTGATATTCTGCTGAATATCTATCCTGAAATTTTCTTTTTCAAATGCAAATGCTCATCATATCTTTCCAAATCTCTCACTTGTAGCATTATTTACACTCTGAATTTCTTAATATAATTCAATACTCTTTCCTTTTTGTCTATACCTGTATGATCATTTACGTCCAAGATCATATGGCTAGTGTAGCCATTCTAATAAAAAGCTACAGTTCCCACCTACTATACATGACAGTTTTTTTGAATGTGCATTTCCAGATTTGTGTTACATGCATGCACTAATGTTTGGCAGGCTGATCTTTTGTACAGTTGTTTGTTTTGATCTCCATTTGAACCTATATCACATTTTCAAGACTTTTTGTTTTAATGGAAACCCCCATACAAAAAATAAATAAATACATTTTCAAAACAACCCATCCCCTATTAACTTAAAACAACCGGGTTCCGGCACCTAGGCAGCGAGACATTTCCCTGTGGTACATTTGACTGGGGACACATGGCTGAAGTGATATTCAGCTGCAGAGAAATATAGCTGTTTGCAAATTCCCTGTGGGCAAAGAGAAGCACACCCTGCCATGCTCACAGCTTTAATAACCAAATGAATGGTGGCAGAAGATGTGATGAGTGTTGTGCTCAGTGTACAGTACATACTTATGTAACAACATGTAGAAGTGCGTTACAGCATGGAGGAAATCCTGCAGGATACTGTAGTCACATTTATGCTCCAGTATGTGTTTTAGGTAATGTTCCCTAGACACTGTGAAGGGGGTAGTGGTCCACACACTCCAATTATAAAGGCACTGCCCATTGTACATTGCATTTGTACTGCCACTGACATGCCCTCTGGCCAGCCTGCTGCTCATGCCTGCCATATTGCCTGCTGCCTCATGTTCCGATGGGGACCATGGACATTGTTTTCCCCCTGTGCATTTGGTTACAGAAGTTGTGGGCATGGCAGCGTATGCTTCTCTTTGCCCACAGATAATTTGCAAACAGCCATATTTTCTCTGCAGCTGAATGTCACTTCAGGCACGTGTCCTCAGTCAAATGTACCACAGGGAAATGTCTTGCTGCCTAGGTGCTTGAACCTAAAAAAAACACCCAAAACAATGTAAATCTGCAATAAATTAAGTTTAATCCTTCAAGATAGGAACAACTGTGTCTTATCTCTATTCCTCTCCAGGATGTGAAAGACAAGCTTGTATGCTTTCAGAAAATGATCCCTTTTAGGGCTAAGACAAAGCACACTAGCTATCTTTCCATCGGCAAAGAATGATCAAGCTCTCAAAATTAGATGCTTGCACCTGCAGACAACTCATATTCATGGAAACATAATCAGCAATGAGTCTTTGCAAATTTCACTCAAGATGGAATGTACAACTGCCATAAGCTACATAATTTTTGACTCCCACTAAACATTTGCTAATAGAAAAAACTAGCTAATATCTTTGCAGTTGTAAGAAACATAGCATTTTATGGCACCCATCATTTTGTCCTATTTTTAAAGCCAACTTGCTTACAAAACACTTGTTTATAGCTGGTCAATGATATTAATCTAGATATTCACCCTTGCAAAAAAAACAGAAAATATCTTATGTCTGAATATAATATAATCAGTGCATTTTTATACCCCACCCTCAACCCAGCAGCCCAAGATCCAGCATATTAACATTAAACTTGCTTTTGTCCAGACTTTCTTTTCTTGATATACTGTAAAGCCTATATTTCTTACAACTAAAAATGTACTTGTTTACTTTAATATCTTTACCACATACAGCGGTCACCAGAAAGACTCCTTGTGTGGCTTGTTTCTTAGTTCTTATTAATAGGATGGCATTACACACACATCTGTGAAATTCCTTATTGTACAGACTCTCTCTGCCACTGTATCTGATCTGATCACAGAATACTTGTAGCTGTTGAAATATGCTTTCTCAGCTGCATCCATGGTATTAATCAGCTTTGTTCCCTTCTGACTTGTGTATAGTATACCAACCACCACACTGTAACTGCCTGTCACAGAACAGCTTGCTTTAGTGAATGTTTAATTGAACCTTGTGTTTGCCCATTATGTCAGGTTCCCAGAGTAATCTCACCTAACTTATCCTGTATTATATTTTTTTGATTTACTTAACTTACTTATTGTGATTTGTTGATGAGATGATCATAATAGGCACAACCCATTTACAAGCTAAGTGTACTTAAGCAACATTAATAAACAATAAAAATGACAGATACAGTACATCCAGTAGCGTTATGGATTCACACATAATCCAGGTAAAACAAAAGTTTGCTACAGAACATGATATAAACTACAGTATGAAGTAAGGAAAGACAAGGAAAAAGAAAGGAAGGACAAATTAATTTATCTCAGTTAAAAATGATTAAAGTTGAAATTACAGTCAGCTGCACTGATAATGTAACATCCTTGCATTGTTACATAAACTCAGTATTTTCTTTTTTTTTTTAAAACACAACGTTATTAATTTTATATCAAAACAAGACAAATATACAACATTGGAGGCAAAAAAGGTGGGATAATCCCTCTGGGGAAAAAAAAAAAAATGTTTCCAAAAACAACTAATATACAAACGTGCCAAGCTTCCCAAGTATACATAGAAACAAGTCAATAATAGAAGCTAGATAAAAAAATGAACTTAATATACTACAAATCACCTTGCAGACTACAAATACTCTATATTGAAGGAATTAGGGGGAATAAGTAGGAATTGTTATAGAAAGATTACTAATCATTGGATAAAAGCAGAAAAATGAAATCCCATAGTTTCTGGTAGTATTTCTGTCTACTAGGATTACTTAATAACAACTTATGAGATCGAATGTATTGAATAGCTAAGATCTTAAAATTTTTCCATCTAAGTTTAGTACGATCCAACCAATGTTTAGTAATATAATATTTGATCAAAAGACAAATAATGATTAGGGCATGAAGTTTGATTTTGGGCATGTGAATATTTGTAATATGCAGTAGTGCCATTTCCCAGGTAAGTGTAGATTTATGGTAACCCATTTTCTCTAAACAGACTTTAAGTGAACACCAGAGGTTGTATGCATATTTACAAAACCATAATATATGTACCAAATCAGTATATGGATACGAACAGCAGGAGCATATAGTGGAATGATTGGGATCAAATTTGTTTAAATGAACTGGGGTAAGGTATAAATTGTTAAAGATCATGAATTGTGTATAAAGAAGCGTTTTATATGGTGAGAACATCAGAGAATGTTTAATAGCCAGTAATTTCTGATTCATTATGAGGTTGTTCCCCTGATGATCCCAATATTCCGCAAGAACAATTTTCCCTTGATTTGAAAAGTTGTAAAAGGATCTGTATGCTATTGAGATCATGTTTTTCTTATAGGTTAGATTTTGGAGAAGGGTTTCTACCTGTTTCTGTTCCTCCTCCGTGCTCGGGAAGTTGTGAATTATGGATAGAGTAAGTTCTCTAAGATAGAGATATGTTTTTTAGATAAACTTAAAGCCATTCGTAAGTCAGTTAAAGATAAGAGGTTATATTTATGTATATCCCATAGGGTAAAGTCTTTAATTAATGGGAAATCATTCAGTTTGATCATTTTCTTGTAGAAAGGTTATATTCGGATTAAGATGGAAAGGCTGAAATAGGAGGAGGGCGTTTTCCAGTTTAATATATTGGAATAAGTCTTGGAAAGTTTTTATTAGTCCCTTAAGAGTGGGGAGAAGATTTAATTTTTTGAGGTTGTATTTATTTAAAAAGGGTAGTGCCTTAGGGTTGATATTATTGGCTAGTGTATAGCTGTACCATAGTTTAACCCATAACGAAGACCAAATGGTAGAGTTTGGTAGATAGTTTGCAATTGTGAAAATTCTATTTGCTTGAATGATTTTATAATATAGGAGTAGATTGGGCATCGCTAATCCCCCCTGTTTTTTCGGTAAAGTGAGCCTTTGATATGAAATCCTGACCGATTTAGGGTGCCATATAAATTTTGCGAAGGCTTTATGAATTTTGTTAAAGAGCAAAATTGGAGAGGAAGACAGCGAGGAGTTTAGTAGGTAGAGAAGTTTAGGAAAGACATTCATCTTAATGATAGAGGTTTTGGTGAGCATTGGGAGGTTCAGTTTTTGCCATCTTAAGATATCCTGGGAGATGGAGATCCAGGTTTTGGATAAATTAGATTGTAAAATAGACGTAGAAGTGTGGTCATAGTGCACTCCTAGATATTTAAGGGAGTACTCTATATGAGCAGATATGTCTGGGAATGGATAATTTTTATGAACGAGGGGGTTAATCGGGAAGATGAAGGATTTATTTTTATTTATTTGATATCCAGCTATATCGGCAAATGTATTCAAGGATCTAACTAGCTTTCCCATGTCAGTCAGTGGATGTTCAAAGTAAAGGTTCAAGTCATCCGCAAAAGCGGTTAGACTCACTTTGGTGTTAAAGAATTTAGGGATTGAATGATATGTTTGCTGTGTTAAAAGTAAAAATAAAGGTTCAATATATAGGTTGAACAATAGAGGTGAGAGAGGACAACCCTGTCTGGTTCCATTCGCAATTTTTATTGGTTGTGAATATTGTCCATTAATGTATAATCTTGTGTAGGAATTGTGATACAATGTTTTAATAATACTGATAAATTCAGAAGGGATATTAAAAGAAGACAGTACCATGAATAGAAAATCCCAATTGACCCTGTCAAAAGCTTTACTAGTGTCTATTGCCCATGCATAAATAGGATTCCTTTCCCTTTTTGTAATGTTTATCATCGATTCTAAAGTTAGGGAATTATCCCAAGTATGTCTGTTGGTCGTGAACCCGGATTGTTCAGAAGAAATTAGGGAGTGCATCATCTTTTTAAGTCTATTGGCCAAGATAGCTGTAAAAATTTTTATGTCCACATTCATAATAGAGATTGGTCTAAAGTTATTTAAGTTTGTGGTATCAAGGGTGTTTTTAGGAATTAGGATAGTTTTGGAGTGATTAATATATTTGTCGAAGATTCCATCGTTTGTAATATGATCATAAAATTGTAAAAGAATGGGCACAAATTTCATTTTAAAAGATTTATAAAACTCGGAGGTAAACCCGTCTGGGCCTGGAGCTTTCCCTAGTTTAAGATTATCAATAGCTTCGTGGATCTCTGAGCTCTTGACTGGAGCTATGAGGTCGTTCCTCTGGGCTTTAGATAATTTTGGGAAAGAGAGGTTGGCTAAAAATTCCCTCATCTCTTTCTGTGAGGGTAGAGTAGTGTTGAGTGGATAGATATCACTGTAGATTTGATGGAACAGATGAATGATTTGTGCGTTCGACTTATAGAGAGTGTTACAATGTTTAATCAATGTAATTCTAGGGGCTCTGGGAGAACAACTTACCAATCTGGCAAGAACCTTAGATGGAGTTTGTAAAGTTTCAGAGTATTTGGCAATATATCAAAGTTCTAAAAGAGAGAAGTTGGATTGTTGGAGTTCCAGTAGATCCTTTTGTTTGATAAATAATTGTTTTTCTATCTCTGGAGAGAACTTTTTCCGGAGTTTATCATCCAAGGTTTTGATTTCTGATCTAATTTCATCTTCCCTAACTTTATTAAGTTTTTTAAGATAAGTAGCTTTCTTAATGAATATTCCCCTCATTACAGCTTTACATGCAGCCCACCTGATGTCAAATGGAATATTCATGTCTCGATGGGGTGCGAAAAGTTCTTTAATAGTAAGTGTGATTTCCTCAACTACTGACTGTTCTCTAAGTAAATTACTATTTAGTGACCAATTATAATTTTTGTACTTTGGGAATGAGTTAACTGTAGGAACTAACTCCAGTATTATTTTTGAATGGTCAGATAAGAATCTTGGTTCAGTTCTGAATTTGGTTTGGTCATTAGACAGAGCGCTTGAAATTAAAAAGAAGTCTATGCATAACCAAGAATGGTGACATTTTGAATAATAGGTAAAGCTATTATTATTCCCCGGGTCACTTTCAAATGAGATAGGATCAATCAAATCAAAATCCAAGATTAATTCTTTTAAGACTAGGGAGTCCTGAAGGTTCAGGGAAGTCGGTTTGCCTGTTCTGTCTATATTGGGGTCAGTGACCATATTCCAATCACCCCCTAGAATAAACATATGGTTAGGGAATTTAAGAAGAAGGTTGTAAATATTAATAATAAAATCTTGTTGACCCGAACATGGGCCATATATATTTAGGAATAGGATCGGTTTGTTTAATTCATGGGTTAGACATGTAAAGAAACACCATCTGCCCTCCTGATCCATCCCTCGGTCAATAATCGATGGTTTAAAGGATATGAGTCTCCTGTATAAAGCACACTTTAGCCTGGGATTTATACAGCAAGTGTAATACCAAATTCCTTTTGTCTTTTGATTGGAGCCCCCTAATATTCCAGGATAGAATATTCCAATTGTTAACCATTATTTAACATGAGTAGGTAGTCCATACGAGAGTATTTCAGATATAGAATAATTGCAAAGAGTAGATTATTAGTGAATTTGTAGTGAATATATATACAAACAGTGATGGCACAACACTCTCTCAATACTAACCCCGTGCCTAGCCACATACTTCCTACCATTGGGAGAGGACGAAAACTATGTACACTATAAAAATACAGTCTTATTACAAAGGAGGTGTAATGAAGGATCAAGAAATACAAACAATATCTACAATTAATATACAATATCACTGTAATTCCCTCACAAGTCATCCAAAACCCTTCTTATCATATCCATACAGCTTCCCCCAACATAAGATTAACTTTAAGGGGGTGGTTCATGTAGGATGTTTACCCTACATCAATTGGTTTGGTTAACTGTAGAGTTCTCCATAGGTAGTTTTCCAGGGGATTTTATTATGAAGCCTCCCTAAGCTCAAAAAGCGGTTACACAGGCATCTATTAGAATAACTAGATATAATCATTATTCATTAACCGTGTATAGATGGTATAAGAGTTTATCATACCTATGTATTGCATAGTGACGTAAGCTTTAAATGTTTTTCTTTGCAGTCTATGTTCGATAACAATACAAGTAATTTCAATCAAAGTGAACCAATGTTATAATTTAAGATATATTTCAAACTATTAGAAGCTCAAAAATGAAGTGATAATAATTAGGGTCACAGCATTTTAACAGTATATAAGCAATGTAGTGAGGAGTAGTCTCCTGATTGACATTCTAGTGAGCAAATAACATAAAGAATTTACCAAAAATGGCAATCATTGTACTAATACTGCATACCAGTGATCCCATTCATCCTGGCAGCACCTTCTACATTATCTCTTGCATATGAGCATTGACTAATAAATAACATTTTATCATCCAAGTTGTCGGGTCAAATATTTAATGCCCTTTCTCCATGGATTGTAAAAAGAATGTTGAGACTATTATAGTAAGAGCAGTTATGCCCACATACTTCAGGTTGATATGAATGCATGTATGCAAGTTTGGCTTGTTTTCTAGTATAATTGGCATAGGTTGCCAGAATGTGTAGCAAATCCATTTAGAAGGCAGTGGAAAAGCTTTTAAGTGGTAATGTGTGTGCATCCCTAATAAAGTGCAGGAAGCTACCAGTTTTCTATCAGGTTTTTGCATCTCTTATCCTTACAGATGGCAGATCTGTGGGATGTAAAATGTTTTCCGCCTGGACAATTCTAAGACAGCATGTGTCTAAAATCAAACTACTTGTACAATACTTCGGGCTTGTAAAATTTGACTTGATTCCCGAACTAAGATACATAGACCTAACTGAGGCTTAACATTTTACTATATACTGAAAATATCCTGTTTTAGATTCCTCATTTAAGTTCATAGCTTTTATTTACTTGGCATATTAATTTCACTGGAGCTTATTCTAATTAGAGAAGGAGAGGATTCCTCACATAATCACCAAGTTGCAATGCAGTCCGAATCGCACAGCTCAATAAACATCATTGGTCCAGACAATGAATAGGACGATATTTGATTTTATACAGGCTGGTCATGGGAGTTCTAAGTGAGGCATTTTCTTTAAGATGGAATATACTTAGACTAAGACCAAACCTATCTAAGACATGCAGGTATGTATCCCACTTCTGTACGACTACTCAAATTTCCCCCGTAAGTGAGTCTATAGGTAAGGATATAGTTGCGTACAAAATAAAAACATGTTTATCTAATGAATATCAGATGAGGATCCAAATGGATCTCTATCCCCAAAACAACCACATCAGTAGGTAGTCCAGTAAATGTATCCACTTCCTAATGTTCGTGATCTGGGGTTCTGTTCACTAGGGCAAGAAACTGTTCTATTTTATATTAGAACAATAAGACTACTATTGGTTTAGACCGGGATTGTAGAGCAGGTATTAAAAATAAAATGTCCTATTATTTATCTGATCTAAAATAACATTGAATGGTAGATAAAATATGGAGGTTAATGCAGAGTATTCAACATGAGTCTTATGCCACTTTTAAATGTACGGGTAACATTCTAGGTTCAAGTTTGCAAGTAGAACAGTAAAGTTCCAGTTTGATCAGGACCTAATAACCAGTTAGAGCTTATCTGAATAATAAATACCTCATGCTCTATTAAACAAGTCATTTAGATGGGATTCAAAGTTCTTAAGAGTGGCATAGTAAAGACCTCTTATAAGTCCGATGTTGTGGATAATGGAGTTCCTTCGTAGAAGTGATGGAAGTTTACTTTAGCATTTCCAGTTTTGAGTAAGCAACCATCAAATTCTGACAGTGCGCTTACAGGTAACAGATCCCCCATTCAACTTAGAACAGTATAAATGGTCCCACTGAAGTAACTTTAGCGACGGTTCAGGGAGTAAATGATTTGCTATTAACAGCTGAATAAACGGAAAACCGGTACCAAACAAGGCTTGTAAAGTATCCTGAGGGCTTATATTTTCAAGCACACGGAGCCAGAGGGATTAATGACTGGAAGGCGTTGATCCAAAGCATTTCACAAAAATTATGTCCACTTCATTAGGTGTTGGCATGGTATATTTAACTTCTTTAAAGGTAAAGGATAATGAGTGTGGGAACCTCATTTGGAATTTTATTTTTGCGGCTATAAGATCCGAGCAGTATGGGGAGAGCTTGCGTCGTTTCTCTCTAATTTCAGTGGGTAGGTCTTGTGCGATGCTGATTTTCTGGTTGTTCCAAGTGAAATTTGCTGATTTCTTATAAGCGGTGAGAATGTTTTGGGTATCCTGGAAGTTAAGCATTCTAACGTAGATGGGTCTGGGTGGTGCAGATGCCTGTTGTTTCCGTAGGGCTCTATGTGCTCTTTCGATGGTATATTTAATAGGAGAGTTATTCATTTGTAGAAGAGTATTAAAAACTTGTGTGATGGTTTCAGTTAGTTGATAGGTTTTATATTTCTCAGATAAACCTCTTATTATCAAGTTATTTCACCTACTTCTGGCCTCCAGATCTATAATCTTAGTTTGGATGTCAGATAAGGTTTTATCTCTGAGTTGAATTTCAGCTTTCAAATGCTCAATTTCTATCTTGTTTGATTTAGATTTGTTTTCAACTAAATCCAGTCGATCAGCTATTTTATTAATTGTAGAGCCAAAGGAAGTCATTTTCTCCGACAGTTCTTGGATCGCTGAATGCAGGGGAAGGAGAGCACTTGTCAGCTCGTCGATCTGGAGTGCTCCTTCATTTTTCTGTTTTGTTGGAATTTTTATTAGTTCTTGATTACATTTAGCAGATCTAGGTCTTTTAGCTTTTTTTTCTGGTGAATTTGAGATAGTGTAGAATTTTACTTTAGTGTTTTGAAAATCCATGTTTTCAATTTCCTTCGGCATAGTACACTGAGTTCTCTGGAGGGTGTTGTCTATTGCTGTAGTGCTGAAATCTTCAGGCCTCTAAAATCCACGTGTAGGAACGCTGTTCTCTTGTAGTGGATTATTTGCAGTAATCTATAGCAGTATTCCCTCAAGAAGATGTAAAATTCCAATTTCAGATCCTTCTACCAGAGTTTAGGTTTGAATTAGTATGGTCTATGATCGAGAATTCAATGAATTTGATATAACACTCATTATTTGGAAGGGGAGCTATAAGGAGAGGGTGTTTTCAGACAACTGCCATATTGGAAAAAGATAAACTCAGTATTTTCAATTTTAAAATCTGGCATTCCATTAATTAAGATGCAGTTCTAGGTCTAATATGGGCCCTACAAGTTCACAGACTGTTACTAGACTTGCATTTCAAGAGACCACTAAGGAGCCTAGCCCAAGCTCCCAACTTATGCAAAGCACTGTTTGGTTAAGTGACTTGCTCAAGGTGACATAGTAGGCAAATAAAGACTGAAGGAATCAAACCCAGCGCACAGGAAGTAGCTCAATAGTCTTTTTTAAACATCTTTAATGGATTATAACTTGTGACATAGGCAAAGTTACATTTATATAAAAAGAAAAAATATATATATCAACAAGTTCGCATTTACAAATATTATACATCAAATATATTCGTCTATTCAATATAATCAATCAAGCATTGCATAAATTGTTCAATTCCTACCTTTTTCTTAAACCTCATTTATCCTCCAACACTAAAAGCTCATAGTCTTCATCTTCTGCACTAACTGCCAGACTTGCTTTCCTTTTTCCTATTATTTTATTTATTTATTTATTTCAGTTTGTTAACTGGGAAAGTCCATTGGGCCAAGGTAGCCCGTTTTCAATGGAGGCCCGAGGAGAAAAGCTCCAGACAGAAAGACAATATACAATATACAATGTAATAGTACAGCATATGAGAACAACAGTTTAACATTCAATATACAGCAAGGCACGATTTTATATGTCTTGAAATATATAAGCTGAGTCAATCACTTATAAGATATTAGCAAAAACACTAAATGTATGTTCATTTAATACACTACACTAGGAATTTTAGAGAGATGAATTGAAGCAGTGGCAGAGATTAGAGTAGAATAGAATAGGGATAGGTATCAGGAATCAGGTAGGATGGTTACAGGAGCACTCCCAGAGGGAGTACAGGTGAGAGTGGAGTAGGGTTTTAAAGGATGGTAGGTTAGGGGTAGTTCTAATGTAAGGGGGAAGAGAGTTCCATAATCTGGCAAGGGAGAATGATAGTAGAAGTTGCCCTGGTGTGTGTAAAGGCTTGTAAAGTTCTAAGAGGTTCTGATTTGTGGATGTAAGTGTTCTATGTGACTGGTGAAGTTTTAGGGAAGAGGAGAGTGATGGACAGTTAGAAGGTTTGAAAATTAGCTTGTGTGCTGTAGTTAGTTGAATGACATTTAGGTAGCTTGGGAGTTCCAACCAATTTAGAGCATGTAGGGAGTTGCAATGGTGAGTAGAGAATATCTGTGTCATCTCCTCCTGTTTTAACAGTGATGTCAGTGGCTCCACAGGAAGCACACTTGCCTTTCTTTGGTGCTGGAAAAATGACAGTGTTATAGATTCAATTCCTACTCCAAGTACTTGTGTCAAACTTCTGAATAGGGTAGTGTGGTCTGCAGCTCAACTACATTATCTTCTAACAATAGGTTTAACTGCTTGCCCAGATTCCAAGAAACTTCTTCAGAGAAAATCCACAATTACCTAAGAAACCTTGCTATGTTACTGAGATCTTTCCACATACACTCTTCTATAAAATAGTGTGCCTTCTATTTTTCTCTATAAAATACTATGTCTTGACCACTTGTACTAATTTCCATAGACAAGTTTAGCATAGTCAGACAACAAACTGAGCTACAAATAAGCTGTCCTCCGTAAGCTTGAGTTTAATTCTGCTATTTTCTGTATGGTTTATAGGTTCATAGGTGTGTACTAGGCTAATGGCCCTGGAGCCTTTGCAAGCCTAGCCTATAGGATTACCCTGGCATCGTGCCACCCGACCTTAGTTCCTAGTGCCTCTGTAGAGCCACTGGAGTGATCCCCAGGGTGAATTTTCTATTTCCAATCCACTCATCAGGATTTCTCTTGAAGAGGACCAGTGAGGCACTCCACTTGACATGTATGGGGAAGTCTATTCCATAGCATGGGCAGTCTCTGGGTTATGAACCTGTTCCTCCAGCTTGTTCTGTTGATTGTGGTAATGAGGTTGAGGTCTCTGGAGCATGTAGTGTGGAGGGATTGGGATTTCTTTAGATGTAGCATTTCTAACAGAGCTGCGTTAGACATGGCTTTGTAAGTCAAGCAGAGATCACCTCTAAATAGGCGATATGAGACAGAAAATAGTTGGAGTTTTTTGAGGCTGTCCATATAGAACAAGTGTTTAAGGCCCAGGATCCTCTTTGTGAGGTACTTTTGCGGCCTCTCCAGTTGTTGCAGGTGTCTAGTGAGGTACATGCCAAATGGGGCACTGTACTTGATGACTGGCCTAATGAGGGAAGAGTAGACCTCTTTCTTCCTGGATGCAAAACCCTTAGTAATGAGATGTGCCACACAGAAGGACTTTCTGACCACAGTGGCAATGTGGTGGTCAAAACAGAAGTTGCTGTCAACCTGTGTTTCCAGATCTCTTATAACACCTTCTGTGTTCAGTGGACTACCATCGATGTGGTAATTCATGGGAACCAGGTTTTTCCCAAAGGGTATGACGACACATTTTTTTGGCATTGAGTCGTTGGTCTCAGTCAGGCCTTTCTGTAGGATGTCAACATCACTTGGGGAGTTAATTATGGATCCCAACTTGCAATCGTCTGTCAACCAGAGTCCCTTCATGTTGGCCTGAACTTCAGAGAAGTAGATACCAAACATGAGAGGACCCAGGACTGAACCCTGTGGGACTCTACTCATGACTGGTCGGCAGTCTTACTTGGAGTCAGCTACTTCCACACTGTGGATTCTATCTGTGAGCCAGTTTGCAACCCACCTAGTGATATAGGGGTGATGCCTAGCTTAGTGAGTTTTTCTATGATTCCTGACTGGGGAATGGTATCAAAGGCCTTGGCCAGATCAAGGTAGGCTGTATGAACCACCTTGCTTTCATCCACAGCTCTGGTGACTGACTCAAAGAAGTCGATTAAGTTGAGAGGCATGATCTACACTTCACAAAACCAAACTGTGTGGGATCCAGAGTTTGGAGATTCCCTATATCCTTGTTTATTAAGTCCATGATGATGTGTTCGATAGCTTTGCATATCAGACTCATCAGGCTAATGGGGCAATAGTCCCCAGGGTCTACAGTCACTCTTCCTTTGTGGAGAGGGATGTCTGTAGCAGTGCACCACTCAGTATGGACAAAGCCTGAAGTGAGGCTGTGATTGAACAGAACATACAGGTGAGGTGCCAGTTCACTCTGTAGTTCATGTAGAACACAGCCAGGGATATTGTCAGGTCCCACAGAAGCTGTATTTTTGGCCTTGGACAGTGCTGTTTTAACCTGTGCAGCAGTAATACTGGGTACCTGGCAATCTACTGGCATTGTGAGTGGTCCTTTGGTGGGGGAGAAAGGAGTAAAGTTGCCACTAAATCTGTCGGCCAGTATATTGGCAATATCTGTTGGCCCGGTATAGGATGTGCCATTGTGCAATAGCTCCGAACAAATCTAGGTATTGCCATGGAGATTCTTTACATAACTATAGAAAGCCTTGTGGTTGTTTTTACTATCTGCTGCAATTCTGTTTTCATAGCTAACTATAGAGGATTTGATGAGGGATCTCAACTTTTTGTTGAGGCTGATAAGGGAGTTTTTCCAGTCTTGGGACTTCATCTTATTCCGCATCAGGTTTCCTCCTTCTGTTGTAGAGTTTGTTTATGGCAGGGGACCACCAGATTGATTTCCTTTTTTGGAGGAGAGTGCCTTGGTTTTACTGGGTATGGCGAGTTCCATGCATTTGTGTACGTGTTTGCACAGGGCATTAGTGTATGATTCAGCAGTCATGCAGCTGTTCTCCAATTGCATGGGTACTGTGAAGTTAGCCACCTCTGTTTTAGGAGCCAAAAGTTAGCTTTGGAGAAGTTTTTCATGGTGGTTACCTTTGCAGGGGGATGGGGTGGGGGGTGGGAGGGATGTGGATTTCCAAGGTGATTAGTTTGTGGTCGGATCTAACCAGGGAGGAGTTGACTATTGGTACAGAGCAAGGATTGTCCATGTTAGTAATGACCATGTCAAGGATGTTGCTACCTCTAGTGGGGGTAAGAACGAGATGGTCCAGGGTATTGGAATTAATGAATTCCAGGAAATGTTGGGCAAGTGCATTGGTACATGAGTAGTTTTCCAAGTTAATGGAGGGGTAGTTGAAGTCACCCAGTATGAGAGTGTTAGGTTGGACCCTTATAGGTTCATAGGTTCATAGATTAGTACTAGGCTAACTGCCCTTGCAAGCCATTTTAAGCCTAGCCAATTATCCCTTGTGAGACTCAAACCCTGCACCTTGTGTTTATAAGGCAAACACCTTAACCATTAGGCCACCCTCCCAACCCTAATATTCTCCAGGGTGCTTAGGAACATGGAATGTGAGTCTTGGGACATGGTTGGGGACCTATAGCAGGCTATGACCTGAATCACTGTCTTACCCAATGTTAGCTGCGCCTGAAGTATCTCTGATGCACTATGTTGGGCTACCAGTCTTGAGATGTGTGCATCCTTTATGAATATGGAAACACCACCACCACCTTTGGAGCTTCGGTCCAAGATCTGCGGCTGAAAGGTGTGGAATGAGTTATTGCCTGGTAGCGGAGGGGTGCTTTCTGCTACCTTGAACCAGGTCTCTGTTACAGCACAAATGTCTATGTTCTCCAGTTTAAGGAGTGCTTCGAGCGAGTGCATTTTGAGATTTATTCTTCTAGCGTTGAGCAGCATGACCCTCAGATTGCATTTGTTTGTAGCTGTTACAGTGGTAATTTGGTCTTTGGAACACCATCTAAAAAAGGCACTATAGGGGTGGCAAAAGCCTTGGCAAGTATCCGGAAGCCCAGAGGAGACAGATGCAGGCCATCTCTGGCAAAGCATCGAGGTCCGTCAGTCATGTCATCCCAGGCAGACAGATACTGGATCCCCTTAGAATGACACCAGAAACTTAGCCAATTGTTGAAATCAATCATTTTCTGCTTGTACTGTGGTATTATTCTGGGTGATGGTAGGAGGCTGCTCAGAGCTAGGGTCATACCTGCCTGGGCTACATAATCCGAGAGCTCCTCCATGTCTTTTTTCATGTAGTCCAAGGAGGTACATCTCAGGTCATTCACACCCACATGTACAATGACAGAGTCATATTTGTACCTGTTGTTGAGGGACTTGAGTGCATGCATTATGTGGCGGATCCTGGCACCTGACATGCAGCTGACTGTTACTCTCTCTGTATTAAACCTAGTGAGTGGGACATCAGTGTGCTTCTCACTAGGTTGAGCTTAATTCTCTTATCAGCCAACCAGCAATCCTTTAACTCATTTGAAATCTGACTCACCAATAACCAGCTCATTTTTAACCCAAAAAAAACTAAACTGTTACTCTTTCTTCCCAAAAATCTTAACCAGATTAAATCCTCCCTCTCCATACTGTCACTTAATAATACTCCCATTCATATTTTTTCCAAGTATTTTAAGTATGACTCAGTCCTTATGGCCTACAGCATGTCAGAATGTAAAGTCATTCAGTATATTTGTCTTCGTTTTTCATTATGGACACTGCATTCCTGCCAACTTCTTTAAAACTTCCAGCTACTATTAATGAAGAGTCACTTAGTATGATGAAAGACTCTTCCTGGACATATGCCAGTTTACAGCCTTCTGCTGTAATGCATTTTATACTGTCAATTAAAGAAGCTACTCTAGAAATGTGACCTATAATAGGAAACAACTCGGACAGAAACATAATTATTTGTCTCAAGTCTGAGAGCTCCTATAATTCAATTACTATAGCAAAGTCAAAATATATCACCATAGTCATGTCAAATGCCAGCATTGCTTAGTATTTTTTTCAGCTCTAGACACATTTATAATAATACACTCTCTGTATAAAAGCTCACATTACAAACATTTTACAAAAATAATTCAACTGTGTTTAATTTGAAGTTATCTTATTGAGTATACATGCACTCTAAATAACCATCATGATGCACATTAAGGTATGTAGCATACTGAGATAACAGTAAAGTTAAACAGGAACTTCTAGCAAGCAGATAACGAGCCTACCTGTAAAACTACAAGAAACGGAAATACCTTACTTGAGAACAACTTGCCACTTCTTTATATATACAGTCATGAAGGAAATGATTAAAATTAGGACAGTGATGTCTAAAAAATATGGTGGGGAGGGGGTCAAATAGGCAAAAAGGGAAATCAAAACTGCAAAGAGAACTATTATCTGTTAAATTATTTGTCAACAAGCAGTTCTGGTCCTAGAATCATTTTCAGCTAAGATCCAAGCAAAAGAACAGCCTATAAAAATCAATGCATTACACAAACATTGGTTAAAAGTAATCCATCTATCCATCCAAAAACTCTTTTTCCCATTTTTTTGCACATGGGGCCAGGGTGTCACTTTACCAGTGACAACCATCTAGAGTCAAGGTTTATGCCTCCTGGTGGCTAGCCCAGCCACTGTAGTTCTTCCACCGCTCACACTTACGTGCATGCACGGACACACACACACATAGACACACACATATACACGCGCGCACACACACACACACACACACACACACACACACACACACACACACACACACACACACACACACACACACCTATGGCCAATTTAGTGTCCAATTCACTTACAGCATGTCTTTGGAATGCAGGAGGAAACAGGAGCACACACAGGAAATCCATGTGAACACAGGGAGGACATACAGATTCCACACAGAAGGTACCTCAGCCAAGAATTAAACCAGGGAACCTTTTGCTGTGAGGCCACAATGCTATCGACTGTGTTACTGTGACACCCCTATGCCACTGTACACGGTACATGGTTACAAGTCATATCATGTTATAACAGAATTATACTGATTGAAAAAGTTGAAGATTTCAACAACAAATGAAAATAATAATGATAGCTGAGATGTAACACTGTAAGCAGGCAAGTAGAACTTAAGTTTGCAAGAATAAAAGACAATTGAAAACTGCAGCAGGTGGGTATTAGAGGGGGCTGACGGGAAAGTAAAACAGGAAGAGCTGTCACAGACATGTGAAGGAAAGGAAAGAAAGGAGAGAAGAAAAGAAACATATGCAATTCACTGTCTAACCATTCCCTCCATACTACCTTCATAGTCCTAATTGGAAGCCTTGTCCTCTGCAGCCTTTTCTCTTCCTAGTGCAAATGTTACAGGGGCCACTCCTGCAATGTATTCTTGCAAAAAAGAAGTTATGTACTCACCATAACATTCCAGCTGAGTAGTTAGACTTCATTTTCTGCAACCTGTGGGTATTCGGATCCATATCGGATCCAAGCCGGCAACATTTTATCAAGCATTTGCTCCAAGCTCCAAGCTCCTCCCCTTACCCATAATCCCTCACCTCTCCTACCTTCCCTCAGATCGAGTTTGCCACTAAAAAAACTATTAGCAACTCAATAATGTTAACCTAGAACAGATTCGGGGGAAGGGACGGTTGCAGAAAATGAAGTATAACTACTCAGATGGAACGTTATGGTAAGTACATAACTTCTTTATCTGAAGTAGTTAACTTCATTTATCTGCAACCTGTGGGACAGAGTCCCCAGCTGCCAAAACTCCTGGGAGGCCCTCATGGAAGGATATTCCTGAGCACCGCAGAGCCAAAGGATGCTCTCCCTCTGGATATCAAATCCAACTTATAATAAGAGATGAATGTATGTGACCTTGCCCAGGTCGCTGCTGCACAGATATCATCCAGAGAAACCCTAGACCAAAAAGCAGCAGAAGTTGTCATAGATCTGGTGGAATGGGCTTTAATAGGACCATGTGGGGATAAGCCTTTATCCCTATAGACTTGAAGTATACATTGTGTAATCCACCTGGCTAAGGAGACCTTGGAAATGGCCTTGCCCAAAAAGGGTCTAGAAAAGGACATGAATAATTGGTCAGACTTACAAAATTGCTTAGTCCTGTGTAGATAGAAATGAAGCTGTATATGAACATCTAGCAAGTGCAGCTTATATTCACCCTTGTTCTGGAAATTTGGAAAGAACACAGGCAGATTAATCATCTGGTTACTGTTAGATAAAGAAGCCACTTTCGGTAAGAAAGAAGGGTTCGTGCGAAGCAAAACCCTGTCTTTATGAAAAATCAAGTAGGGAGGCACGGCAGACAAAGCTTGGATTTCAGAAACCCTTTTAGCCAAAGTAATGGCCACTAAAAAGGCTGTCTTTCAGGACACAAATTTTAAGTCTACTGATGCTGCTGGTTCAAAAGTGGGTGCCACCAATGCCTGCAGAACTAAAGTAAAGTCCCAAGGGGAAACGGAATTCTTAACCAGGGGACGCAAGAGAAAAGTACCTTTTAGAAATGCCTTGCACAATTTCAAGGAGGCCAGAGCATTCAAAATTTCACCAGTATGAAAATTAGATATGGCTGCCAGTTGTACTTTCACTGTGGCGGAACTAGCCCCTTGTTGAAAAATATATGACAAAAACTCCAAGACTGCAGGAACCGGGGTAGTAAATGGATCTATGTTTCTCTGAGAAGCCCAAATAGAGAAGCGTTTCCATTTGCTGCGATAAACCTTCCTAGTGGAAGCTTTGAGGGAATGCCACCAGAATACTCTTTACTGAAGATGATAAACGGGGAGTCCTAGCGATCAGGGGAACTGGAGCAACCAAGCCGTCAGCTTGAGGCTGTCCAGGTAAGGCAGACTGATGCCCGAGGGATGGGATATGAGATCCGGGTAGGGATCTAGAATCCATGGAGGAGTTAGAGCATGAGACCAGAGGAAGGGGAACCACACTTGATGAGGCCAAAATGGGGCAATGAGGATCACTTTGCACCCCAGTCAATATGCTTTCTGAAGAAACTTCGGAGTTAGAGGTAGCGGGGGATAGGCATACAGTAACCCGCGAGGCCAAGCATGGATTAGAGCATCTCTGGTGGAGTCCCCTGGGGAGGGGATTAGAGCAAAGAATTCACTGCACTTCGTGTTAGAAGGAGATGCAAAGGGATCGCAGCAAGGGTGACCCCAGGCTAGGAAGATCTCCTCCGCTACTGACTGTTTCACAGATCACTCATATGGCATTAGAACAGCCTGACTCAATCTGTCCGCTAAAATGTTGGAGCATCCCGGGATGTGTGTTGCAATCAGAAACCGACTGGTGGAAATTGCCCACTCCCACACTTTCATTGTCTCATGGCAGAGAGGGTAAGATCTGGTCCCTCCTTGTTTGTTGAAGTACCAGACAATGGACATGTTGTCTGACTGAACTGCAATCATCCCCGGGGGGAGAACAGTGTGAAAGGCTTGCAACGCTAAAAGCACTGCATTCATCTCCAGAACACTGATATGCAATCTGGTCTCAGTTTGGGACCACATGCTTTGGACTGTCCTTCCCAAAAAGTGCCCCCCCCCCCACCCGAGCTGGGAGGCGTCCATGGTCACTGTTGCTTCGGCTGGGGATGTTGAGAATGGGTGACCTGCCAAGATTTCTGGCGACTGGAGCCACCAAAGAAGAGAAGTCTTGCAAGCTTTGCTGATCTGTATAGGGTAGTCCATGGGGAGGTCTAACCAAGACCACTGAACTGCCAAGGTCCACTGAAGCACCTTCATGTGAAGTCATGCACATGGTAAAATTTAAATTGCTGCTGCCATGGAACCTAGGGCACAGAGAATGTCGCTCACCATCGGTGTCCTGAAGCCGAGGATCACTGACACATGGGCCCATAGGTTCTGGATCCTGTCCTGAGTGAGAAAAACTGGTAATAATAGAGTGTCCAACCATGCCCCTATGAATTCCAAGGTCTGTGTCAGATTTAGGCGGGACTTGGAGATGTTGATGGTGATCCCTAGATTGACTGCAAGATGCATGAAGGAGTCTCTGGCCATGCAAAGTAGATGCATGGTGGTAGCAGTGAGGAGCCAATCGTCTAGTTAAGGAAACACCTGAATTCCCTGAAGCCTCAGGTGAGCCGCTACTACTGCCATAACCTTGGTAAACACTCTGGGGGCCATGGTGAGACCAAAGGGTAGGGCTCTGAACTGGAAATGACTGGCTCCCAGCCGGAAGCGAAGAAATCTCCTGGAGCTTCTGCAAATCTTGATGTGGTAGTAAGTGTCCTAGAGGTCTATCGAGCACATCCAGTCGCATCCTCGGAGATAAGGTAGGATGGACTGTAAGGTGACCATCTGGAATTTCTGCTTGGCTACTAACAGGTTCAGGGTAGACAGGTCCAATATGGGTCTGAGGTCCTCCGTCTTTTTTGGCACTAAAAAGAACCTGGAATAAACACCTAATCCGGACTGATCTGGGGGGACCGATTTGATGGCCTGATTGTAAAGCAGCTTTGAAATTTTGTGCGCTGCGGCCTCCCTTTGAGCAGGTGGGACATCTGGGAAGCGCTTTGATTGTATAGGTGGGTCGATGAATGGGATAGAGTATCCTGTGGATATTATTTGGAGCACCCAACGGTCCGTTGTGATGGACTCCCAAGCCATTAGGTGCAATGACAATCTTCCCTCAACTGTCTCCAAAGTAGGACAGTCGGACAGCCCCTCAGGGTTGCTGCGCGGGACGGTCTGAGAAGGTCTCCCTCGACCCAAAGTTCCTCGGACCCCCTCTGCCTCTGGGACGGCATCTGTCTTGTCCCCCTCTGCCTCTAGGGGATGAGTTGTCCTGAGTGTTGTGGGAAAACTGAGATTTTTGGAACCATATCTTCTTCTACCCTCTCTGATTCCTAGAAAAGGATCTTTGAAGGCTAGAGAAGCAGACTCCGATGGTAGACAGAGTCTTCCCGTACTTCTCGCTCTGGACTAAGGTGTCACGAACTGTCTTCCCAAAAAGGGAGAAACTGTCAAAGGAGCATTCGTGAAAGACGCCTTGAAGGGATCCACGAATTGACAGAGTCTGAGCCAGGCATGCCGCCTCATAGCTATGCCAGTCCCAGCCGCCCTAGCCGCTCCTTCCATGGCATGGGAAAGAAGACACATGGACATGTTAGAAACAGATTTCAGAGTCGACATTTTCGTCGAGAACAGCCGCTTGTCCTCTGGCGACAAGGACTCTGGGGGGCGACACAGCGAATTCCATGACCAGGTCTCGCTGGAGTTGAGTGACGTGTACCAAATAATTCAGCACATGTATAGAAAATGTCACTGAAGAAAAAACTCACTTCCCAAAGCAGTCCACCACCCTAGACTCTTTGTCCGGATGGTGGACCGAAGAACTTTCCTGAGCCAGTTCTCTCTTGGTGGCAGCCGCCACCACCATAGCATCCACAGGGGATCCCTTGTACCAAGCCTGTCTGTCTGTGGGAGGAGAAAGGATCCTGTCTGGGCATTTGGGTATTGGCTCTGTGGTGTCAAGCTCCTTCCATGCCCGCTTGGTGATAAGATCCACTAATGGATCTGCAGGAGGGGACACCCAGGATGTAGATGGGCCCATGCCAAAGGCTTCCAAGAATACTGAATCATCCATTGAGGGTTTTGGGACTGACCAACCTCCCCTCTGGCAGAGAATTTCCATGATGTCTCCAAAGGAGACATCCTCGGGAGGTGACCTGGGGGAACCCTCACCTACATCCAAGTCAGTATCTTCTGTGAGGGACTCAGGGGAGTCTATGAGCCTCCTCTTACATGAATGCTTACATGGGGCCTCCTCAGCAGGTCTCTCTGAAGAGGGATCGTAAGTCATGGGGGGGTTACATGATGGGATCCATCTGGGGGTACTCTGGCATGGGCTGTCCCTCGGACAAGCTGATGGGAGTCATGACAAAATCCAAGGCAGCCTGGGCATAGTCCAAGGTAATGAGCTGGGGTCTCACTCCCTGGGAGAGAACCCTCTCCACCACGTCGAAGGCCAAAGGAGAGCGCACCTCCTTGGCAACCAACAAAGAAGAAGTTCTCCCCACCTCCGTCGTGAGGATCGGGGCCGAGGCCAAGGTAGCCAGGGATCCCGAAGGAATGGCTTGCATCTGACAAAGTCGGAGCCAAAGACATCTCCAGTCCCTTGGATCCGGCTCCCTGTTCTCAGCCCTGACAGTTGCTTGGATCCGAACAAGTCTGATCCAAGGAACTCAAGGTAATGGCCGGTGTCGAGGTTGGAGGAACCATCGGCACCGAACCCCCAGCTCCGAGGATCCAAGGATCCATAAACTCTGAGACCAATGGTCAGATCGGGGAAGGAGAGATAGGATGGAAGAAAGGCATAGAGGTCCCCTCTCTGGCCGGATAGGGGCCTGGCAAGACTCCCATTTGGATTTGGGTCCAAATGAATCTCTGCATCATCCTGTCCACGTCAAACTCCGATAGACTCCGAGTCGACCGTGAGGAGGTGACCGACTCAGATCTGGCCCTGTGAGATGACCTCGAAGAAGGCCTCCGATCCAATGGCTCCGTCGGCTCCGGGGAGAATCTCAGGGAATGGAGCTGAGGAGAAGTGGTCCTAACAACTTTCACAGGTGGACTGGGAAAAGGCTCCCGCTCAGGAGATCGCTTGTGGTGCCTCTCTACTCTTTTCTCTCTCTCTTTTTTGTCCTTATCTGTAGCTTTTGTCCCCGCCTCAGCAGGCTTAAAGGGAGGTTGAGTCCCAGCCTGGGGGGGGGGGGGGTTGGTCGGCTACAGGAACCGATGTCGAGGCCGTCATCTCTAAGGCAGAAACTGGTAGCAGGCCCTTGGTTATCAGTTTCTCCTTCCTCTCTTTAAGGGCTCTGGGATTGAACCCTGCACACTCAGCACATGGCAAACTAAGATGGGGAATGTCAAGGCAAATAACACACAGAGTGTGGCCATCAGCCGGTGAAAGCTTGTGGCCACACTCTGTGCATTTCTTGAACATTGGATTAGGCTGGTTAGCCGTAACACACTCCACTGAGCCAAACGCTAAACTAGACTCACACACACACACACACACACACACACACACACACACACACACACACACACACACACACACACTCAGGGGTTGGCTAGGCCTACTCTATTCGAGAAAGAAACTCAAACTTTCTAGCTACTTACTTTTTTTTTTTTTTTAAACAAACCGACGACAAGACGAAGGGAATGAAGGGCTATCACAAACAACTACTCTCACACACTAACTTAAGAATCAAAAGTTCCACTTATTCTACCCAACTTGGAGCTATAGAGCCCATGATGCGTACGCATGAAGCAGCAAATGAGATCTGAGGGATGGTAGTAGAGGTGAGGGATTATGGGTAGGGGAGGAGCTTGGAGCAGATGCTTGAAAAAATGTTGCCGGCTCAGATCCGATATGGATTTGAATACCCACAGGTTGCAGATAAATGAAGTTAACTATTTCAGATCATCTTTACACATCATCTGTGCTTTATATAACTTATGCAGTATTTTGTCAGTTACTATTTTATCATTCTAATCCTCTAACTTGACTTTGTTTCCCCTGCACAGTATGCATTCAATGTACTGTCCCTTTGCAGAATGCGACTTAAAAAGAGAGGCCAGCAGAAATACTACCTAGCTTCTAAACTAAAACATTCCTACTCTACATGCATGGCTTAGCCGTACATGAATACTGGCTATGCTTGGTGGTCAGTGGTCACAGGTGCAAAACACTTCTAGAAAAAATATTGAAAAAGAAGCTCAGCTAGAAAAAACAAAACTAGAAAAAAAATACAATAAAATAATTAAATGAATGCCGGCTAAGACCATATATGATAGATTATGAAACCATTCTTCTAAGCAGTCAGCTATTAAGACAAAACCTATGCCAGAAAGGTGCTGGAGGTGTTACCATAATGTATAAGGCTATTTTGCATGGAATGCTCTTATCTTTTCACTTTTCATCAGCTACTTCTTGCGAGTTTCACTCTTTGTACTCTTCTAAATGCACATCAGAGTGGCTAACTACCAATATCAAAAGAGAACACATGGTTACTGGAGGTGTGATGTTTTATGATTAGGAGAGCTGTGCCTATTCCTAGTAATGTAAGGGTTGTAAAACACAATACAACAATTATGTAAGTAGAATGTTAGCCACAACAGAAAAAGAATACAAGCTTGCTAGCAGGCAAAACATTTGAATCAGCAAAGCAGTAAGGGGTGGGAGAGCTTCCCTAGATCTTGAATACAGTCTTCTGTGTCTGTTTTCTTCATATATGTCTCTGCTTAAGAGCTAGCTAAGCGAAAGCTTAACAGATTTTTTTTCTTTCGTGTAACCTATTCAAAGTTATTATTTTCCATTTCCTCTGTTTCAATTTATATTTCACTGCATATGTAACTGTTAATTGAACTGCTTAATTTATTCTTTCTTAAAAGAGAGCATTTACTCTTTAAAAAAGCTTGTGACCGACCAATCATCTATTTATTTATTAATAATAGAGTATTTATGACTAAATAGCGGCAAGCTACTGGCATCCATATCTAATGGGCCAGACTGTTCTGCTACACATACCATCATTCTGTAATTACTTGGCTTATTAACAAGAATGGAACAGTAACTAGAAATTCCCAAGTCATGTAGGCTAGGGTGGAGACAGTTTACTAAGGACAGGACAGAAGGCTGCAGTATTGGAGAATATCATCAGCCTTTCCATAGAAATTAACGGGCATGTGTGAATGCAAGAGTTTATTCAAAGTGCTGATACCGAGGGTAAGTACTGAAAGACAATGAAGTTCATACAAAGTGATTGGTGGGAAAGGCATCTGGGGAGCTAGGACAAAGACTCTGCTGGGTGGGATGTTCATTGTGAAGCTTATTCTTGGATGTGGAATGTGTAGGCCAAAACAAAGGGCAACACTGTATATTTCCTGTTTGCTCTTGAAGCCAAGCCTCTGCATGTTCTACATAAGCAGCTCCTTAATCATACACACCAAAACAGCAGTGATCCACTCCATCTCTTCACCTAATCATTAATATACAACATGTTTTTCCATAATTCGTGCTTACAACATTCAGAAATGCTAAAACAAATCTGTCCCTTTTGTCACTGTTTGCCTCATACATATTTCCATCTGTGTGATGACCTATATGAATTTAGTGGCTAGAACTACACCTCTTCTCTCAGTACCTGCTTTCAGTGGCTCACAGGTAACTGTACGCTTTTATATGTCTAGCACTGGAGGAAGGGATTAGTCTGTTCCTCAAATACCTCTTTAATCCAAGATAAATTCTGTTATAACAAACAGTTTTATCATCGTTTAAAATTCATGCAAACAAACATTGAAATGGTCTTCATCTGTCAGTTCATCCGTCTTCCTTAAATGTAGATAGGTAAGGGCTCGCACTTTCTGAATAACTGTTGTGTAACTGTAGAATTTCCCTTTGTCACTGTTCTTCTGACCTAAGTCTTTGTAACCACCCAGCTTAACATGACTGGCATAATCCATTTCTTTTGAGTCCTTTGCAAAGTTTCTCTTTCAATGAGCCATGTATCTTTGACCATCTCTGTACAGCTACATCTTTACCTTCTCAGTATTTTTAATAGCTTCTTTTATCTGCTCTTTTCCTTCTATCCATTCCAGAGACTAATTTTATTTCTATATTTACTCATTTCTTTCCTTCCTATCAACCTCTGATTAACACTGATCTGTTACACTCTTCATACTACGTCTCTGCTTCTGAACCTCATTTTCACATACACTAGGCTTCTTTTTCACTTTAGTAACCATATCTCTCATCACTCAGTGTCATTCCTTTAATTTCCATAATTATTTCTCTTGTTTTCTTCATGTCTTACCCTTTATATATCCTCCTCTACTTCTACTCACCCTCATTTGTCCTATTCTCTTCCCCTGGACATAGTTTCTTTCCCATAACCTCAGTCTCTGTAAGCCACAATATTCTTTAGTATTCTCCTCCTATTTTGCCACTTTCTACTGCTTGCTTTTGCTTGTTTTTCTCAGTCTGTGCCCCTTTTGCTGTTCCACAGTAAAAATAAATAAATGAATAAATATGCTCTTTTTCATGATTCTGCAGCTTTTACTGTCATTTAATTATTTAACCATTACAGTGAGTCTGTTATTGCCATTTAATTGTACTGAACCTTTCTTTCTCAGGTCTCCAACGAGAACATATTCTGCCCAAACTGAAGTTACCATTAAAAAATTAACCAAGATATTGGTAAAGTAAATAAACCCATTGTGGGAGCTCTTCTGAGACATTTGACTTGATCTAGCAATGTGGAATTTGGAAATGGCATGAAAACTGAACAACTTTAAGTTAACTTTCCTAATCTAAAACTGAGAACTGATTTTATCTGCAGATGATAAACACTGAATAGGAACAGCAAGAGACATGTTAAAGGAGAAGTAATAATAGTGAATGTTACTGCTGTCATATTACACTTTTTAAGTGATTTCTGTTTTGCAAATTAAATACAAATCATGGAAACAAGAACCTATGTGGGAAAATAACTAGGGTGAGAGCATTTCTGTATTATATTAAAATTAAACACATATGCTTATAGATATACTCACAAATTTAGACTTTTTAATAAAATATTTTAAGCATTAACAGAATTAAAAAAAAAAACAAAAATAAATAAAATTAGTCATCCCTGCTTTAACTCTAGATGACGATAAACAAGCAATATTGCCTCAGAAGCTGGGCATTACCAGGGAAATAATGGACTGCCCAGGGGTGTTGTGAGGCCTGACACTGCAGGCAGAAGACCTTATTACCACTGTAGGATATGTTATTTTCTTCATAAAGCCCAGCCTGGACGGCCATATTGCACTTTAATAATGGGCTATTTCTTAAATTGCATTTATTTTTTATTAGAATATACTTTTTTCATATGTGTGATGTAAAATAGTTCTTTTGTATTGTGATTCACATTTGTAGCATCTGTAACTGCTGTTGACGTATTTTACATCCAAAATAAAAGTTGTATAAGTATTGAACATACACTCACAGACACACACACACACACACACACACACACACACACACACACACACACACACACACACACACACACACACACACACACGTTCAGGAATTACAGCTACTTTCTTGACTGAGCACACATAAGATGTCTCATTGTGATTAAATGAAGGAAAAAAAGCATGCAATGTAAGGCATAACAACCAACCTCCATGTCTCTCAAATGCCCTAACTTTGCTCTACCCTTTTAAAATGTTTAATTTTATAGTAGATCGCCAATTATTACTGTCAGCCTATACACCCAGACATTATAGTTTCAAACTTCTTACCGCTCATAAAATGCAGTTACATTAACAAAGACTACCTGCAAAAAGCTGCTGATGTCATTACATACCCTGTCACTATTTTGATAAACAGAACCATAACTGAAGCCTCTCTCCCCTCTAGCTGGAAAATATCCCATGTCATACCACTCCATAAAGGTGGCAGCTCCAATGAACTGTCAAACTATACACCAATAGCTATCCTTTCCCCTCTGGCTAAAATTATGGAAAGGTGTATCCATAAACAGCTCTTACACTACCTTAATCAAAATAATCTTGTGGCCAACTCCCAGCATGGATTTAGACCACAGCACAGTACCACCTCAGCTCTCCTCTCCTTTTCTAATGTCATAAATTCCAACCGTAACAACAACAAACTATCTTCTGCCCTGTTTCTCGATCTTTCCAAGGCCTTTGACATGGTTAACCACCAGCTACTTTTACTTACCCTAAATAAAATATCCCTAAACAACCATGCTATACAATGGTTTCAATCTTATCTTAGTGGAAGACAGCAGGCTGTCCTTTGGCAGGACAAACTCTCCACCCTTCTCCCCATTGCACCTGGTGTCCCTCAAGGCTCCATATTAGGTCCCCTTCTTTTACCAATGAAATCCACACTGTAATCCCAGACGCAACTGTATACAATATGCCGATGACTCCACCCTGATCTGCTCAGCCTCTACCCCTACAGATCTCCTTAGTTTAACCCAGAAAACCTTTAATACAATGGAAAACTGGATTTCTAATCAACAGCTGATATTAAACCCTAATAAAACAAAGCTCCCCTACTCGCAAATCCTCTCAACCTTCATTTACTATAACACCTAACAATGGGACCATAATCTCACCAGATATGTATGCCAAACTCCTGGGTGTTATAATAGACAACGACCTCAAATATGATATGCATGTAAACCAAACTATTAAAACCGTTAATAAAAAACTTGGCTCCCTATACAAAAACAAACCTTTTCTCAGCCCTCTAGCTAGGACTGCCACTGCCCGTACCCATCTGCTTTCAGCTCTACTCTATGCCTCACCAATACTCACTAACTTGAACAAAACTGATATCAGCAAACTCTCTATCTGCTACAATCAAATTGCCAGGTTTGCCACAGGAACTCCCTACAGGACACACCATTGTCAAAATCTACACCTCTTAGGTTGGCTAGAACTCCCCAGCAAGGGCGCCCGCAGGCAGGTGCAAGGGGGTGCACTTGCACCCCCCTGGAATCGGCTGGGAGAAATTAATTTTATTTTACTTAAAAAAAAAAGTTTTTTTTTTTTTTTTAAAGAAAGGGCATTCCTGTTTAAGAACGCCCTTTGCATCCCGTTTTAGGCGCCGGCAGGGATGTCGGGAGGCATGCGCACTGTACTGATTTCAGGGGTAGCTTTTTTTAAAAAGAAAAGTACATATTTTTTCTTTTTTAAACAGCGTTGGCTCCTTTAAGGAACATACCAGCCAGTCGGAATTGAGCTTACGTCATGTCCGGCTGGCTGCGAGCGGGAAATGTGCAGTAGTGACTAGTGAGTGAGTGGAAGACAATCGCAAATGGATTATCGCTGTGAGCAGGAAATGTGAAGTTGTAGTGAGTGAAAGGCAATCGCGAATGGATTATCATTGTGGTGATCGTGAAGATTATCAGGTAAGAGGGTGTGTGTGCATGTGTGTGTGTGTGTCTTTATATGTCTTATGTATACACAAGTTCTTTTCTTTTTTGTTTTATTTGTTTGTAAGTAATGTCTGTATTTATTTATAAGCTGCTTATTTATTTATGTTTCTTTCTTTGATCTACCAACAGCTGTTTTGGCCTGAATGTATTAAGTTTTGCATTAATGACAGCAGTTTTATAGGATGAATGATGAGATATTTAATATATGAATTTGTCATACACATTAACTATAAATTACGTGATCATGTATTTACCGTAAAAGCCTATGGCAGTACTATAACCACAAGCTTCTGTAATTTCTACTACTCCTGTGATAAAAGTTTGAAAAAATAATTAATTAATTATTGCTAGTAAAGAAAATATGTGGATTTATAGGATCAAATCTATGATGTAGGGACAAAACTCTGCTACTGTATACACTAACCCTTACCCTGCTTTAGATTCCATCTGGCAGGACAGGAATCTCTAGACAGCTCAAGACCAGCTGGCACAGACTACCAACTGATGAATGTCTTTAAGCTAACATCCTGATAATCTGAGAGCATTTTCATTACTTACCTAGAGAATGGCAAATACTGACCATAAAAACTGGCAGGCACAAGCCTTGCTCAACCTAAACAACAAGTAACAGTTGTCTGTTAATGCTAATTACATTTCTTTCACCTTATTTTTTATTATAATGAACCAGAATGTGGCTACAAAACTTAAGTGACAGAATGCGGAGAAGTAAATAATGGGAGAGAGTAAAGCCTGAAGTAGAGGCAGATCCAAGCAACACTAACACGATCATTGATCATTGATATTTGATAAAATGGATTGTGCCCTGCATGCAAATTTTGAAGAGTATGAAATCTGAACTTTTTAAAAAACACACCAATAAAAAATGATCAATAAATGTATTCAAACACAGACATATAAAATTCCTACACATGTATTTATTTGTGGGATCAAATTACATAACAAAATAGTCTTGTTTTATTAAGCTAGGAATGTAGGAAGATATAAGCTTCATTGTTCTGAAATAGCAATTAATCACCATATCATTCTATATACCTAACAAATAGTAATAGTCAATGAATTAATTAAATGACTAATGTATGGTTTAATATACATTGGGATAGAAATAATTAAGTTCTGCAAATCTACAGATGATTTAATACCAAGCAGCTGGAATGCCAGTATCAGCAGTAAATATAAACTCCTAAATCAACTGTAATGATACTTTTTTACTGAAACATAAAATAGTGCAATATACTGCATCTGAGCTGTAGTTATATAATAGCTATTGACTAAAAAAGTATTTTTGCAGCTGAAGACAGTCTGCAAAACTTTGTGCAAAATATTAATGCCCCTAGTTCAGACATCTTTCCTTGAACAGATATTGGAATAATCATCTACACTATCTACAAGTGTTTTGTGGACTTGCAGAATGGGTGAGACCATATGTCCTACCTCTCAAATCTCCAGAGTTTTGCCTCATAATTATGGTCTGTTCCTCATAAAATATGTGATTTTCTGGATTTTTGTGGTGAAGCGGTGAGGAATTAATTCATCAAATATTGACAGATATTTGAGTTTCAGATTTAATATCCTTCAGAAAATGCATAGTAACACAAGACCTTTTATTCTAGCAACTTTCTAAGTTTATAAGAACAATATTTAAAATGTGTCCCTATTTTGGGGGGGGGGGGGTTGTCCCCCTTATTTTTGGCTTTGTCCAGATTTTTTGTGCTAAGAGGTTGAAAGCTATGCCATGTACCCAGGAATGTTTTGTGAGAAATGCTGCAGCAGTATGGGGTCCCAGGGTTATTGCTTCATGCCATTTGGTCACTGTGTTTGAGTACTGTCAGATGTGTCCACATTCTCAGTGTCACAATGTTGTGTTTGAAATCTGCTGGAGTCAATAAGACCTCACAAGTGTAAATGATCAGGTCTGTGTGCTTCTCTGTTCTGCATAATACACCAGACTGCAGTTTGAAATAAATGTATCAGGCATGTGTTTCACCATCCAAACAGCTCTTGGTAACATTAAACGCTGGCAAACATTAGTCATTAAATGTGACTTTGTGTAATAATTACATATATGTAATAAACTACAAACGTAGCATCTTAAATATGGTGTGTGATTTCTTGATTGTGGTCATAGTTTCACTTTACTATTGCTATCAAGGACAATTTAACTTTTTCTGTGGAAATGTGTGACCAAGAAACTGACGTTAACTTTGTAGTCACATACAACAGTTGTTACTATACCGTCTCTTATAGTTTAGAAAACTCCAGAGAGATAAGAGAGCTGAGAGAGTGTGCAGCATTTAAATACTTTTCCGTTATTAGGGCCCGGGCAACAGTTCTAATGAGCTTGCAGTGATCGTTGCTGATTTTCTGTCTGTTAATAATTTGCTATGCTTCTACCTCGTGGTTATTTAATACACTGACTGTCTGACCATCTGTGAGCTAGCCTTCCTAAAAATTCATCCCCAACGATCCTAAACACTACTTACGTGGCCCTATAATCAGTTTAGTTGTGAGGCTAATTTTATAAAAGACTAAACTGCGGCCTGAGCAATTCTATAGTGCTGAATACGTAGTTGCCTCTTCTCATCCTATGACTGCTTTACTTTTGCTTTAAGATGCTGCACTGCTTGGTATGCCATATGTGGTTTATTACTAACTCCTGTGATTGTTTTCTTCTTATGGAAGTATTGGTAACTCCTGTAATAAACAAGTTAAACGCATGACGTGTTAATGTTTTTCAATTGCCCTATATTGTTTCTTCCCAAGAAATTCTGTAGCTCATGCTGTTTTCATAATATTTTAGCAAAGTAATGTTCTCAACTATTTTCAATTATCTCCAGTGATTCCATTATTCTGTTTTGCTCTCAGCACTTCAGGTTTGGCACAAATTGTAGTAGTTAAGAAGCTGAGTCGCACTGTGAAGAAAGTACATAGGTAATATTATTCAGCTCTTTAATTAGACCTATCTGTAGTTATTGATCTACTACTTATTTTTCTTTGGTAGGGTAATTTGTCCATTGGTAGTAAGTGACTTTTTTATTTTAAAAACAGTCTGGGTTTGAATAACTGCACAAATATATATTTGTCCTGTGTGTCATCAGGAAGGTACTTTGTTAGAAGTAGGTGCAGATTCTAGCAATGTTCTAAGTTCATGACAACAATATTTATAATATGTTCCTATTTATTTTAGGCTTTGTCCAGATTTCTTGCACTAAGAGGATGAGGTGTGTGAGAGAGAGAGTGAAATGCCCTAGTTAGAGTTAGCATGTGGATTTTATTTTCAAGTGCATTTTCAAGGAATTGTGAGCTTTAAGGGAAGAGAAATTTACTGCTGCTCATGCTAAGCCTACTTAAAATGTGCAACTGTTTTGTTTAGCAAATGGTATCACTACTGTGGTATAGAATTTTTAAAGCAGCACAGCAGGTAGCATACTTGCATCTTGATACAGAAGGCTATAGGTTCTACTCCCACAACATGTAGATTTGTATTTTAAGGAGCTGGAGTGCTACAGTCCTGAGTATGTCCTCCTTTGGATGAGATGCCTAATAACTATGAACTTGTTTTTCAGCTTGCCACCCATTCCCTATTGCAATATACTAGCTTACCATTTTTAATATAACGTAGGTAATATATTCTTCAAGGGCAGCAGGCATTGAATTTGTAGATTAAATACTGAAATATAAAGTTGTTTTCTAGCAACAACCTCTTCACTGGTTTCAGATCTCTTTAATGTGGAATTATTCAGATGACTTTTACTTCTGCAAAGATTCTGCATATTAATTGATATTGGTGGATTGTATGACAGAAGTTTGAGTAGAGTGGCCCTTTATGGTTGAAATGTTCTGAATTGGGCAGGTTGTCATTATTGGTTCATATGATTTGTTTCATTGTTTAAAGGAAAAATGTTCAGAACTATAAATTTCAAAACACGCTCTAACAAGTGGTGCTGTATTATACAAGGGATATAATTCAATTATTATATAGTATAACTAATACAGTCAGGAAGGTGAATCAAATAACTTTTCCATGGTTCTAAAAATGTGTGCAAGGAGCCTATGATTTGAAAACAGCTCAAAGGTAAACTTACCCTGCCACTGGCCAGATGCATTTTCTTTGAATGCGGGTTTCAATGTTGGTTCAGTGAATGTGGGTTTCAAAGGTAGAGAAGTTTTAATGCTAAGTCTGTTTTCATTGTAAGACTATTGCTTTGTTTAGGTTTAGTAAATGTCTATCAGTGTTTGTGCTACAAAATTTGAAATAAAAGTTGTAAATGAAATCCAAATATCTGTAATCATTGTAGAAGTAAAGCATAAAACAGTATGCACACTGAGAGATTTGAATAGTGTCTATGACAAATGGGGAGCAATAGCCAAGTAATGGGACACTGGAATGGCTGCGTGGATGGGGGGTGGGGCTGAGTGGGCGGGAACAGCAGGGGGTGGGGCTGCATGGGCAGGGCTTGGGTTTGCACCCCCCTGCAAAAAATCCTGCGGGCTCCCTTGCTCCCCAGGCTAATTCAATTTAATCAACTTACTGTAGCATTCAAGGTTATTAACCATCCAGAAAAAACGCCCTCCCTTAAAAACATTATCCATCTCTACAAAAACGCTAGGCCTCTTTGTTCCACTACAAAACTTTTAGTTCAATCTGTTAAAGCTAACAACCTATCTGGAGAATCTCTGTTTGCAAATTCAGTAGGCAAAACCTGGAATTCGCTTCCATCTGACCTTACTCTGAACCCCTCCCTTAATCAGTTCAAAAAAAATCTAACCCAGTATTTTAAAACTCACTGGTTATGTCCTTGCTCTGACCCTGACTAAAGCCTCATCTACTTCCATATCCCTGCAATTTCTTATTCAAAGCAACTAACCTCTTACACCAAAAGGTTTGAAAAGAGAAACTGTAATATCTTTGCAGATATTCGGTATATAAGCTGCACCTATAGGTTTGGTAAGAGAAACTGTAACATATTTGAATATATTTCTGTATATAAACTGTATTCTTTATAAGCTTGAAATGTGAGACTGTAACTTGTATGTTAATACAATATGTTTGTGCAAATACTGTAACTTGCTTGTCTTTATCTGTTTGTAAGTTTGGAGCTTTTCTGCCCGGGCCTCCGCTGAAAATGGACATGTATCCAGTCAGACTAGCTCGGTCAACAAATGTAAAATAAATAAATTAATTAATTTAAAGATCGCTACTGATTTTATGTCTCGCATAGTATTGGCTCAAAGACTTAACTAGCTGTTGTGACACCCCTGATGCAGTTCCCCCAAACTGGAGCCCCCTCCTCAAATCTGAAAATAAAATGTCTTTCTCTGAGTTGAGAACCAAAGAAAAAGATAAAGAAAAAGAAAGAAACTAAAAATGTCCTTCAAGAAGACCAGCAGCAAAAATGCTTTCAGAATAACTGTGTAACAAGCAGCTTGTTACATTATTTCTGAATAGTGCACACAGAGCACTAAAGCCACATCATTTCAACTTGATGCAATACTGGCATTCAGAAACAGGAAATGGGAAAGAGCTTTAAATTGCAGAATGCAGTTGTCAGAAGGGTAATGCTATAGCTGAGTGGAGAAAGAGAACTAATAGCATGCACACAGAAAATCAGTCTTTAAGACTGAAGCAACAAATGAACTTGCATATGAGTCGGAAAAAAGTGCCTATCTGGGAAAAGTGTGGGAGGAGTTGGTGCTACAAGAGGGGTGCTTATCCTAACTAGAAGCACAGAAACACTTTTAGGGGTGCTGCTTAATTAAACAACATGTGAAACACTAGTTTAACAAGTGTTTCAAATAAAATGGCTGCTCAGAATATTTATGGCAAGAGAAAACAACTTAAAGGATATCAACTGATATTTTGGTATGGTAAGCATCTGTGAACTATGGGGACTAGCACCTTATGTAAAAGATTTAAACAATACAGGTTAAGTTCTTAAACCAGGAATCAATCCCACCATTCAGTGACTCATAATTTCCTGAATTCTAGTTGTGCAATCCTACCACATCAAGATTCACAGTAAGATCATATGTTTGACCTTTCAGATTATCTTTTCCTTCTGGGGGGAATGCAAAGGCAGAAGAGTTCCCCACATACCTGAATTCAAGCCATCCAAAGATAAGAACAAGAAATTAAGCTTATCGTGAGTTTGATCTGCACTTTTTCATCTGTATTTTATAGTTTTACTGCATTAATTTGTGCCTTTTTCACTGTTTTTACTGTTTGTGCCTGCTTATTACCTGCACTTGTTTTGTACTGAAATATTACTTAGTTAGCATAGACTAGATCTAGACTTGCTGAATCTAACCTGTTTTTCATACACTTGAACACAAATCCAGCCATCTTACATTAAGAATGGCTCCCCTGCACCCCTGTGGCAGAAGAGTGTAGATGTAGCCTTGTCTGAGCTAGGGACTGCTGGATGAAGGAATGCTGTGTGATTCCCTAATGGCAGATTAGTTTAAAACTGTTTAATTTCACCTGTATATAAGCCTTGCATTTGTGTGTTTTTGGCGCAATTAACCGGAGCTCATCTGCATTTGGGGTCCTTTGCCAGAGGTCCAGAGCATTTTTGCTTGAATCCAAGCCATCCAAAGCTAAGAACAAGAAATGAAGCTTACTTTGAGTTTGATCTGCAATTTTTCATCTGTATTCTACTGTTTTACTGCATTAATTTGTGCCTTTTTGACTGTTTTTCAGATTATCTTTTCCTTCTGGTTGTTGCACTATGGAGTAAGGGGGTTGCAAAGGCAAAAAAGATCTCCACATGCTTGAATCCAAGTCATCCAAATCTAAGAACAAGAAAATGATTTTGATCTGCATTTTTTCATCTGTATTTTATTGTTTTACTGTATACATTTGTGCCTTTTTTACTGTTTATTACCTGCAATTCTTTACACTGAAATATTGCTTTGTTAGCATAGACTAGATCTTGCTGAACTTGAACTCAGATCCAGCCATCTTACATTAAGAAGGGCTCCCCTGCACCCTTGTGGCAGAAGATTGTGGGTATAGCCTTGTCTGAGCTGGGGATTGTTAGAGGAAAAATCATTGTGTGATTTCCTATGGGCAGACCAGTAAAACTGTTTAATCTTGTCTTTATATAAGCCTCATGTTTGCACTTAGCTGAGCACAGTGCAATGGGGGCTACTGGTGCCTCGTATACATGCAAATGCCTAGAAACTATTTTCTCCCTAGACACCAGTCTGTGAAACCCTCCCAGGTTCCCTGCTGTTCTGCAGGCAATGCAGTTGCGCACTTCTGCACTTTCCATCCTTGATCTTCTATACAGTAAGTCCCTTGTTAATCACAGAGCAATAGCTGATGTAATTTGCCCTCTCAGAAATTAGTACTTAAGAATTGCCTGTTACTATGGATAGTCAGTTTCCTACAATTTTTCTAGCCAGCCTGACTGACATGGGCATCCTGAGGCAAAGTAGCAATTGCCTCATATATATATACATATATATATATATATATATATATATATATATATATATATATATATATATATACTGACAACCACTTGCAACTTAAAGAAATCCACTAGAGACAAACGCAAGGTCATTACGCTTTATGCTAGGTGCCTAAACAGTAAACTGCATTTCCTGGAAGTACTCCTCAGCTCAGAAGATGCTGACATCTGTGCAGTCACTGAGACTTGGTTCTGGGCTGCAGATCACACACCAGCCGTACAACGCTACAATGCCTTTCACATGTTCAGATCTTAAAATGAGCATGAAAGAAACAATGGTGGAGGTGTATCCATCTTCATTAAATCCAAATATACCTCAAGACTGGTAAAACAGTATGATTCTCTTGAACTACTCCAAGTCCAGATAACTGTAGGAAAAATACTCTACCACATCATCGCTAGCTATAGGTCCCCCACAATGACCCAGGAGAAGCACACCACCTACTTGGACTTGCTAGAGCCGCTCAGTATACAAACACCTTGGTCATGGGAGATTACAACTATCTGTCCATCGACTGGGCGACTTATACAAGCATAAATGTGATCGCTCTGAGGTTCCTGGATTTTGTAAATTCAAATGCCCTGGAACAGTTGGTCTGCACCCCCACAAGGGGCTCAAATGTCCTAAACCTAGTGCTCACCAACATGGGGGGATCACTGCACTACCCCTTGTGTGATGCCCTCCTTGGTAATAAAAGACCATAAATCAATCTTGTTTGAAGTAAAGATGAGACCTGATACCCCCACAGGAGCAAAAAAACCTGCCTGAAAAATGTCTCTAAAGCAAACTATAGCCTACTAAGCGATGGTATAAAAAGTTTCAAAGTACCTGCTAACACAACCAACAATGACTCCTATGCAACAGAGTACACAAATATCCTATATAGCCACTTAAGCAAATATACTGACTCAGCTGTACTTCACAGGATAAAACCAGGTCCTCCCGAAAAAAACAAGCCACCCTGGTGGACTCATAGACAGGGGTTGCCAGTGTTGATTACAGACCCATTCTGTTCATAATTTCATTCTGCAAACTATCCACAAAGAACAAATGGGGATACCTGGAGTTAACATGGGTAGCCTTGTAAAGGCTCTAGGGCTGCTAGTCTAGTAACCTCCTATGAACCTATATGTTATATAACAAAAGAAAGAAACTGATATCTAAGAACAAGAATAAACATACTCAACAGATGAAGAATACCCTCCACAGCATGAACAAGCAAATCAGATATCCCGTAAAGTCATCAAAGGCTAGTTATGAGACTAAATTAGCATTCCTTGCCATACACAACCATAAGGCATTCTTTAGCTACAAAATCTAACACAGAATGCCCAGCTGTGTGTTGTACTTATAGTGAATAGTACCACTTACAATGAACCTGATGAAACTGCCATCCTGCTAGCTGACATATTTGGTGATAATTTCACTCCCCTATCTCCATAAGCCATACCCCGAAGCATACCTGACACCAGTCGTCTGCAGAGTATCTCCAAAGAATAAATCATACAAGCACTCTCCAAGGCCAAAAACATGGCCTCTGTGGGACCAGATAACATTTCAGGTTGCTTATTAAACAATCTATAACAAGACCTAGAGGAACTACTTGCCACTCTCTTTAACCATAACCTAAGCACTAGCTTTCTTCTGGCAGACTGGAGAACAGCAGTAGTGATCCCCTTGCACAAAGGTGTTCCGTCAATTGACCGAGGAAACTACTGATCCATAAGCCTAAACAGCCTTACCTGCAAGGCCATGGAAAGAATCATCATGGACTTTAACAACAAGGACACAGGCTACCTTCAAACTCTTGACCAGACCCAGTTTGGTTTCATCAAGGGTAAATATTGCTTATTAAACCTGGTGGAATTCTTTGAGAATGTCACCAAACCCTGGATGAGGGCAAACCAGTACATACGCCTATCTTGATATAGCAAGGGATCTGACAGAACCCCCCCCCCCACTCTGGGATCATTGAGAAACTCTCCCAGCTAGTGATTAAACCATATGTCATTAGATGGATAGCCAACCTTCTCATGACAGAATGCACACTTTCAAAGTCGGGGAGTCCACCTCCACCACTAGACCAGTTACCAAATGGATACCACAAAGATCTGCGCTGGGCCCTCTACTGTTTGGAATCTAGTTCTCTGAGGTCCAGGCAAAAGTAAATGGCCTGTGACTCACCAAATTTGCAGATGACTGCAAACTGGGTGCAATCACTGAGTCCTCCAATGATGTAAACATAAGGGGCTGACACAGATAAATCATTGGTGTCAAAGTCACGGACTAAAACTAAACACAAAAACTGCCTCATTATTCCCTTGGGTAAAGAAGTAGCCCCTATTAATTAAAATATAGATAGGACCCCTCTAAGCTCAAACCCATGGTGCGAGACTTGAGAACACAGGTTGATAGAAATCTAAACTTAGGGAAAGCCTTCTAAATTTTGCATCTCATAAATAAAGATATTGCATCCAAAACTAAACAGGCTATAACTCCACTGTACTCAACCCTTATCAGACCACTAATTGAGTACAATGCTTCCTTCTGTATATATCTCACCAGACACCTGCAGCAACTGGAGAGACCTCAGAGATTCCTAACCAAGAGAATCCAGGACCTCCAAAATGTGACTTAGACTTACATGAAAAGACTGAAAGCCCTGTCACTGTACTCTGTATCACACAGACTGCTGACATATGACCTGTGCCTGGACTACAGAGCAGTCTCTGACTGTGCTCTAATGGAAATGCTGCACATCTTCAAATCAAATGGGACAAGAGTCACTTGCTCCAGGGATCTTAACCTGGCCTGTGACATTAACAAAACATGCTGGAGAGACAGATATATTTCCCAGAGATTGCCACTCCTCTGGAATAAGTTCCCACTTCACATGAAGCAGCACTCCTCAATGACCCTATTTAAGCGCAACCTTGACAACTGGATGGAAGATCAAAAATTCACCCCGGGGATGACACCTATGTCCCTCATGGACAGAGGTAGTCACTGCTGATCACAGAATTGCTCTGCTAACAATGACCATCTAACTATGATCAATTAGAGTACACAGGTTTTTACACAGCTAGGCTTGTAAAGGCCCTAGGGCCATTAGCCTAGTAACCTCCTATGAACCTATGGTTGGTGTGGGAGGCTTGCCAACTTAAAAAAAGTATTTTTTTAATTAAAGTCACTTGTCATTATGGCAGGTGTGCTGTTCAGTGTGCCTGACTCTTCCTTAATGCTTACAACAGCACATAAGTCAACTTCTTACAGTCGATCCACTTAAAACAGCCAAGCAGGATGGCACAATAGGTTAATAGTGGAATTCCAAGACTACTTCCAAACCTGAATCACTCCACAGAGGAACAACCACTTTTGTTTCAAGGAGCTACTTTGATCAACCACTTTCATTTCAAGGAGCCACTATGATCAATTAGAGAACACAAAATGCAATTAAGTACTTTTAAGAACATGCAGCAAAAGCAAAATAAAGAAAGGCTCTGCCACATAACGCATGCACTCAGTTCACTCCACAACAAGTACAAACATGACTTTGTGATTGTCCATGTTGGTGTGAATGACCTGAGACGTACCTCCCCGGACTACATGAAAAGAGACATGGAGGAGCTCTCTGATGTTGTAGCCCAGGCATGTGTGACCCTAGTTCTGAGTAGCATCCTACCATCACCCAGAATGATACCACAGTACAAGGACAAAATGACTGACTTCATCAATTGGCTAAGCTTCTGGTGTCATTCTAAGGGGATCCAGTATCTCTACCTGGGATGACATGATCGACAGACAACAATGCTTTGCCAGAGATGGCCTGCACCTGTCACCCTTGGGATTCCGGATACTGGCTAAGGTTCTTGCCACCCCTATAGTGCCTTTTTTTTAGCAAAGTTCAAATGACAAATTAACCACCATAACAGGTACAAGCACACAAAATCTGAGGGTAATGCTACTCAATGCTAGAAGTCTAAACCTCAAAATGCACTCACTCGAGGCACTACTTAAAATGGAGTGCATTGACATTTGTGCAGTGACACAGACCTGGTTCAAGGCTCCAGAAAGCTCCCCTGCTTTATCAGGCTATAATTCATACCACACCTTTTGGCCACCTAACCTGGACCGAAATACTAAAGGCGGAGGCGTGTCCATATTCATTATGTATATCCACACCTCCAGGCTAGTTGCTCAGCATAATGCATCCAAGATTATCCAAGTACAACTAATTCTGGGCAAGACTGCAATCCAAATTATAGCTTGCTACAAATTCCCCACCATGCCCCAGGATTCCCACTCCTCATTTCTTGATACACTGGAAATATTAGGGTACAATCCAACACCCTAATAAATAGCGATTTCAACTACGCCACCATTAACTGGGAAAACTACCCATGTACCAACTCTTTTGCTCAACGTTTTCTGGAATTCATAAATTCCACTGCCTTGGATCAACTTATCCACACCCCCACCAGGGGCAGCAATATCCTAGACCTGGTCATTACCAACATGAGTGACCGGCGTTCCACACCAGAGGTCAATTCCTCGTTGGTCAGATCCGACCACAAGCTAATCACTGTAGACATCCACAATCTGTCACCACCCCCACCCCCACCCCCCGTTGGGGAAACCACTGTAAAAAATTTCTCCAAAACCAACTTCACGCTTCTTAAGACAGAAGTGGAAAACTTCACGACACCCATCCAGATGGACAAAAGAGATACGAGTGCAGAATCCTACACAAGTGCACTTTATAAGCACTTACACGAGTGTACGGATCGTGCTATCCCTAACAGAACCAAGATGCTATTCTCCAAAAAAAGGAAGTCAATCTGGTGGTCCCCTGCCATAAACAAATTCTACAACAGAAGAAAGAAACTGTTGCAAAAAAGAGTAAAATCCCATGAGTACAGGAACTCCCTGGTTAGCCTCAGTAAGAAGCTGAGATCCCTCATAAAATCCTCCAAAGCTAGTTACGAAAACAAAATAGCCACTGATTCTAAAGACAACCACAAAGCATTCTATAGCTATGTCAAGAATCTCAATAGCAACACTCAGATTTGCTCTGAGTTACAGCACAATGGCACTAAATATATAGAACCAACTGACATTGCCAACATCCTGGTGGATAGGTTCAGTGCTAACTTTATCCCCCTCTCACCCCCTGAAGGGCCCATCTCTATACCAAAAGAATGCAAAGTTCCTGTAATCACGGCTGCACAGGTAAAAACCACACTCTCCAAAGCCAAGAACACAGCATCCATTGGACCTGACAGCATCCCAGGCTGTGTTCTACTCAAACTACAGAACAAACTGGCACCCCACCTAAGTACCATGTTCAATCATAGCCTCACCTAAGACTTTGTGCCCACTGAATGGCGCACAGCAATGGTTATCACACTCCACAAAGTGGGAGCCACCATGGACCCCAGGAGCTACCGCCCCATTAGCCTGATGAGCCTGGTCTGCAAGGCCATGGAACGTATCATCATGGATCTTATAAACAAAGACACTGGTAATTTCAAAACTCTGGACCCCACCCAGTTCAGGTTTGAAAAAGGCAGATCATGTCTCCTCAACCTGATAGACTTCTTTGAAACAGTCACCAAAGCCATAAACAAGGGTAAGGTGGTTCACACAGCCTATCTATAGCTCACCAAGGCTTTCAACACCACCCCCCACTCTGGAATTATACATAAACTCACTAAACTAGGTATAAATCCCTATGTCACAAGATGGGTTGTCAACTGGCTCACTGACAGAACCCACACTGTGAAAGTAGCAGACTCCAAATCCGACTTCAGACCAGTGACAAGTGGAGTACCACAGAGTTCAGTCCTAAGACCTCTCCTGTTTGGTATCTACTTCTCTGAAGTACAGGCTAACACAGAAGGTCTTTGGCTAATGAAGTTCGCAGATGACTGCAAACTAGGAGCCATAATTGAAACTCCTAATGATGTGGACATCCTTCAAAAGGGCCTCACTGAGACAGATGCCTAGTGACAAAGCCATGGCCTCAAGCTCAGTGCAGAAAAGTGCATTGTCATCCCCTTTGATAAAAACTCTGTACTCATGAACTACCAAATAGACAGTAGTCTACTTAAAACCGAAAGTGTGATAAGAGACCTTGGGACGCAGGTGGACAGTAGTCCCTCCTTTGATAATCACATCTCCACAGTAGTCAGGAAATCCTACTACATGGCACACCTCATCACAAAAGGTTTCTCATCCAGGAAAAAGAGGTAATTGTTCCCCCTCAAGTCGTCACTCATTAGACCCATTATAGAGTACAATGCCCCTTTTGGTATGTACCTCACAAGACATCTACAATAACTGAAAAGGCCGCAGAAATACCTCACAAAGAAGATAATTGGCCTCAAACAGATGCTCTATGCAGACCATCTCAAAAAACTCCAGCTTTACTCCGTTGCATATCGCCTACTCAGAGGCGATCTCTGCCTAACATACAAAGCTATGTCAAACCCACAGCTGTTGGACATGTTCCACTTAAAGAAATCCCAATCCCTCTGAGCTACACACTCTAGGGACCTAAACCCTGTCACCACAATAAACAGACCATGCTGGAGGGAGAGATTCCTGTCCCAGAGACTTCCCATACTCTGGAACAAAGTACCTATCTATATCAAACAAAGCTCCTCATTAGCACTCTTCAAGAAAAATCTTGATGATTGTATGGGAAATAGGAAATTCATCCCGGGGATCACTTCTGTGGCTCTGCTCAACAGGGGCACAGGAAAATAATTTTCTTGGGTGGCAAAAGCCAGGGTACCTTTTTGGCTAGGCTTATATAAGCCCTAGGGCCAATGGCCTAGTACCTACCTATGAACATAGAGACTAACCATCCCAAAGAATAAAGTACTAGTCTGCTCAAGATCAAGTGCATAACATTTGAGCATCCATTGACAGATGAGAGAACACAGAGACTCCAATGTGTTATTCTTACCCCAAGAATAAAGAGCTCAGTGCTAAAATGCTGAAGTCAAGTATACATGATGACTGTGCTCATTGACTGAAAAGGAATCTTGATACTGGCACAGACCCAAATACTACTTCCTCACATTCTCTACATATGGTGACTACACACCTATGAGCATAAAAGGCTTACTGTCAAACTACTCAAAGTCACAAATATGCAGCATAATCAGTAGGAGCCTGGCTATGGAGAGTGGATCAAGATAATACACACCCTTGAATTTGAATTTATGCTGCTTTACGGCAACAGGTATAATATGTCTCTATAAGCTACTATATATACTTAATTACCACTACCTAAGAACTCTGGAAGGTCTCCTCCATTCCTGTGTCAGATAAATCCCCTCCAAGAGAAAGAAACTCTCAGTCCAGGCACTGATCCACAGGAATTGTGCTGCATACATTTCATAACGGGGTGCTTCCTATTCCACCATTCATATAAGCAAAAATGTGCCTTCTCTGTGTTAGGCCCCACATCTTTACATAGAAACAGCCATTTCTATTTGTTTCATGAAGTTACTGTTAGTAAGGATCTATGGACAATAGGTACTTCATTATATTGCAATAGCTGGATAGTAACATAGTGGTCGGCTGTTAACAACATATGTTGTCCAAAGCTAGTATATGGCATCAGCTGTTGACGGCATTCATTTGCTATTAAGGCTGTACCCTCAATATAGTTTTGCTAATACACGAGCACAATCTAATGCTGATAGTATGGAAATTTATTTGCAAGTTGCATTATATTACAATATTTATGCTCAGTTTCTATTAACACAATATAAACTTTCTGCTGTTACTCTGCTTAGTTGATATGAATGCAGTATATATTATTTTATACTTGGGTGCACTGATTCTTGCTTCATTTGATTCATACTCTGCTGCTGTATTTACAACCAAATAGAATAATGCACAACCTTAAACATTTGTACAGTGTTTACTCCTAACCTGTCTCCACTGTTGGGAATTAAGAGATTACAAATGTTAAGTGCATGATTCAAGGCTGTGTGCTTAATCAGTTCATAGGTTCATAGGTGTGTACTAGGCTAACGGCTATGGAGCCTTTACTAGCCTACCCCATAGGATTACCCTGACATCGTGCTACCCGACCTTAGTTCCTAGTGCCTCTGTCGAGGAAAAAACACTGGAATGACCCCTGGAGTGAATTTTCTATTTCCCATCCACTCATGAAGATTTATCTTGAAGAGGGCCAGTGAGGTGCTCTTCTTGACATGTATGTGAATGTTGGCCTTAATGTTATTTAGCAAAAAGGATATTACAGGCCATGTGAAAGTTGTACTATTTCTAAGTTTTTACTCCTGACAAGCGTACTTAATTATTTGCTTGGTATAAATGTGTTTTAGCCTCCTGTACAAATTAAATGTGTGGCACAACTGAATTTGCAGAGGGTTAGTTTTAGCTAGCAATGCTCTTCTCAATGCCAGGAGTCTTAATAACTGTACTATCTCAAAGTACTTCTGTATCTAGAAAATGTCCATGTATGTGTAGTTATGGATATCTGCATTCAAGGGTATGAAAAATACTCCCTCTATGCCTTGATTTTGTGCCTACTATGCCTTTGGGCCTTTTGAAGACTGCAGTGGAATCTCTGCATTTGTCAGGGACCATATCCTTTCAAGAAGATTCACAGTAGGAGGTTTTAAGATAGCTTGGGTAATATAAATGTCCAACTTGTAACCTGTTAAAGATCTCGCTCTATGACCCAGACCATGCCATATCACTGGCATTCCTAGAAGTTTTTCCTATAACCAGCAATGCTGTAATCCTTGGTGACTCCCCCCCCCCCCCAACAGACTGGAGCACCAAACTAGGTAAACAAAAGTATAGTGGATCAAACACTCCTCAAACCCACCAGAGGTAGAAACATTTGCGATCTAGTCCTTACCATCACAGGTATTACCTGCACAAACACCTGTGTCTGCCCCTCATCTCTTAAGTCAGACCACCAATTTCTGACATTTACTCTTAAAATTTCCTCTCACCCAGTAAGCAACACCAATCTCTTTAGAGACTACAAAAAGGCAGATATTATGCAATAATATGACAAAATCTCTAAATTAATCCATGACATTACCACAGTCAACCCTGGACATGCAGCTAGATATATCAATGACAGTTATGCCCAGTAAGACAAATATGCCAAGGTATCAGTCCCCACGGAACAATGTACAATGGAATATGTACAAATAAGCTGCTTGGGTGTTCAATTGACATAAATTAACTTTTAAAGGAAGAAACTCATTAAAATTTCAAGTAAGGACTAAATCCATCATTATGAGGCCATCATAAAAAAATCTCACTATAAGGGCCAGCAATGCATCCAGTGTCCTCCTTCAGCTACATTAGGAAGCAAAAAATAATTTTCAATATTTTTCTGAACTTATCTACAAATTCTAATCTTAATGAGATTACAAGTATACTGGTCAACATGTTTATTAACAGTTTTTTCCCCCAAAACTCCCATTCCACCTCCAGTCATTCCTCACTCACTTCCTTCCATTACCATTACAGAGGAACATGTTCTTGACATACTTTAAAAGACCAAAATACTTGCCCTGTGGATCCTGAGATCATACTGAGTTATCTGATAAACAGTGTCAAACATGCCATGCCGAACCTTTTAAACTTTTTAATCTAAACCCAGTTACAGGCTATGTTCCCAAATCCTGGCACACTGCTGTGGTGATGCCCTCCCACAAGCAGGAGCCATCACTGACAATGGAAACCTTATTAATTACGATATCAAAAATATCACTAGGCTTGCCCAACAACAGTTTGGCTTTCTGAAAGGTAAACCATGCCTGTTAAATCTTTTCAACTTCTTTAAGAAGGTCACTCAAGCAATTGACAATAGTAGTAAGGTTCATGCTGCCTACCTTGATCTGGTGAAGGCATTTAATACCAAACTACATAAAGGAATTATTAAGAAGTTATTTGCCTGAATTGTGGTAAGATGGATAGCCAAATGGTTAAAGATAGAACACACATTGCCCATGTAGCAGTTATATTGTCAAACAGAGCAAGTATGACCAGTGGTCTTTCCCAGCGATCTGTTATTGGTCCCTATCTGTCCAATATTTGTTTCTCTGACCTCAACGGTGAAAACCAGGACCATTGGTTAACCAAATTTATTGATGAGTGCAAAGTGAGCACAATTGTCCAAACCCCTAAAGATATTTGTACTCTCCAAAAATGAGCTCATAGAAGTAAATACATGATGCAAGGAAAAAAGGGATGAAACAAATACCAGAAAGTATAGTATTATCCCCTTTGGGAAATAGAAATTCCATAAACTTGCAGTATTCATAGCACTCCATTTTAAAGTGAAACAGCAGATAAATCTAGGCAAATAGGTTGATAGTTCCCTATCCTCTGATCAATATGTGGCTACAGTATTTAGTTAATTCTTCTATATTTTACAACTGATTACTAAATGCATGTCATCAAATTCCATGGAAATGATTGTTCCCCTATACTCGGCTCTGGTCAGGCCCATTATAGAATATAATGAGCCCTTTGGTATGTACCCAATAAGACACATTAAAAAAACTAGAAAAGCTACAGAAACTTCTAACTAAAAATAATCTCTGGTCTCATGAGTCTTAGTTGCCATGAGAGACTGAACGTTACCTTGTCTCAGTATTCTGTGTCCTGTAGACTCCTGAGTGGAATGATTTATTTATTGCTTTTTCACCAAGAAGGTCTGACTGGACTATAATGATCTCATTTTCAGAGGATGCCCAGAGAGAGAAGCTCCAATTACATCTCAAATGCGCAGGTGAAAGCTGCTCTCTCTAAAGCTAAAAACACAGCATCAATGGGACTGGATGGTGTCCCCGGCTGTGTGCTACACGAGCTAAATGAGGAATTAAACCCGCACATAAGGCAGCTGTTTAATCTCAGTCTTACCTCAGGATACGTGCCCAAGGAGTGGCGTACGGCAACTGTGGTCCCACTCCACAAAGGTGGTGCCTCTACGGACCCTGGTAATTACCTCCCCATAAGCTTAACAAGTCTAGTCTGCAAAGCTATGGAGAGGATCATAATGGAGCTCATAAACAAAGATATAGGGGACTTGCAGACATTGGACCCGTCTCAGTTTGGCTTCACAAGGAAGATCATGCCTTTTGAACTTGGTCGACTTCTTCGAAACAGTCACCAAGGCCATTGATGAGGGAAAGGCAGTCCATACAGCCTATCTTGACCTTGCAAAGGCTTTCGACACAATACCCCACTGGGTATTGTAAAAAACTTACCAGCTTAAATGTAAACCCATATGTCACAAGATGGGTTGCAAACTGGCTTAAGGACAGAACCCACAGGGTTAGAGTTGCTGGCGCTATGTCAGACTCAAAGCCGGTCACAAGTGGTGTCCCACAGGGCTCGGTCCTTGGCCCCCTATTGTTTGGCATCTACTTCTCAGAAGTACAGGCCAACATGGGAGGTCTTTGGCTGACAAAGTTTGCAGACGACTGCAAACTGGGCGCCAGTAGTGGAAAGTGCATCGGACACGGATATCCTTCAGAAGGGACTCACGGAAACAGATAGCTGGTGCCAGAGCCATGGCCTGAAGTTAAATGCCAAAATGTATAGTCATACCCTTCGGGAAAAACAAGGTAACCCCAAGCTACCATATAGGTGGCAATCCACTAAGCACAGAAGAGGTTATCAGGGACCTGGGGACCCAGGTTGACAGTGGCCTTTCTTTTGACACTCACGTTGCTAAAGTGGTTAGAAAGACCTTCTACATTGCCCACCTGATCATGAAGGATTTCACATCCAGATCTAGTGAGGTCATTGTTCCCCTGTACTCTTCACTTATCAGACCAATGATCGAGTACAATGCCCCATTCGGGATGTATCTCGCCCGACATCTGCAGCAATTGGAGAGACCACAAAAGTTTCTCACCAAAAGGATAAAGGGACTCCAAAATCTGTCATATGCTGCCAGATTGAAGAAACTCCAGCTCTATTCAGTCGCATACCGTCTGCTCAGAGGTGACATGTGCCTGACATACAAGGCCATGTCCAACCCGGAATTAATGGACATGCTCCACCTCAAAAAATCCAAATCCACCAAAACCACTAGAGCAAGCGACTTAAACCTTAGCACGGATATAAATAGGACGTGCTGGAGGGATAGATTTATCACTCAGAGACTCCCTATGCTGTGGAATAGAGTCCTGGTCCATGTGAGGCAGAGCACCTCACTGGCTCTGTTCAAGAGAAATCTTGACCTGTGGATGGGAGATCGTAGGTTTACCCCAGGAATCATCTCTGTGTCACTGCTGTACAGAGGCACAACAAACTAATGGGTACAGTATTTTTTCATATAAGGGGTGGCGTAAGCCACAAAAATTCGGGCTAGGCTTATAAATGCCTTGGGGCAGATAGCCTAGTATAAACCTATGAACCTATGAACCTACAACACAAATGAATGAGAAAAGAAAATGAATAAGCACATTTACAAATAAAATACAAATAAAGTGAAATAGTATAAGAATATAAATGCACACACCTAAAGTGAGTCAAGTATAAGAATTTGTAAACACACCAGTATTAGGACAAATATAGTTATAGCAAGTAGGAAAGCAATGAGATACAAATAAAACATGCAGATATATGAATAAATATAGCTGCTGTAGATAACGAAAAACTGAGAAACCATGTGATGAATACAGTGTTAGAGTATGTGGGAAGAAGAATTCATTGAGGGGTGAACAGAAACAGCAATAAAGAATACATAATAAGATAATACACAATAGGACTGCACAAATAGGAAAACAGCTGCCATTTAATGAACGAAGAATTTATAAATTAACATATTTACAGAAATGCAAAAATGTAGAGACCGAATGTGCTGTCATGCAAGCAGGTTAGGCTGATAGAAACAAAATGGCTAGACTATGACGGGGAGAGTAGTTTTAATGAGGTATAATACAGAAATGTTAGAAAAGACAGACGAGTAGAAATAAAATTTGTGGAAAGAGACACTGAGTGGTGAAAGTCTGGAAGTTAAGTAGAAAGATATAACACAAGAGGTATGGGCATGGAAAAGTTGGGAGGGAGGCATAGAAGGGTAGAAAGACAGTCTTGAAGGATAGTACGTAAACTTGTTATCCAAGGGTAAAGTGCATTAGTAGTGTCAGTAAGATAATTAGTGTGAAGCGGTGCATTGTGGATCCATCATACGTTTAGGTAAAGCTTGTGATAGTTTGTGTAGGGGGGGAAGAGAGAAGGGTTGATGGCAGACTGTGGGAAGATGTATATCTAGAGAAGGCACTATATAGGTGAGAGAAGGCACGGTAGAATGGGGTGGATGAAAGCCAGACAGTAGGACTTGTTATCATAAATCTCACAGTGAAGGGGATGAAGAGGAAGAGAAGAATAGGAACTGTGTGGTAGGAGTTTTAAAGACATCAGCGATAGAGGCTTGGGGACAATATGGGGGGGTTAGGGGTGAAGCAGGGTGTGAAGAGAGATAGAAAGCAGTATGATATAAGTGGCTCAATTTACCGGGGGGGGGGGGGTAAATAACTGAAGTGCGAGCTCTTCTACTAGAACTAATATCTCTCAACTGTACAGATTTTCACAGAAAGTCCAGATTTTTTGCCTCATATTTTGGTCTGTTTTTCATAAAATTGTGGTTTTCTAGCAAATTAGTGGCAAATCATTAAAGATTAAAGTTAGAAAATAATGACGGACATTTGACACACAATTCATACCCTTCAGAAAATTCATGCTAATGCAAAAACTTTCTAAGTTTGTAAGGGCAATATTTAAAAATTGTTCCTATTTTTGGGCCTCTGTCCCACTTTTATTTATGGCTTTGTCCAGATTTCTTGCTCTAAGAGCTTAAGAGGTATAGTAGTTACATAATAAAGTACCAGTGGTGCTCATAAGTTCATAGATAGTTACTAGGCTTGCAGTCCAGGAAACCATTAAGGAGCCTAGCCCAAAATTCCCGTTGTCTCTAAGCACTCTCCGGTTAGCTCAAAATCACACAGTAAGCAGTTGTGGGAATCAAATCCTGTGCCATAGGAACTACAGCTCACAGCCACAACTCCCTGCATCAACTGCCAGACTACTAGCAGTTTTCAACCTAAAAGAATACACCTAACTTTAAAAATATAACTCTGTACAAATTTCAAGGAAACAATAGAAATTCACCTGCAGACAAATCAAACAAAATATCAGTACTATCAAAGAATACCTATCAGACTTGCAAAAAATATAATAAAAAACAGACATAGAATTAATACCACCACTTATACTAAAACATCATATCTTTCACAGTAAATGCTGTAACCAGCTAAAGAATAAAATGTAACATTCACAATACACTAACCAATGGACACTGGTGAAAGCATAGGTACTAATAACTTCCTAATTTGCACTGTGTAAAACTGCAGACATGTCTATCAGTGCCTATAATGACAGCAGAGATCTCGTAAGAAGATCTGCTTAACTTATGCCCAGACCTAAATCCAATAGAAAATCTGTGGGGTGATCTGAAGAGGGCTGTGCACAAGAGATGCCCTCGCAATCTGAAGAGGGCTGTGCACAAGAGATGCCCTCGCAATCTGAAAGATTTGGAGTGCTTTTGCAAGGAAGAGTGGGCAAATATTGCCAAGTCAAGATGTGCCATGCTGACAGACTCCTACTAAGAAGACTGAATGCTGTAATTAAATCAAAAGGTGCTTCAACAAAGTATTAGTTTAAGGGTGTGTGCACTTATGGATCCAGCTTATTGTACGTTTTTTATTTTTTATATTTTTTCCCCTAACAGATTTGTTTGTTTATCAATTGAATTGTACAGATTATAGATCACATTAAAGGTGGGAAAAGTTTTTTATATCACAAAAACCTGGCATTTTAACAGGGGTGTGTACATTTTTTATATTCACTGTAGGTCATTAGTAAAGATGTCTATTAGAGGTAACTAGTGAACCACCTGGTGGTGGGAGGGGATACTGCAAGGTTATTTTGCTGTTGTATAAGAAGAAGATGGGGAACAGTATCAAAGGTCTTAGATAAGTCAAGGAACAGAGAGGAAACAAGTTTGCCTGAGTTGCGATCTTTGTTTACTTTGTCAGTGAAGGATAATACAGCTGCGTTAGTACTGTGTCCTGGTCTAAAGTCGTGCTGTATGGAAGTGAGGAGTTGATTATTAAGGAGATAGTGAAGTAGTTGTGAGTGGTTTTGGAGGAATTTACAGATTTGTGACAGTAAGGCAATGAGTCGGTAGTTGGACCTTTGTGCAATGGTATAATGAAGGATTTTTTCCAGAGAGTTGAAATGCAAGCTTCTATGATAGATCTGTTAATGAGGATGGATATAGGATATACAATGGCATCAGCTGTCATATTGAGATATTCTGCAGAAATGTAGTCAGGAGAGTTAGTGCAGGCTTTGTGTTTGAGGAGGAGCTTCTTAATTATGTTAGAAGAAACCCGCTGTAGTGAGAAGGTAGGTGAAGTTGAGGAAGAAATGGAGTAAAGGAGTGAGGGTGAGACAAGGGGAGAGGGTATCAAATATCCAAGATAGTACGTCATCAAAGATAGTGATGTTTGGACCTGGAGGAATACATAGTATTGTTAGGCACAGAGTTTAGGTGTTGTTGACTTTTAGGGATGTGATAAGGATTTCTGCATTATGAAATTTAGGGACAGGATTAGAATGAGGAGTAATAGTGAGTGAGTTACGAGAGAAGAGGACAAGTTCTCTGCCTTTTTTGTGGGTTTTGTCAGCTCTAATAAAGTTATAACCAGGAGGGGGAATTTCTGTGTCTTTAATGGTGGGTTTAAGCCAGGTCTCTGTGGTGGCTACAATGTCAGGCACAGAAGTTGGAGATTTTGTTCCAGATGCTTTGAAAGTTTAGTTTGATTATTTTTAGAGATTTAGAGTTAAAAGGTGTAGGGGGGAGGGTAAGTATTGTGGCTAGGGTGAAAAGAAGGGTTGGGAAGAGAGTTGGACCAGGATTAGGGTGAATATCATCACTGAGAATTAATTTTGAGAAGTTGGTGTGAAGTGGTGAGTTGAAAGCTGTATACTTTATTTTGCAAGAATAAAATTTAATGGGATGGGTATGTGTTTAAGTTGTGTCTATATGGTATTTTTGGAATAGTAGAGGGTTTATGGTATAGAGAATGGGAGATATCATAGAGTAGCTTTGTGTGAAAGGTAGATAATGGGTCAATAGTGTAGGGGAGCCTTTGTAGGAAGTTGTTGAGATTGGATCTAAGGAAGTGGAGGTTGTTAGTGTGAGAAGAATTAGTGAGAGTGGGATGTGGAGGAAAATGTAATGTGAGGCTTATGCCATGATGTTGGTTGGGTACTAAAGGCTATGTAAAGAACATCAGAAAGACCCTCATGACCACAATCTAAGCCATGCCTTGTACCCCCAGCATACAGGGTTGGCATTATTCCGCAATACAAACAGGGTAACACTGTACCCTTAGAGTACAGGAGGGACACTAGGTAGTCCATACTACAAACAAGGTAGCAAAGTATTGGTTATCAATAATCATAAGCAAAAATACAGCTTTGAAGACAGTGTTATGCTAAAGGATACACACTGAGACAACAAAGACTGCACTGACAGATTAATACCTTTCTCTCAAACCCAACAGGCAATATATATCACACAGGTACGCTTGATGTGTAACCAAGGGCTTGGGAGAAAACATTTGCAAGCAGGAGCCTAGCAGATGAACCATTTACACGCTGCCTGTGTCCATTGGAGACATAGGTGCCAAACCAGGGATGAGTTTCAATTGTGCAAGTTCAGTTAAATTGGGTTAGGGAGGAACTGTGCTTCACATGGATGGAGAGCCTGTTCCAGAGATGGGGTAGTCTCTCAGATACATACCTGTCTGCCCAGCAGATTCTACTGATATCACAGGCAAGGTTTAAGTCTTCAGAATGGGTAATTCTTGAGTTGTTTGTTTTGTGGATATGCAGAAGGTCCATCAGAGTGGGGTCTGACAATGCCTTGTATGCCAGGCATACATATCTCCTCAACAGCCTGTAAAAGACAGAATACAGGGATAGGGCCTTGAGGTGGCCTGCACAGAACGTGTTACTTACGCCCTGTGTTCTTTTAGTGAGGAACATCTGTGGATGTTCCAGTTGTTGGATATGCCTGGTTAACTATATACTAAAGGGGGCATTATACTCAATGATAGGTCTGATGAATGCCGAGTACAGTGGAACAATGACTTCCTTGGACCAAGATGCCATACCTTGGACCTTCTTATGAAAACCCATTGGGCTTGTCTCCCAGCCCAAGCAAAACTTGCCTTGGCCAAGGCTTAATTCTGAAACCAACTCAACCCCACTGAAATACAATGGGGGGCTGGGGTTAAGGTGGCCGCCCTTGGGTAAAAACATTGAACTAAGGGCAGGTGGGTGGAATCCTGTGAGCATGTGAGTAGCCTGCCAAAACTGCCATACTCACAACTTTGGAAAAAAACAGAGGAAAGGAGATTATCGCCCTGTTGTCCCACCTCCCCCCTTTAGCTCAAGGACAAACAGGCTTACAGGTAAGCTTTCCTTGCTCTCTAAGAGTCACTGAAGACACTATAATGATATTGCAACCATTTATTGGTTAAAAATAGAAAACATTATTCATGCCACAACAAACAGCATGTTGTTTTCGTAGCTGAGGGGCTTGAACTAAGGGCAGGAGGGTGGAATCTTGTGAGTTGCTGCTGAAATTGCCACACAGTCAGAGCAACTCTGGAATAAATAGAGGAGAGGCGCTTATATCCCCCCCCCCCAGCTCAGTGACAAACAGACTTACAGATAAGCCATCCTTGTCCTGTACACTGAGTCAATGAAGACAATATAATGACATTTCAACCATTTGTTGCGTAAAAACAGAAAATGTTATTGATGCCACAACAAAACAACATCATGACCACACCATAACACAATCCACAGCCTTGATCCTTTTGCTAGTTGATGTAACTAAGCCTATTCCAGATAATGTTTAGGGTCCAGGCGCATAACCCAAAATGCCTATGACCTACTTATAAAGACCCTTTGGGCTTGCCTCCCAGCCTAAGCATAACTTGCCTAGGTCAAGGCTTAATACTGAAACCAACCTGACTCCAGGAAATGCAACTGTGGAAAAGACGCAAAACACCTGTCAAATGACATGGATGCCATCCCGTTCTTCTCAAAAAGCCTCTCACCCAGGATTACCTCATCATTATTAGGGATATCAGGATACCCCTTCAAAGAATTTTTCCTCTGCCAAAGTAATGCCCACACTGAATAAGTCAAACCTAGGTTGTTTATGTGCACTCCATCCTGGCTATAAAGGTCCTTATCAGATTTATCCAGATTTTTGTGTTTGATCACTTGGAAGCCAATGTTACTGGATGCCTGAGCCACTCTGAGATTAATAAAGTGCCTGAAAATTTTGATAGCTGTATTGCTTCTGGCTTCTTGCCATGGTAGCCTTGGCACAAAGACCACAACAACACCAGTTCGGGATACAACATATGAAGTCTGTGAAGATCAGACAAAATTCTGGCTAAACAAATTCTTTTAGGGGCTACAGTTAGGTTGGTTCCCCCCAAGATGCATATTCAATACTCTGGGTGTGTTTTGACAACTGATACAAAATCTCCCAGAACCAGCACCATGACAACCCAGAAAAAACAGAACATTGGACTAACCAGTGACTATGTTCTAATGATCCTTTATGCCCAACCAGATGAGAGAAAGCTTGAAAGGCTGCTCTTTTGATGAAGAATGTACCAAACTCCATATAATGTTCATCCTTGTAAACACAAAATCACAGTATTACTGCCAAATGTATAATAAAAAGCCATCAGACAAACACCTTCCAATTCTTGTCAGTACATTGGTGGAATGACCTTCCTGTGCTACATAAGATGTATGTCCTACTGGAAAAGAATGTGAAGAATACCCATATGAAGCTATACCCTGACAGGAAAAAGGATGTACCATCAGCTAATGTAACGGGTTTACCAGCAAGTGAAGCAAATACAAAGACTAGTCGTTCTGCCTTACAGTTTATACTGTGCAACAAGGTAAACCACTGGACAAGACAAATAACCATAATGTTAGACTTGTCCAGCCAGACTTGCTTCTTTACCTGATTGATCAGTCTTGGACTTTCCCACCTATATCAAAAGAAAATCCTTGTGGATCACCACATCTTCCCAGCATAACGAGTTTAACAGATCACTAGCATACCCAGGCATAAAGGCATGTGAACAAGGTTGCCCAAATCGTAAAGGTATAAAAATCAACAGTTGAAAGAAACAGATAATTGACTATAATAGCCAGGAGAGGACATCCTGTTGGCTTTCTGGTATCATTTGAGGCCCTCCCTGGCAGTTCCCAGCCTTTAAGAAGTCTACTTGTCACCCAGTGATTAGAAAAATCCTTAAGCTCCAGAAAATGTCCCAACCAGCCTATGGTTGCCAAATGTATGTGTAGATTAAAAGGTGAATCTCCTTTGCAACATCTGTGCATCAAAAATTTCATCACCAATGGAAGTTCCCAGCATCTATGACTCTGGGATACTGATTTATAGAAAATTTTAAAAGATTTGTACTGAAGAAGATTAAGCTCTTTTTGTACTCTGAGTGCAGTAATTTTCCACCAGCAATCTGGCTATACCTCTCAGATTAGGGCACCTATGAAGAAATGAAAGTTCCTAGCAGCACTGCATCCCATGCCAAATGACAAAACCTGGTAAACTGAAAATGGGACAGACTGTCAGCTATTCCATTAGCATGACCTGGTACATGACGGCTAGAAAACATTAGATTAATTTCTAAACTCAACAAAACTAGATGACTAATGACAGACTGTACCCATTTGAACCTGAAGAGTGCTTGTTCTGGGTATGGACTACTGCGCGGATGTCCAAACAAAAGGAAACCCTGCCATTTTACAGCAGAACAAGACTTGGTCCATTTGGTGGAAAACCAACTGCCTCGAAAATACCCACAGCCTGCTCCCTCATCTTTGAACAGGTGCAGTTTTTTGAGTGAAATCCAAGGCGACTGCCAAAGAGATACTCTGTTAAATTGGTTCAAAAAGGTATAACACGGGCAAATGTTCTCCTTGATTCTTCATATCAGACATAGCCTACAGCACTTGGGTTTATTGCCTTTTAGCAAATTAGAGATAGAACAAATAAAGGTCCTTTCTGGAGCAAAGGCCCTGCAGGCAAAGTTCAGTCGCCCATGGAGCCTCATGACGTCTCAAATTCAACAATTATGAGCCCCAGAAATTTCAAAACTGAGAATCTTATTGATCCAGTTTGTTTGCAGGGAGTTTGAAGGACGTCACTGTATCATCCAGTAATAAACCTCAAAATGTCAACTCCTGACACATCCCCTTGACTTATCCTCGGCCAAGGGTACTAGCACAGGCATCCAAGAATACGGACATCCCTTCAGTAACCTCGTCATTTTCTTCCGCCATGATCAGAAAATCATCCAAACAATGAACCACTGACTGCCAGGATGCTCTTTGCTGTCAGCACCAATGAAGGGAAAGCTAAAAGTTTCAAAGGTAGCAGACGTCATCGAGCACCCCATGGGCATTGCCATATCAAAAAACAGTTTATCATTAAATTGAATGCAAGTAAGGCCAGTCCTCCTTACTGATGAAAAGCAGGTGAAACTCTGACTGGATATCTAGTTTATAAAGCCAAGGATTTAAGTACCTCAAAATGACCTCATCTGCTTGCTCCAGAGTGGAAAAGTGTACTTCAGATTGGTCCTTATCTATGAATTGATTGACTGACAAACCTGCAGAGTGAAAAAGGCATTAAATCAATCAACAATCCCCTTCTTTCTTTTTGGGGACTAGGCTTACGGGAGAAATTCTGAAAACAGGCTGATGAGCAGTATATGAAAAAGGGCCAATTACTCTGCCTGCTAACACTTCCTTCCAAATTAACCTGGATGCAAAGTCAACATGACCCCTGACTGTTGGAAAACTTGTGACTAGTTTAGAATACAGTGGAACCAAAGAACCAGTTTTGGACTCTTTTCTAATCCTTCAGTAATAAAAGCAGCAGCATTACTGTCAGATGAATCTTACAGCAATTGAACCAACTTATCTAGTTTGACTGTGGATTAGGAAGGATTGCAGCGAAGCCTGTCCCCTTGATGCATTAAATCTGAGGCCACGAAAAAGATGTTTACCTCTGATAGGGTTATCTTGCACCAAAGCTATGTTATTCTCATGTTAAAGAGACAAACTGCTGTAGATGGAGTGGCCTGACTTAGACCAGCACTAACTGACAAATGAGCCTTACCATAGGAAGAGCTTAAACAGGCAAACTTGCAGGTTAGCCAATAACACCTACAATTGTAAGCTCAACAAGCTTTTCCCCCACCTTGCCCTCTAGTGAAAGATTCATTCTAGGGCATATTAGGCGTATCTAACATAACACTTAGCCAAATGTCTGGATACGTTTGTTCCCACTAGGTAGTTTTGTCTGTGGCCTTTAGTTTCTTTAATTTCTGGTCACACAATGACCAGGCTGAACCTCCCCTGATATAGCAGGCTTCCCTAATGGCCAAAAAAAATGCAATTAGTGGTAATGCCTGACTGGGATCCTTTTCAATGATAAATCCCATAAATACCACAAAACCTAAAGCCCATGTATCCCAGTGTCTAGACACCGAATTGGCTAAGGCTTTTTTCACAGTGGCTATTAGAGCTATCATTAGGTCTTTTGCCCTAGGATTCTCAGTGTCGATTTTACAGTGAATACCCTCAGTGTCAACTAAATCAAGTACGTCCACAAAGTCCCCTCTACAGCTTTTCTCCTTGATGCTGTCAGGAAATGAGTGTCAATGTGCAAACCTGGGGATGTGGTACTTAAAGAATTTATAGTAGCCATGGGGGGCAGAAACTGAGTGATGTTGACATCCGGGATGGCCAAACTGCTCTGCTTTGATGGAATAGGTGGGTCAGCCCCTGTTTGCTGAATTAGTAAGGGGGATTGTGGGGCTCATGCCAGGGAAACCCTTCCTTGGTGACTAGTAGACAAAGCAAACATAGCTGCAAATCTTCTCTCTAAACTGAAATCAAATACTCTAGCCCCGCCCTCCTCAGGAAGGGAAATGGTACATTATTCAATGTGTTTGCTCCCTAGCCAAGACTTCCAACTGTGAACCTTCCCCCTTGCATCATTACCTTCTGACTCAGCCATGCCATCTGCCACTGGAGTTGGATTCTCCACTGGAGCTGATTATTCTTTTAGCCCTTCTCCTTCATTTCTTAGTAGGGTAGGACCTTGGCTCTGCCTCAGAAGCTGCCAAGGCTTTTTTTCTTTTAACAAAAACCTGTTCTTACATATGCACCAACTCTAATTCAATAACCCATCGGTTTACTACAATAAAAATTAGATTCTGGGCTCTTTGTGCTATCTGGTGCCACCTGTCTTTGAATATCCGTAGAGACAAAAGACCTGCAAATAAAAATGGAGAATAAAACACAAGCCATCAAAAACCCTGTTCCTACCAGTCTTGAACCATGAATTGACAGTGCTCATGATCCCCCCCAAAATTAACGCTTGCTATTAGTCAATTAACAAAAATGCCTGTAAAATGATCCAATAACACCTGCCATATCTTAATTAATTTATTATGTGTTAGGTATTTATTGATTTATTATTATATTTTTGCATGTCCTTCTAGGTTGCATAAAGTAACAATACATAACTCTTAGTCTGCAAAGTGCAAATACTATTTCCATGAAAAAAAAATTAAACTCCACCTAATAATACTAGCATAATTTTGTAACGCTGACAGCAGATGGCACCAAAGCTCCATAAAAGTTCTGGGTGCAATGCTGCTGCATTGTAACACCAAACAATCTCATGATTTCAGGGATATAATTGCACTGGACCTCAATAAAAACTGCCCCTTGTAACCTAAATCTGGAGATTTATAACAGAAAGAAGTGATTGCCTTAACAATCAATGACAAACTTAAAGATATAACCTCCTGTAACGCAAATGAATCTTAACTTACAGTGACTTATTCTGACAATATCTCCAGTTAAAAGTCAGAACTTAAAACAAAGATTACCTGAGGGTATGCTTACAATTCTTCACAATTATACCATTCTCCATAACACAAAAAACATAGCTGCCAGTGTTGATAATTGCATCTTAATATAGCTTGGTAAAATACCTCTTATCCTGTTACTGCAAGAAATCTAGAAAAAGCCTAAAATAATGAGGAGACAAAAACCCAGTAAGAGGGATGGATTCTAATACTGCTATTATAATTTACAAAGTTACTATAATACAAGATTTGTGTTAGTATGCATTTTCTGAAGGATATGAAGTCATAACGCAAAGACATGTCATTATTTAGTGACTTCAAGCCTCTGTGATTTTCAGAAATCCCAACTTTATTAGGAACAGACCAAAATTATGAGGCAGAATTCCAGATCCTCCAGACTGACTCCAAACTTGCGGCAGCATCACAAGCCCCTTCAGCCTGGAAAAAATGGAGGATGAAACTGGAAACACCTCCAAAAAACAACCAACCTGGAAATCATTCTACTCTCCTTGTTGCCACCCAGGCCCATAACAATAAAGAAATCAAACAAAAGACAACCATGCCTACTACAACCAAGGCACAAACAGCCACCTGGCAAGCCGAAACAGCAAAATCTTAAAAAAAAAAAAAAAAAAAACAGAGGCCAAAAACCAGAAAGGAATTCATCTTTGTTTATTTATTTATATATATATATATATATATATATATATATATATATATATATATATATATATATATATATAGATATATATATATATATGTGTCACCTTCACATGCTCGTCAACGCGTCTCGCCGACACGGTATCCGGCGACGAAAACACCGACAACGCAGATGACCGACAAGGTGAGAACCCGACGGACTCGGTAAGTGTGCGATTGAGTGAGGGATTTAGTGTTAGGGAGCGGACAGGTAAGTGTGCGATAGTGAGGGACTGTGGGTTTAGGGGTGGGTTAAGTGAGTTAGGGTTAGGGTGCAGGTAGGGTGAGTGTGCGGTAGTGTCGGATCTTGGGGTTAGGGGTGAGTAAGTGAGTTAGGGTTAGGGTGCAGGTAGGGTGAGTGTGCGGTAGTGTCGGATCTTGGAGTTAGGGGTGGGTAAGTGAGTTAGGGTTAGGGTGCAGGTAGGGTAAGTGTGCGGTAGTGTCGGACCTTGGGGTTAGGGGTGGGTAAGTGAGTTAGGGTTAGGGTGCAGGTAGGGTAAGTGTGCGGTAGTGTCGGACCTTAGGGTTAGGGTTTGGGTTAGGGATAGTGGATATGTTATGTAGTGTACTGTGTTGTTTACGTGTAGTGTGTTGGTGTAATGGTTTTCGGTGTTTTGCGTTGTCGGTATTTTTTGTTGTCGGTCTTTTGGTGTCGGTGATTAGTGTGTCGGCGAAACGCGATTTCGGGGATATAAAGGTGATCCATATATATATATATATATATATATATATGTATATATATATATATATATATATATATATATATATTTTATTTTTTTTTTTTTTGAATAAGAAAATAACTTCATGACAGAAACTGACTGGCACCAGTACCTACCTATATGGACTCTGAAAGACGATTCTATTACTTAAACGCATGCTGTCACTATGATCCTGTCAGCCACTTCTGAGATTGCCACACAGTGAGATCAACTCTGCCATAAACAGAGGAGCAAATCTTATCACTGTATCCCCCCATTCAGCTTGAGGGCAAACAAGTTTACAGGTAAGCCATCCTTTCATAATCTCCTGCACACAACCCACATCAAACATTTAAATCATAATTTGAATAAGATCCATTTCTATTCCTTAAAACAACTGTATTAAAAAAACAAAATACTACACTCACAACTTGGAAAAAACATTCAATCACAACCCGAGAAAGTTGCAAACTCCTTTGTATAAGAACACTCTTATTTCTAGCAAACCTTAAGTTAATTACAACTCGAAGCATTAACCTCCAACCCTGAACTCCACACTTAGCCAAAAACAATCTGCCAAATTAACTGTAGACAATCACAGAGCTAAAACAAAAACTCCTTTAAACAAAGAATATATCTTATAAGGGGCTACTGGCGAGGCAGGAGGATTATGCTGGCATCTATTTATATTCTGCCAAAAACTGATATTATGGAACTTAATACATTTTTGGGAGAAATACTCAGCTTTCAGCAGGAAATTTTACTTATAGGTAGGGAATGGAACTTGATTTGCAATATTAAGGATGTAGTTGGGGACCTAGAGGGGAAATTACAAGAAAACTGGATAGATTTCTTACGAAATTTATGAAAACTATTTGGTATGGAAGATGTGAATTCAAAAGTAGAAACTCAGAGAGAATTAAGATATTATTCCCCAAGGTACAATAACTGGGCTAGACTAGACAGATATGATATTTCACAGGAACACCTGCATTTAACTGAAAGCTTCAACACACATCCAATAACAATTTCAGATCATGCACCAATTAAAACTATCATAACAATGCATGGTAATGAAGTAAAAATTAGACATTGGTGCTTTCCCACCTACCTGATAAAAAGAGAGGAATTTAGGGAATTGGTAGTAGTTGAGAGTTATCAGAAAAGACAGATATTTCTTCAGAAGTTATAGCTAGTGAGTGGGATAAAATGAAAGAGGAGTTTAAAAACCGGGTAGAAATAAAAGAAAAAGACATATGGTTAAGAAGTAATGGGAATTATTTACAGGGATGAGAAAGGTCAGAGTACTGCATTATAAGAAGAGGCACAACTTCAGAGTGCGACAGAGAAAATAAGGGAGTATCTGAATAACATGCATGAGTTTTGAAAGACTGCTGTTAAGAAACTGTTTTTGATAACTCCAGAGCACAAAAACATTTAGCACAACTTAGACACCAAAAAGTAAAATGGATTGTTGCCAAACTTAGGGAGCCTACAACAAGAAAAAGAACTACAGGTCCTACAGAGTTATTGGAGATATTTCACAAATATTATGAAAATTTGAATAATGCAGAGAAAGGTGGAAAAACAAAAAAATAGCACAAATTGAAACATTTAAGAAAGACTTAAGTCATTGTCTCATTGAGACATGGTTTAAAGCTGCATAGAGCACACTAGCAGTACACAGCTTCTCCGCATTTGGAAAAACTACTACAAAGACAGGAACTAAAGGTGGAGGTATCTTGATTTATATGAAAAATAAATATACCTCAAGGCTGGGCAAACAGGACAATGCACTTGAGCTTTTCCATGTTCAAATCACTCTAGGCAAAAACTCATACCACTTCCTTGCAAGCTATATGTCCCTTTCTATGACCTAGGAAGCCCATAACATGTATTTAAGTTTATTGGAAACATTCACTATCCACCTCAATACCATATTCATGGACGACTTTAATTACCTCACTATTAACTGGGAATCGTATACGATGCCAAATGTCCAGGCACAGAGATTCCTGGATTTTGTAAACACAAACTCCCTGGAACAGACTGTCAATATACAGCCCAGCGGCACAAACAAACTGGATCTGGTCCTCACAAATATGGGACAATGCTGCACACGCCCTAGTGTACTGTCTTCTCTTGTAAGGTCAGACCTCAAAACAGTCTCCTTTGAAGTAAAACTAAAACCTGGAACCCTAGTTAAGACTGGAATGTTCAGGAACTACTCTAATCCTAACTTCCTACTATTAAGTGAGAACATCGCCAAATTTCAAGCCCCCATAAACCCGGAGAACACTGCTGACTATGTGGAACTGTTCATAGAAACCCTATGCAAGCATGTGAATAGTTACATAGAGACAGTATGCCTACCAGGACGAAGTATAGAACTAAATCAAAAAACAAGTCCCCCGGTGGGATCACCACATCAATAGGCTGTATAACAGGAAGAAGAAAATTGTGTCAACAATTAGGAAGCATAGCACCCAAGAAGATAAAATCAATCTCATCAAGCTAAACAAACAACATAGAGGACAAATAAAGTTTACCAAAGCAAAATTTGAGGCAAATTTGTACTCCAGGCCACGGCATTCTTTAGCTATGTCCACAACCTCAAAGGCAACACACAATCGTTAATAAGTTACAACTGTGTGCAGAGCTCATTGTTAATAGAACCACCTAAACTGAACCATAAGATATAGCAAACCTACTGGCAGACAAATTCAGCTCTAACTTTACCCCTCTCTCTCCATCAACCTCCACTCAGGAAATACCATCAAACATAATTTCCCCTATAATCACTAGGGAACAGGTCCTCGACGCTCTCTCTCTAAGGCCAAGAAAACTGCATCAATTGGCTCAGACAATATCCCACAATGCCATCTGATATTGTTACTGAACTGTAGCTTCCAAATACGTTTTGTGCCTCATGAATGGATAACAGCTACAGTCATCCGACTGCACAAGGTTGGGACAATTACAGACCCATACGTCTCAATAGTCTGATATGCAAAGCCATGGAAAGAATTATCACAGAAATGATCAATAATGGCTAAGAACCCTCCAAACACTGGACAAAACCCAATTTGGTTTTGTTGAGGGCAGGTCATGCCTACTCAAGTCTGGTGAGGACTTCTTATAGCATGTCATCAAAGAAACAGATAAAGGCAAAATAGTACACACTGTCTACATTGACCCGGCCAAAGCATTTGACACAACACCCCACTTGGACACTGTTGACAAACTCAAGTGGTTAGCTATAAACCCTTTTGTCACCTGGTGGATAGATATCTGACTCACAGACAGAACTCAGGAAGTAAGAAGTGGGGAGTCCACCTCTACAAAGATGCCAGTCACAAGCAGAGTCCCTCAGGGATCGGTCCTGGGATGGCTCCGTTTTTAGGCATGCATGTCTCTGAAGTAAGGCCAATGTCAAGGGCCTCTGGCTGCTAAATTTTTCAGATGATTGCAAATCAGGAGCAGACATAGCATCCTCTAATGAAGGATTGACACAGACTAATAGTTTGTGTCAGAGCCATGGACTAATACTAAATGCCAATAAAGATATAATAATATCTTCCGTGAAGTCATCCACCCCCTGGTAACCATTATATTGACAACACAGCCCAAAGAGTTGACCCAGTAGTCAGGGACTTGGGAACACACACAGACAGTAATCTAGCCTTTGACTATCACGTGTCTACAATAGCGGCATGGCATCTAGGTCCAAGCAGGTCATTGTTGCACTGTATTCAGGATTCATCAGAACTATTACTGAGTACAATTGCCCCCTTTTGTATGTACCTAATGAGGCACATCCAACAATCGGTATGTCCATGGGAGTTCCTCATTAAAGGAATACAGGGCATAAGTAACATGTCCTATGCAAACCACCTCAAAAACCTATCAATGTATTCTGGAGCTCTATGCCTGGCATAACAAAGTGTTGTCAGATCTGCCCTGATCGACCTCTAGCATATCTGCAAAACAAACAGCATCAGTATTACCTGTTCTAAAGATCAAAACCTTGCATGTAATATAAAGAGGACCTGCTGGAAAGACAGGTATGCATCCCAGAGACTACACTTTCTCTGGAACATGCTCCCCATCCATGTGAAGCAGAGTTCCTCCCTAACCCAATTCAAGTGTAACTAGTACAACTAAATGAGGAACAGGAAATTCATCTCTGGTTTGGCACCTACAGGCAGCCAGTAAATGGTTCATCTCCCACTCCCCTGCTTGTAAATGTTTCCTCTCCCAAGCCCCTACTTACACTTATCAAGGATATCAGAACTTATCAGAAATTTGGGATGCATGACTAGACTTACAAAGGTCCCTGTAATTGTTACATAGTACACACCTATGAAGTATGCCAAGGTTAGAGGCAGTTGAGGCTCAACAATTAACAGTTAAGATAGGAGGAGATAAAAACAGTGGTATATAATCAATATGCATGGAAGTCTCCAGGAACAGATGGTATTCCTGTGGAAGTCTCCAAGTTAGGAGGGAAAACTGATGAAGATCAGGAAGATTTTGTTTAGGAGCATTTTAAAAGAAGGGGATGTATAAACATATTGGAAGAAAACAGTGGTGGCTCTAAATACCTAAAGAGAGTAAAGGCACATCAGACCCAGCTTCATACAGACCCATTTCAATTTTAAACCATAACTTTAAAGTGTTTATTAAATCTATAATAGCTAAAAGCATGGAAAGGTGTTACCAAAATTGACAGATATGGATGGGTGTGGTTTTGTGGATGGCAGGCAAACAACTGACAACAGCAACAAAACAATGATGATCCACAGGGAAGCAGAATGTAAGAAAACACCACTGTTGTTTGTGGGGTCTTGATGCAGAAAAAGCATTCAACAGAATAAGATGGGATGTTATAAGTAGGGCAATGGAAGCATTTGCATTCTCTGATACAATTATAAGGTTAATTATAAGGATATATGAAGGATCGGACGCCAGAATTAAAGTAGGAGAGTTCCTCTCTGATTAGTCATGTCTGAACAGAGGAATCAGGCAGAACAGCCTCTCTACCTTTTGTTATTTTCTTTATATTTAGAGTCACAGGGAAAGAAAATAAGGGACTTAGAAAATCAAGGATATAACTGGTATGCTAATCAAGAAAAGTCAGCTTTATTTGCAGATGACATTTTGTACCTGATAAATCCAGAAAAGGACATCTTAGTGTTGTATAACATTTTGAGAGTTTCAAGTCTTTTCAGAATATAAAATCAATGAAGATAAGACAAAGGCTATAGCCATAAATTATATATCCACACATGAATTGGGTCAGCAATACATATATTTATAGGGACACGATAACATGAAGTATTTAGCAGTATGAATAAAAAAGGCTTCTGTTATGGCAACTAAGGATAAGATAATACAAAAGCTGAGAAACTAGAAGCTCTTGTTTGTGGATATGGATAGTAAGATATTCACTGTGAAAATATTTTAGTCCCTTAGTTTATACACAGGTCAGGCATACTTTTATGACCTACAGGAGAAGTTGTGGACAACAGTAAAGAGTTAAATGATTTTTCCAGAAGGGTAAGAGGGCAAAAGTTAAGTGGGATAAGTTGATCCTTACAACAGAACATGGCTGTTTATGATTACCTAGTTTGTAGAGATATTTTAGAGCTACACAATTAAAGCGGGATTTTGGATGAATTAAGGAGAACAATAAAGCTAAAGAGAATATTATATTCTTACAGTAGCAGAAAGTATTCTAAGAACTAAACCAATACAAGAATGGAGAAAGGAAATTTTGCCAGTAGGGATGACTGCAAGTAAGGGTACAGAGAATAGGAAACAGAGGACTGGAGTTTACTGAATAAAACCGGCAAAGAAACCAGGATATTGGGAGCAAATAACTAGAGAGGGAAAGGCAATAGAATGGGGATGAGTCCAGGAAGACATTTGGACTGCAGCCTAGAGACTGCCCTCTCTACTGGTGATTGGCATTAGACTATAGGCAAAGATAAAGGGGTATGGTAATCCTAAGTGAAAGACCAGCACTGGTAAAGTTTTTACTTGAATCTATAACAGAAGATGCTTTTACAAAAGGGATAACTATAAGAATCAATCAGAGGAGGTTTGAAAAGATTGGGAACAGAGATTAGATAAGCAATTTAAAAGGGAACATTGGGAAGATGTGCAACAAAGTCTAGAATGTTTAGGATTTTTGCTTGGAAGTTTTTGCATATGTATTTTTATACACCAAGTACCCTTCAAAGAATTCTTCTTCAGGTAAATACGGGGTTGTGATGGGGAACAAAGAGGTAACTGGGAACATATGTTTTAGGAGTGTAATGAGTCGGTAGATTTAAAAAAAATCCCTACAGAGTACTCTGTCAGAAATATAGGGGAGTACATAGGTGTGATTAAGGAAATGATTTTTCTTAACTGGGACACAAGATCTGAATTGCCTACACATAATAAGGCCTTGTTAAGTTTAATTCTGATGGCTGCTTGCCTACACATAATAAGGCCTTGTTAAGTTTAATTCTGATGGCTGCTTGCCTACACATAATAAGGCCTTGTTAAGTTTAATTCTGATGGCTGCTTGCCTACACATAATAAGGCCTTGTTAAGTTTAATTCTGATGGCTGCCAAAAAACATGTCCTACAAAGTGGAAATCAAAGTCTATATCAACTGTATCTGATGTATTGAATATTGTAAGAGAGATAAAATAACTGAAGTGGGATCTTTAGAAAGGGAAGGAGCAAATTACATGGCAAATAAATGGATATTATTGGAACAATACATGTAGAATAATGTTCTGGAGGAGGAGTGAGGTTTAAGGGAAGGCAGGGAGTTGAAAATTATGTAATGAAATTATGTAATGTTGGAATGATGACAGTTATAAAAAAGAACATATGTGATGTATAATGTATGTAACTGGAAACAGATTAGTATGGTTTGTTTTATTTTATATTAATGTATGTTTGTGTGTCTTAAGTGATAATTTAATAAAGGTATTAAAAATATATATCAAACAATACTATGCTAAACCAATTCATGTGTGGGTGCAGAATTTAAACCTTCAAAAATGCTCCAACAATAAATCCCTGCCACCCCCATCCCCACCATTAAGCATCCATCTCCCTAATCTTCCTAACTGAAATGATTACTTACCACATTTTGCTTTCAGAAGAATCTGTAGTGAAACTTTCAAACTATTACTCAGAAAAAAAAGACTTCCTATTATTTCACTTCGCTCTTTTCTTGTCATAGCTCAGAAGTAAGTACTAGGCTAGCTGCCCTAACGGGCCATATTAAACCTAGCCAGTTTCCTTTTTTTGCTCTCAAAATAATCTATCCCAATTGGTTATAGATTGGCCTTTCCCATCTCATGGTCGAAAATTAGAAGTTATGTACCTACCATAACGTTCCATGTTAGTTGTCTTCTTCTCGCCTTCTTTCTTGCTGTATGGGATCGGAGCCGATCCTCGGCTCCGACTCGGCCACTCTAAAAGCTCGAGAGCTAGTTCCACCGGCTCGAGGCTCCCCTATATCCCACAATGCTAGGCGGTAACTCCTCAGATCTCGTTTGAAAGCTAAGGCCAGCAATAAAATTCCATAAGGAACAAAGAAAGAAACTCTTCTAGGTCTGTCCTGGCTAGGGGGAAGGAGGGTGGGGCCTTAAGAAAGAAGGAAGAAGACAACTAACATGGAACGTTATGGTAGGTACATAACTTCTAAATGTTAAGTTGTCAATCTTGCCTTCATTCTTGCTGGATGGGACCACGTCCCTAGCACCTTGTCCCGGTGGCCTATCGGAACAGACTCTTGAGTACAGTGGAACCAAAGCTGGCTCGGTCTCTAGAGGCCAAGTCCAACTTATAATGAGAAATGAAGGTATGGGGAGAAGCCCAAGTAGCTGCAGAACAAATCGAATCAATAGGCAGCCTATCTTGGAAAGCTACAGAAGTGGCTAAAGCTCTAGTTGAATGAGCCCTGGGTTTGGATGGCAACCGTTGATGTCTTATCTCATACACTAGGGTAATCAACGAAGTAAGCCATCTAGAGAGAGAGACTTTAGAAACTGGAAGGCCCATTCTACCTTCTGCATAAAGAACAAACAGTTGGTCAGACTTCCTGAATTGTTTGGTCCTGTCTAAATAGTACCTAAGTTGGCGATGAATATCTAAACAGTGTAACTTTTGTTCTGACCTATTAGAGTAATTTGGGAAGAAAACAGGAAGCTCAATGGTTTGGTTCAAATTTGCCAATGAAGCTACTTTGGGCAAAAAGGACGGGTTAGTACGCAAGGAGACTCTGTCTTTATGAAATACTAGATAAGGGGGTCGACTACACAGAGCATGAAGTTCAGAGACTCTTCTAGCTGAGGTGATAGCTACTAAAAAGAGTGTCTTCCACGAAAGTAATTTTATAGAACATGAAGCCGCAGGTTCAAAGGGGGGAAGAATTAAGGATGCCAGAACCAAATTGAGATCCCATTGAGGAGGAGGATTTCTGATGGGTGGTTTGAGTAGAAAGACTCCCTTTAAAAAGGCCTTGCAGAGTTTGTGAGACATAATAGAGGACTCTGAGACTCCAACATGAAAGTTCGAGATTGCAGCCAATTGAACTCTAATGGTAGATGGGGACGAACCTGCATGGAAAAGTTCTTCTAGAAAGTCTAGAACTGTTTGAATAGAAGCAGTGAAAGGATCTATATTCTTTGACTGCGCCCAATAGGAAAAACGTTTCCACTTGCTATGATAAATCTTCCGAGTGGAAGATTTATGAGAGGCAATTAAGATATCTCTAACTGAGTGAGATATCAAAGGAAGCCTGGCTAAGGTCGGAATTGGAGGAACCAAGCTGTGAGGTTCAGAGAGGGAAGGGAGTGGTGCAACTGACCCGACTGATGGTTCAAGAGGTCTGGAACTGGGTCCAGATGCCAAGGTTGTTCCAACAGATAATGGTGAAGAAATGGGAACCAAACCTGTCGAGGCCAGTAAGGAGCAATGAGGATCATGGAAGCTTTCTGAGCGATGGCTTTCTGAATTAGTTGAGATATCAGTGGAAAGGGAGGAAAGGCATATAGAAGTCCCTGGGGCCAAACATGTACTAAAGCGTCTCTGCTGGGGTGGCCTGGTTGGGGAAAGAGGGTGAAAAAATCGTCGCACTTGCTGTTTTGGGGAGTAGCAAAAAGGTCGCAGCAAGGCCTACCCCACTTTCGAAAAACTTTCTCCAACACTGAATTGTTCAGAGACCACTCGTGAGGCATGAGAATAGCTCTACTCAATTTGTCTGCAATCACATTGGACTTCCCGGGGATGTGCGTTGCTAACAGAAATCGCTGAGAAGAAATCGCCCATTGCCACAGTCTGAGTGCCTCTCGACATAGGGGGTAAGATCTGGTTCCACCTTGTTTGTTGATGTACCACACTACAGACATGTTGTCTGTTTGGATTGCTATAGTTCCCTTGGGAAGAGAGTCTTGTAGGGCTTGCAACGCTAGAAGCACTGCTCTCATCTCTAGAACGTTTATGTGCAAGTGGCACTCGAACGGTTGCCACATGCCCTGGACTATCCTGCCCTGGAAATGCCCCCCCACCCGATCAGGGAGGCGTCCGTTGTCACTGTAGCAACCGGAGGGGGAGGGACGAAAGGTCTCCCTAGGAGGAGCTGAGGAGATGTGATCCACCAAGAGAGATGATTCTTGCACGATTGAGTTATCCAAATAGGATGGGACATTGGGAGGCTTTGATAAGACCATTATGTGAAGAGCATCCATTGTAAAATCCTCATATGGAAGCATGCTAATGGTAGGAGAGGGATGGCCGCCACCATAATCCCCAAGACTTTCAGGATCCGTCTGGCTTTGACCTTGTTGGTCTGCAAGATAAGAAAGACCTGTTTGTGTATGTCTGCTATCCTCTGCTCTGTGAGTCTGGCTGACATCTTGACTGTGTCTAGATTTGCGCCTATGAAAGTAATAACATGACAAGGCGACAAGACAGACTTTTCGTAGTTTATTGAAATGCCTAGCGCCTGACATGTTCGAAAGGTGTAGTCTCTGGCGAGCAGTAGAAGATGCTTGGTGGGGGCTGTAAGGAGCCAGTCGTCTAAATAAGGAAACACCTGTAATCCTTGTCGTCTTAGATGAGAGGCTACCACTGCCATGCATTTGGTAAACACTCGGGGGGCTGTAGTGAGACCAAAGGGCAGGGCTCTGAATTGAAAATGACTGGTTCCCAGCCTGAAGCAGAGAAACCTCCTGGAGCGTCGATTCATCTTGATGTGATAGTATGCATCCTGGAGATCTATAGAACACATCCAGCTGTCCCGCCCCAAAAGGGGAAGAATGGACTGCAGCGTGACCATCCGGAACTTTGTTTTCTTGATAAACTTGTTCAAGTTGCTGAGATCCAAAATGGGTCTCCAGTCCCCTGTTTTCTTTGGAACCAAAAAGAATTTGGAGTAGGTTCCGGATCCTACTTGGTCTGCTGGCACTGGTTGAATGGCTCTTTTGCGAAAGCAGCTTTGAAATTTCTAATGCTGCTTGCTCCCTTTGACTGGGTGGAACGTCTGGAAGGGATTTTTGGACAGCTTGAATGAAAAGGAAAGGGATTCTGTAGCCTTCGGAAATGATAGACTGTACCCACTTGTCTTGAGTTAGGGATAGCCAGGCTTTTGGGTACAGTGACAACCTTCCCCCGACTGCCTCCAAAGGTGGACAGTCGGGCAACACCTCAGGGATGCTGAAAGGGCTTGTCGGAAAAGGATTCTCGACTGCCCTGATTCTGCGGGCCCCCTCTGCCTCTAGGACGGCGTCTACCATTGTTGTTCCCCCCTCTGCCTCTAGAGGGGAATCGACTCTGTGCATCAGGCAAGTCTCCTTGAGATTGTTTACAGAACCACATCTTTCCCCCCTTCTGACCTTTGGGGTAAGGTCTAGAAGGAGTAGAAAAACGGACTCCGACGGCAGAAAGAGTTTTGCCATCAGTCTCGCACCTAGTCAGGGTTTCCTTCACTTGAGGACCAAAGAAGGATGATCCATCAAAGGGGGAATTAGTGAAGGACGCCTTAAAAGGGTCTGCAAAGTTACAAAGTCGCATCCAGGCTTGCCTACGCAAGGCTACACCTGTACCTGCTGCTCTACTTGCTCCATCAGCCGCATATGAAAGGAGACGCACGGAGGAGTTGGTTATAGAATTAAGGGTAGCCAGCTGAGAGTTCATCCTATCCTGAAAACCCGCAGCTGTTGGGTCCTTCAACATTTCACTCGCTTCCTTGAGTAAGTCCCTCTGAAGTCGAGTAAAATGACACAGGTAATTCAGCGATCTCATAGTAAAGGTCGCTGACGAGAACATCCGCTTCCCGTACCTGTCCATCAACCTAGACTCCTTATTAGGAGGATGAACAGGCACCGAAGGATCAGCTAACTCCTTCTTGGTAGCCGCAGCCACCACCATAGCATCAACAGAGATGCCTTTGGTCAGAAATTCTTTATCCTTGGGGGCCGTGATGAATTTTGATGGTCTCCTGGGGGTGGGTTCCACTGAGTCAGGAGCTGCCCAAGCCTTCTTTGCCACCACTTGCATAAGGGGGTCAAAGGGAGGGGACACCCAGGAGGTGGAAGGGCGAGAGCCAAATGCCTCAAGGTACACTGATTCATCCTCTGAAGGGTTGAGGGCTGGCCAATTCCCCCTCTGTTTTAAGATTTCAAGGATGTCTGCAAAGGAGACATCTTCAGAGGGGGAACGAGGGGAACCTTCAGAATTCTCTAAATCAGTGTCAGAGGTGACAGACTCAGGGGAGTCAATGTGCTTCCTCTTACACTGCCTCTTCCTAGGGGGGCTCTCCTACAGGGTCAGGAGAGGCCTCGGAAGAGGAGGAGATCCCCACAGGGGAAACTTGAGGAGCTGGCTCTCTACGGTCGGGGATGAGAGAGTGAGTCGAAATCACCAGAGGCACCATAGGGGGAGGGGCAGAAAGAACAGACTGTGGAGTAGAACCTGGTTCTAACACGCTCCTCATGACCTCGAAGGCACCCCTGTCAGGCAGAGCCGGAGGTCTCCGTTCCGAAAAACTGAAAACCTCCCCCGGCACCGACAGTGATGGCTCTGAAGCCGATGTTGGAGCCGAACTCACCAGCGCCGAAGCACCGAGAGGGAGAGCGGGGTCGGACAAGGGTCCGATGCCACTCGCCCCCTCGGAGCCGACGAGGGAAGTCCGACGCCGAGATTCTTCCAAAGAAGACATTGAGTTAGAGTTGCTGGTGCCATGTCAGACTCTAAGCCGGTCACGAGCGGTGTCCCACAGGGCTCAGTCCTGGGCCCCCTCTTGTTCGGCATTTATTTTTCTGAAGTGCAGGCAAACATAGGGGGATTGTGGCTGACAAAATTTGCAGATGGCTGCAAACTGGGCACCATAATTGACACACCATCAGACACAGACATCCTCCAGAAAGGTCTCATAGAAATGGATAACTGGTGCCAGAGCCATGGCCTTAAGCTAAATGCCAAAAAATGTACAGTCATACCCTTTGGGAAAAACAAGGTAACCCCTAATTACCACATAAGTGGTAATCCATTAAACACGGAAGAAGTTATCAGGGACCTGGGGACCCAAGTTGACAGTAACCTCTCTTTTGACACTCACATTGCCAAAGTGGTTAGGAAGACCTTCTACATTGCCCACCTGATCATGAAGGGATTCACATCCAGATCAGGAGAGGTCATTGTACCCCTGTACTCTTCACTTATCAGACCAATGATTGAGTACAACGCCCCATTCGGAATGAACCTTACCCGACACCTGCAGCAGTTGGAAAGACCCCAAAAGTTCCTCATCAAAAGGATAAAGGGGCTCAAACATATGTCATACGATGCCCGACTGAAGAAACTCCAGTTCTATTCAGTCGCATACCGTCTGCTCAGAGGTGATCTGTGCCTGACATACAAGGCCATGTCCAACCCGGAATTAATGGACATGCTCCACCTCAAAAAATCCAAATCCACCAGAGCCACGAGAGCAAGAGACTTAAACCTCAACACGGATATAAAGAGGATGTGCTGGAGGGACAGATTCATCACCCAGAGACTCCCTACACTATAGAACAGAATCCCAGTCCATGTGAGGCAGAGCCCCTCACTGACTCTGTTCAAGAGAAATCTTGACGAGTGGATGGGAGATCGTAGGTTTACCCCGGGAATCATCTCTGTATCACTGCTGGACAGAGGCACAGCAAACTAATGGGTATAGTATTCTCATCCTAAGGGGTGGTGAAAGCCACACACACTCTGGCTAGGCTTATAAATGCCCTAGGGCAGATAGCCTAGTATGAACCTATGAACCTATGAGCAGGTTTACCCCGGGAATCATCTCTGTATCACTGCTGGACAGAGGCACAGCAAACTAATGGGTATAGTATTCTCATCCTAAGGGGTGGTGAAAGCCACACACACTCTGGCTAGGCTTATAAATGCCCTAGGGCAGATAGCCTAGTATGAACCTATGAACCTATGAGCAGACGACGGAACTGAAGACAAAGGTATCGGTTCCGACGCCACCATAGTCTCGGGTCCGAGCCGCCCCGGCTCCGAACTCAAAAGAGTCAGAGGAGGAATAGTTTGAGTGGTAGGAGTAGGTCTCGACTGTTGAGTCAGACTTTGAAGCATCTGGGTTAATGCCTCGGACTTAAGAAGTCGACTCACTACTCTCTGAAGGTCATGGTCCGATAACCTGGAAGACCAAGAAGAGTGAGATCTATGGCTCCGTTCAGACAGCAAGGGTGATGCTGGAGCCGAATGAACGGAGCCAACAGATGGAGAGCGGGACCTCCTTCTAGATGTCGGTTCCGATAAAATAATCGGAGCTGGCAGAGTAATGTTTTCCTCGGCTCCGGCTGGAGCCGAGGACACTGTAGGGGCTTGTATTCGAGTTTCATCGGCTCCGCTGGAGCCGATGTTCGAACAGCTTTAGGGCCTCCAGAAGACAGCTCAGAAACTGCAGCCAAGGTCTAGAAAGCTTAGAGGGTTTCCCCGATGACTGAGTCGAGGGACCCTCAGGCTTAAGTAAGCCCCTTAGAATAAGTTTATTTTTTCGCTCCTGCAGGACTCTAGGGCTGAAGCCATGGCAAACAGCACATGAGTCCTGCAGGTGCAAAGGTCCCAGGCAGTACACAAGAAGTGTGACCGTCTGTCAGAGACATCTTCTGACAGCACGAGTCACACTTCTTAAAGCCTGAGACCTTTGATTCCTTAGACATATCTAAGGGAAAGTGTAACACACAAGCACACACACACACCGATTACACTTAGGGGTAAATAAAACTAATTTAAACAAATTATAGTAGTTAGAAATAAGAATCCCTATAAAACACAGTCACTCACTATAGGAAGGAGGGACTGGGCCTAAACCAGGAAAAATCTAAAGATTTTGTGGAAAAAAGGGAATGGAAAGTCAACGGAAAAGGGATAAACTAACTTAAAACTATCTATTTATAAGAACCAACTAACTTTAAAGGGGAAAAAGGCTAAGAAACTAGTTCTTTACCAAAAAACTAACCTGAGCCGGTAGGAACACACCTCGATCGCTGTAGCGGCAAATGAGATCTGGGGAGTTACCGCCTAGCATTGTGGGATATAGGGGAGCCTCGAGCCGGTGGAACTAGCTCTCGAGCTTTTAGAGTGGCCGAGTCGGAGCCGAGGATCGGCTCCGAACCCATCCAGCAAGAAAGAAGGCGAGATTGACAACTTAACATTTATATATAACCCCAAATGAGAATAACTGGAATCATTCCATAGATAATTTAAGGGACCTGTGCATGGGATAAAACATTTAGGAGCTGCCTCTGTCCATTAGTACTACAGGGGAATTCCTGGAGTAAACTTATCATCAGCCACTGGTTTAATCCTCAACAAATTAAAGATAGCCCACTGATACGTCTGGCAAAATTTCCTTCCTCTTCAAAACCCAAAGACTTTAGTCCCATGTCAATACAACGTCCACTTACTAAAAATAAAAAATAAATAAATAAATAATCCACAGCAAATAATGTGATACATAAACAAAAATGGTCTACTGGATGCACAGCACAGCTTCAGGGAAGGCCACATGATGGTAACAGCCCTGTACACAGCAATAAATACGTATTCAAACGTGGAAACAGAAAGGATCATAGCAGGTAATTTTAAGGAAATAAACAGAACATCTGAAAGAGACAGCACCAAATATTAACAGCTAAAATACACAAATTTGGTTTTCATAGAAAAGTCCTTAACTGTATATCTATCAATCTTCATATCCTATCATATACATAATGGAAATAACCTCTGTTTTACAGGCACAATCAGCTCAGAAGAGGGATTGATTCTAGGTCCCTTCCTACTTTTCATAGGTTCATAGGTTCATACTAGGCTATCTGCCCTAGGGCATTTATAAGCCTAGCCAGAGTGTGTTTGGCTTTCGCCACCCATTTTAAATGAATTTTGCTATGCCCTTTTTCAAGGTTAGTATACTGTGCCTCTGTCTAACAGTGACACAGAAGTGATACCTGGGGTAAACCTACGATCTCCCATCCACTCATCAAGATTCCTCTTGAAGAGAGTCAATGAGGGACTCTGCCTAACCTGGACTGGGATTTTATTCCAGAGTGAAGGGAGCCTCTGGGTTATGAATCTGTCCCTCCAGCATGTCCTATTTATTTCAGTGCTGAGGTTCAAGTCTCTCGAGCACGTAGCTCGATGGGATTTGGATTTTCTGAGGTGCAGCATGTCCATTGATTCCAGGTTGGACATGGCTTTATACGTCAGGCACAGATCGCCTCTGAGCAGGTGGTATGCCACTGAGTAGAGCTGGAGTTTCTTTAACCGGGCAGCATATGGCATCTGTTTGAGCCCTTTGATCCTCTTGGTGAGGTACTTTTGGGGTCTTTCCAGTTGCTGCAGGTGTCTGGTAAGGTACATCCCAAAAGGGGCATTGTACTCAATTATGGGCCTGATGAGGATGAGTAAAGAGGCACGATGACCTCCCCTGATCTAGATGTGAATCCCTTCATGATTAAGTGGGCTATATAAAATGCTTTTCTAACCACTTTGGCCACGTGATTGTCAAATGAGAGACTGCTATGAACTTGGGTCTTCTGTACTTAATGGATTACCACCTATGTGGTAATTTATGGGCACTTTGTTTTTGCCAAAGGGGATGACTATACACGTTTTGGCGTTTAGCTTGAGGCCATGGCTCTGGCACCAGTTGTCTGTTTCTATGAGACCCTTTTGGAGAATGCTTGTGTCGGCTGGAGAGTCGATTATGGCGCCCAGTTTGCAGTCATCTAGGAACTTGGTCAGCCACAGTCCTTCTGTGTTGGCCTGTACATCTGAGAAATATATACCGAACAAGAGAGGTCCCAGGACTGAGCCTTGTGGGATGCCACTTGTAACTGGTTTGGAGTCTGACATGGCTCCAGCAATTCTAACCATGTGGGTTCTGTCCTTGAGCCAGTTTGCAACCCATCTAGTGACATAGGGGTTTATATTTAAGCTGGTGAGCTTATCTATAATGCCCGAGTGGGGTATTGTATCAAAGGCTTTTGCGAGGTCCAGGTAGGCTGTGTGGACCACCTTCCCCTCGTCAATGGCCTTGGTGACTGTTTCAAAGAAATCAACCAGGTTTAAGAGGCAGGATCTGCCCTTAACAAAGCCGAACTGGGTGGGATCCAGTGTCTGTAGGTCCCCAATATCTTTATTTATGAGGTCCATGATTATCCTTTCCATAGCTTTGCAGACCAAGCTAGTCAGGCTTATGGGGCAATAGTTTCTAGGATCCGTTGAGGCACCACCTTTGTGGAGAGGGACCACAGTTGCTGTACGCCACTCTTTGGGTACATATCCTGTAGTAAGGCTGAGATTGAACAGTAGTTTTATGTTTGGGTTTAGCTCTTCTTGGAGTTCATGTAGGACGCAGCCCGGGACACTGTCTGGTCTCATTGATGCTGTGTTTTTTGCTTTGGAGAGGGCGGCTCTTACCTGAGCATCCAAGATGTCAGGGGGGCAGCACTCTGCTGGAATAGATATTTGCCCTTTTGGTGGGGAGGGGGGGAGAAGTTTGCGCTGAACCTGTCAGCTAGGATGTTGGCAATGTCTGTGGATTTGGTGTATTTTTTGTCATTTTGGACTAATTCTGAGCATATCTGGGAATTACCACCCAGGTTCCTAACATAACTAAAGAAAGCCTTGTGATTATCCTTAGTGTCCTGTGCAATTATTCTCTCGAAGCTGGCCTTAGACGATTTTATGAGTGCCCGTAGTTTTTTGCTAATACTGATCAAAGATGCCTTCCCTTTTTGGAATTTTGCTCTATCATTTAGTAGCTTCCTCCTTCTATTGTATAGCTTGTTTATGGCTGGGGTCCACCAGACAGGACATCTGCCTTTGGAGGATTGGGTCTTGGTTTTATTTGGGATCGCATGATCCATGCATTCCTGAAGGTGTTCATAGAATGCATTTATAAAGGATTCTGCGGTCTGGGCCGTATTTTCCACAGGCCCGGGGGCTTTGAAGGATTCCACCTCAGTTTTGAGGAGTGTGAAATTTGCTTTAGAAGTTTTTCACTGTGGTTTTCTGGGCACCGTGTGGTGTCGGGATGTGAACATCCAGTGAGATTAGTTTATGGTCTGATCTTACCAGTGAGGGATACATTTCTGGTCTGGAGCATAGAGTCCCCATGTTGGTGATGATCAGGTCCAGTATGTTTCCCCTCGTGTGGGAGTGGTAACAAGTTGTTCCATAGCATTTGAGTTTATAAATTCTAGGAACCTTTGGGCTAGGGTGTTAGAGCTAGAGTAATGCTCCCAGTCTATGTTTGGGTAGTTGAAGTCGCCCAATATAATGGTGTTTGGAGAGACCTTCATATTTTCCAGTGTTCTCATGAAGGCCGAGTGGGGTTCCTGGGTTGGGAGGGTGGTCTGTAGCAGGCTATAAACTGGAAGGCAGTTTTACCCACTGTTAGTTGCACATGGATAGTCTCTGATGCTTCGTGCTGTGCCACCAACCTGGAGGTGTGGGTATCTTTGACGAATATTGATACTCCCTCTCCTTTTGTGGGTCGGTCCAAGTTTTGGGGCCGAAAAGCATGGTATGAGGTATAACCTGGTAGTGCTGGGGTGCTCTCAGGAGCCTTGAACCAGGTTTCTGTTACTGCACAGATATCGATTTTCTCCATGCTAAGGAGAGTTTCGAGTGCGTGCATCTTGAGGTTTAGACTTCTGGCGTTGAGTAGCATTACTCTTAGTTTCTTATCCCTTGTGATATGTTATTGTGTACTGTATGATACTGTGCCTTACATGCTGCTGTGTACAGTGTACTAGAAACATGTAAAAACACTATAGCCGTTAACTCTGACTTACAAAATCATGTATTGTAAATTCTTATAGAAATGTTGCACTTGTAATGTTGTACTGTCCTGTGGCCTTGATCATGGCTGAAATGGGTCCTTGTGTGACCAGCCACATACCCAGTAGTACACACACTCACACACACACACACACACACACACACACACACACACACACACACACACACAAGGAAACAGAAAGGAAAACTTACAGTTCTTAATTTAAATAAAGGAATTCTTAATTTAAATAAAGGAAGGAATAGCTGCATGACAATGGAGAGATTTGATCAAAATATGGCTGCAGACTGTGTGTGTGTGTGTGTGTGTGTGTGTGTGTGTGTGTGTGTGTGTGTGTGTGAAGAGCAAGAAATGACAGGGTTGATTGGGGCACTTCACCAGTGGGAGTCAGGGTACACAGCGAGCCATATCTGGGATGTCAGTATATGAGGGTATGTTTCACAGCACAGTAACACGGATTAATACTGCAGAATCAGCAGCATGTACCTGTACAACTAAAAGGGATAGAATCAGAATTAACAAGCATCCTTATAGGAACTGTGGGTGTTGTAGATTATCCTGCACCTACAAAAGGATACTTCAGTCCACACAGGGACTGCTTTTATACTTGCTTCACAAAGAGATGAAACTGACAAAGTAATGATGGAAGAAATACTGAGTATCTATAGCAGGGAGTTTAAATACGTCACATAACAATGGAGTACAAGGACATGTTACATTCAACACGAAGCAATTATCAAACAGTTTGTGTCAGAACCCATTCAAAAGATAAAAATATGTTGGCTCTGGTAGTCACATATATGAATAAATTCTTGATCTCAGACATAGAAAGTGGTAGCCTCAGGCAAAGCGAAGGAACACATAGCAATTAATCAAAAGCAATTTAACCACATTCCATATTGGTGAAACAATTGAGAACTCTCATAGCCAAATTAATTAAATAAATAAATAAATAATAACAAAAAAGCAAGTACATTTTGCATGAACCAAAAAACACAAAATTCTGTGGGCAGCAGCAATCACAATTCTGACAGCAATATCACAACTTCAAAAAATGAGCCAGACTTTAAGGTTCAGATCCTTTATTCACAGTTAAGCGCTTTCATCCCTTAAATTACAGAGACTTCATCAGATCTGATTTCAAGTGTATTAAACATGCCTTTAAATAGTGAAATTAAAAGGTGTAACTAACTACCAATAAAACAATTAAACCTTGTTTGACATTCAATATAAAAACCTTATTAAATGTAAAAGTACACAAATATCTGCGTATAATAAATATATATATAAAATATTGATATAATGATATAAAAACCTATATATGTTAAAAATAATAGCAATACTTTGAATAGCTACTTGTACTTCCAAATGTTTCAACTTTAAAACCAGATTGATGAAACAACATTCATTACTGAATGAAGTTTTGTTTGACCATTATTAGACTAAATATAACAACATATTTCAAAAAGTGGACAATCAGTGCAACATTATATTGTAATGTAAACTGCACAAATTTCAGAGGGATTTAGATGACTATGAAAATGGTTTGGACTATCCAAATCCCCCTACACAGCGTTGGAACAGGTTGATTGACAGCGACTTTGGACCAGTAGGAAGGCAGCAGGAAGTGACACATTTGGAGCTTACAAATGAATCCCCAAATGGGTCAGCCCCTTTAGAGCATGAGTGTATTCTGAGGTCAGAGAGAATACAGAACAAACAACTCCAACAGGGTCAAACATTTTATCACCACAATGAGTATTTTGTGAAACAAGGGGCCAGACTGAAAAGGATCTATACCAACAACAAGAACAACAGGAATCAATGGAACTATTGCCCACAACTGGTAAAAAATTATTCTAATGACTTTACTTTGTTCAATTTTTCAAATAAGATCATCACCTCTCTTCATGCTAATGTTTTATCCAGCCAGGAAGGCTAATGTGGCAGACTGATTAATGGATTTAAAAATGTTTACACAAAGATTTCTAAAAGTTATGGTAGACTTAATAGTGATGTTCCACACAGACCTAGTATCTTTAACCCCCCCAATCATATTGTGCATATTTTTGAAAAAATGTGTGAAATGGTAATTTGCAGTTTGCTTTCTAAGCCTTGTTATAGTAAGTATTACAACATGTCAACTGCTGAATTTAAATTGTTTAAAGACATTTGTGATGACAAGACCATAAGTGTTATGGAACCAATAAGGGGGGGGGGGGGGGTTGATTATTATGAATTGTGAAGATTATACTAACAGAATGACTGCACTATTACTGGGTGAAGAATATTCAGACGTTTCTTGGAATGAAAGTAATATTGCTTTTGCTAAAATAGATTTGTTACTCTATGATTTGTTAATGCAGGGGACAGCTAAACAAAAATGAATGTGTTTTCCTGGAGAATAATCATCCTGTCATAGCTGTGATTTTTTTGTACCCCAAAATCCATATAAAAGATCCTCCTCTTAGACCTACAGTGGACTCCAATAGATCAAAAATCTACTATACAGCAACATTTTTGAATCATGTTGAAAGATTCCATTCAAAACTTCCTCAGAGATGCAGAGACAACTGTCAATTTTTAACTAAAATCAATGCTTTGACCTTTGATGAAAATTATTTGTAACTATATATGTTATTAATTTGTATTCTGTGATTCTGCTTGTTGACAGGAAAGCACAGTTCAAAGAGATTTTATTTGGTATAGGTCTGTTATCAGCAGATAGAGTGAACTTAGCTATGAGTCTTATGGATATGGTGTTAACAAACAATGCCATGCATTTTGAGGGCTAATATATCAGGCAGAGTACTGGTGTTGCTATGAGGACATTTTACACCCCCAGTTTTGAAAACCTTGTTATGACCCATTGGGAGTTTAAATTCATTTTCAAGAGTATGTATCATAACTCTTAGCTGTATTATACCTGCTTTATGGATGATATTTTTATTTTATGGACAGACACAGAAGATAAAGTTGTAGAGTTTATTAATTATATAAATAAGACCACTGAATTTTTAAAACTCTCCCATAAATACAATTTGGAGAAAATAATTTTCCTGGATGTTGAATTAACAAAATATATTGATCAGTGATGTTTCACATCAAATGTTTATAGAAAGCCAACATTTTCAAACACCTATCTTCACTACTGTAGCTGGTATCCCAAACATCAGAAAAAGGCTGTAGTGAATGGCCAGTTAGTGAGACTGGCTAGGATGGTTTCAGACGAAAATACATTCATTAAGGAATGCAATGTGTTATTAGATATGTTTTTCAATAGAGCCCAATGGAATTGTTATTAGAAATTAAGGCCAAAGTGTTATATACTACAAAGTGTTATAAGCTACTGGAGCTTTTCTCCTCGGGTCTCCACTGAAAATGGGTCACAAGCCCAATTGGACAAACCCGGAGAACAAATGTCAATAAAATAAATAAATAAATAAATAAATAAATAAATAAATAAATAAATTCAAAAGAATCCATGGAGTGTATACACCCTTACTGGCTGGATAGTGGAAGGCATGACAGTAACACTTTTAAAAGTGCAACAAATGTGTTACCTAACAATATGGAAAATTGAAAGTTGTTTATTTCATCTTTTTCTTTAGACAGCTACAGTACTTCTGATATATTAAAAAAAATTGGGTAATTTTTTCCACTGACAGTCATTTGTTTAAGTTACTGGGGGAATATACCCCATGCAGTGAATAGGAAGGACATATCCTTTAAAAATTTACTAGAACAACACAATACCAGTACAAGTAGGACAGCAGGTATATTTAAATGTGGGCACTGTTCTCAATGCCCATATATTATGAATAAGAATAATATCCATATTAGAGAAAGAATATATAAAATTAATAGATATTATAAATGTGAGTCCTCTCAAGTGGTTTATTTAGCCTGCTGTATCTCATGCCCTGCATTTTATGTGGGCAAAACATCCAGGAAACTTAAAGAAAGAAGCTATGAACATATGTTAGATATCAGGAAGTGTAAAAACACTAATGCTCTATATAGGCATATTTTAGAATGTCCATTGCATTCATTTAAATGTATTGTTATAGAACAAGTTAAAAAGATCTGAGGGATTTTATAACCAATGACTACCTGAATAACAGTGAATTAAAATGGCAGCTTAAACTCAATGCTATGCATTTTCCAGGATTAAATGAATGTTGTTCCATTAATCCGGTTTTAAAGTTAAAACATTTGGAGGTGTAAGTGGCTACTCAAAGTATTTTTAATATTTTTAACATATATAGGTTTTTATACACATATATCTATATTTTATATATACTTTTTAGACATAGATATTTATGCACTTTTACCATTAATAAAGTGTTTATACTGAATGTGTTTTATTGGTAGTTGGTTACATCTTTTAATTTCAGTATTTAAAGGCATATGTAATACACTTGAATTCCGTTCTGATGAAGTCTCTGTAATTTAAGGGGCGAAAGTGCTTAACTGTGAATAAAGGATTTCAGCTTTAAAGTTTGGCTCATTTTTTGAAGCTGTGATATTGCTATCAGAATTGTGATTGCTGCTCCCCACAGGATTTTGTTTTTTTTTCATTTGATATATATATATATATATATATATATATATATATATATATATATATATATATATATATATCTCCCTGGTTCCAGTTCCTGTTTTTAGATTTATATGGAGGCAGCACCTTGTGCATCTCTCATATCCCTGTGATGTTTTATACATATTTACAGTGCAATGGAAAAGTATTTGTCCCCTTCCTGATTTCTTGTTTTTTTTTGCATGTTTGTCATACTTAAATGTTTCAGATCATCAAACAAATATACATTTTAGACAAAGATAACACAAGTAAACACAAAATGCAGTTTTTAAGTGATGATTTTATTTATTAAGGAAAAAAACTATCCAAACTTACATGGCCCTACATGAAAAAGTAATTGCCCCTAAACCTAATAACCGGTTGTGCCACCCTTAGCAGCAACAACTGCAATCGAGCGTTTGCGATAAATGGCAATGAGTCTTTCACATCGCTGTTGAGGAATTTTGGCCCACTCTTCTTTGCAGAATTGTTTAAATTCAGCCATATTGGGAGGGTTTATGAGCATGAACTGCCTTTTTAAGGTCATGCCACAGTATCTCAATTGGATTCAAGTCCAGACTTTGACTAGGCCACTCTAAAACCTTCATTTTTTTTTTTTTTTTTTTGTAAGCCATTCAGAGGTGGACCTGTTGGTGTGTTTTGGATCATTGTCCTGCTGCAGAACCCAAATATGCTTCAGCTTAAGGTCACAAACTGATGGACAGACATTCTCCTTCAGGATTTTTTGGCAAAGAGCAGAATTCATGGTTCCATCAATCACAGCAAGTCGTCCAGGTCCAGAAGCAGCAAAGCAGCTCCAGACCATCACACTGCCACCACCATGTTTGACTGTTGGCATGATGTTCTTTTTCTGAAATGTTGTGTTACTTTTACACCAGGTATAACAGGATGCACACCACCCATAAAGTTCAACTTTTGTTTCATCAGTCCACAAAATATTTTCCCAAAAGTCTTGGGATCATCAAGATTTTTTTTTGGCAAAAGTGAGACAAGCCTTTATGTTCTTTTTGGTCAGCAGTGGTTTTTGCCTTGGAACTCTACCATGCATGCCATTTTTGCCCAGTCTCTTTCTTATGGTTGAATCATGAACACTGACCTTAACTGAGGCAAGTGAGGCCTGCAGTTCTCTAGATGTTGTCCTGGGTTCTTTTGTGACCTCTTGGATGAGATGTTGCTGTGCTCTTGGAGTAATTTTTGTAGGCTGGCCACTCCTGAGAAGGTTCACTACTGTTCCATGTTTTCTCCATTTGTGGATAATGGCTCTCACCGTGGTTCACTGGAGTCCCAAAGCTTTAGAAATGGTTTTGTAACCTTTTCTAGACTGATCTGTGTCAATTACTTTGTTTCTCATCTGTTCTGGAATTTCTTTAGATCGTGGCATGATGTCTTCCTTTTTGGAATCTTTTGGCCTACTTCACTTTCTCTGACAGTTTATATTTAAGTGATCTCTTGATTCAACAGGTCTGGCAGTAATCAGGCCTGGGTGTGGCTAGTGAAATTGAACTCAGCTTTCCCAAAAATGTGATTAACCACAGTTACTTCATGATTTAACAAGGGGGGCAATTACTTTTTCACATAGGACCATGTAGGTTTGGATATTTTTTTTCTTAATAAATAAAATTATCACTTAAAAACTGCATTTTGTGTTTACTTGGGTTATCTTTACCTAATATTTACATTTGTTTGATGATCGGAAACATGCAAAGAAATAAGAAATCAGGAAGGGGCAAATTATTTTTCATTGCCCTGTATGTATTTATGTATGTATGTGTGTGTGTGTGTGTGTGTGTGTGTGTGTGTGTGTGTGTGTGTGTGTGTGTGTATATATATATATTTATATATATATATATATATTTTTTTTTACAAAAAATAAGACTTGATTTTTGAGTCTCACAATATGGGACTCAAATAAATTAGCATCTATCAAATGTCAACTTCCTGAGGAAGTAACCACCAGATTGTGTGCTTCTCAATTAATATGCCTACTAATGTCACTGCAAAGTAAGGCAACAGACTTTAAGAAAGCTGATTTTGGCAAAGTTGGAAAGTGTCTCAGAAAAATATTAAGAAACAAGCTAGAAGGAGGACAGAGCAACAGTGAGGGAAAATAGCATGCCAGGAAACAGACTGCAAGCACTTCTGAGAAACTCAGATCAATTATACAGCCTGTGGAAGGAACTACTTTGCTTTACAGTCCAAATGAATTTGGTTTAGTTTTTGAGGTTTTATTTATTCTCGTTTCTCATTTAGTTTATCTGATAAGACCACCATTCTCATAACCAGCTATTCACCATCCTTATAATACATAGTGTTCTCAAACTGATTATCTGATTTTGCTAATCTTTAGGGTTATTGATTGAATGAGGTATACCACTCACAGGCAAAGTACGATTTCTACATAAGCCATATAGCCGGGAGGGCATGTTACAGCTTTTCCAGCTGGCTTTGGCAATAAGCCTGGGCGGAAAGGAGGATTGTCTGGGTTGGCAGAAATGAGTCACTCTTCTTTCCTAAGTAAAGCTATAGGGAAAAAAACATGGTTCCAGGCAAAACACAAGGCACCCATTAGCTGAGAACTTCACTAATTAATGAGGTAGGGCACAGGAACCTGCATGGCCACATTAGCATAATAGTCATCACTTCTTCAACATGTGCAACTTCACAAGGGTGTGGACATCATGACTGGCTACATGTGTAGGATGAAGACCTCCAGTTTCCTGACCTGTACCCTTCACTTCACTCACTCTTAAAAGTCAAATTATCTAACTATCCATTAAGCCATCAGCCTTTTGGTAACTGGAACAACTCCCAGGTAATGGTTACACCATGATCGGATTAGAAAGAATGGGAAAAGAAGGTACCAGCATAACATGTGTTATGAGAAAGTGTGATATGAGAGTTAGGGACACAGGTGGACAGTGGTCTCAACTTTGATAACCACATCGCCACAACAGTCAGGAAATCCTTTTATGTGGCACACCTCATCACTAAGGGCTTTTCATCCAGAAAAAAGGAGGTCATTGTCCCATTGTACTCATCCCTCATTAGACCCATTATAGAGTACAACGCGCCGTTTGGTATGTACTCTCAAGACATCTGCAACAACTGGAAAGGCCGCAGAAATACCTCACTAAAAGAATCACAGGCCTAAGGCAGATGCCCTATGCTGACTGTCTAAAAAGACTCCAACTATACTCTGTGGCATATCGTCTACTCAGAGGCTATCTCTGCTTAACATACAAGGTCATGTTAAACCCTGAGCTGTTGGACATGCTCCACTTAAAGAAATCCCAATCCCTCAGAGCCACACGCTCCAGGGATCTAATCCTAGTCATCACAATGAAGAAAACATGCTGGAGGGATGGGTTCCTCAGCCAGGGACTTCCCAGACTCTGGAATAGACTGCCCATACATGTCAAGCAGAGTACCTCCTTGGCCCTCTTCAAAAGGAACCTTGATGATTGGATGGGAGAGAGGAAATTCACCATGGGCATCACGTCAGTTGCCCTGCTAGACAAGGGTCCAGGGAAGTAAATATTGTGGGAAGAAATATCCAGGGAATTGTTATGGCTAGGCTTGTATAGGCCCTAGGGCCGATAGCCTAGTACCAATCTATGAACCTATGTGTACATCTGCTAGCAACAGGAAGGCAATGCATGTATGTGAGTTGGGGTGGTGGGGCTCATAAATACAGCCAAACATCATCCCTGACCAGAAAATCACCAATTATTCAGTGTTGTTTTTGATCATTACACAGAAGAAAGGATCTTTTATTTAATTAAAATCACTTAAGGTTGGGAGGGGTATGCTTCTTTATACTGCTGGTAGGGAAGTTTTGTGACTACCAAAATAATCATCTGAAGCCAGTATGATACATAAACAACATGATACGTCTGCTTTTGAGAAAGTGGTGGGTGCTGCTGGAATTTATTTCATGTGGATACCACATGATTTCTTCAAAAGAATTTGCCCATTGAAAGGAAACTTAAAAGGCCTTTAGCATTTAATACAGAGTTGTGTGGTTTCCTTTTGTCTCATTCACATTCCAGCCCCTAGATATCTTCTGTAGCCTAAATTTGACTGTTATGAAATGTAGAATATGACGGGTGTATTGATGCATTACAGGTGATTCTTTACAATAAAAATACAGTTCTAGGAGTGTGTAAAACAAGAGCATTTTTAATATGAGAAGTTTAAGTGAAAAACAAAGAATAGCATCATCCTCAAACAGTTTGTGATAGCATGGAACAGGCTTTCCAGTAAGCGAGAGAGATACTTACAATAGGAACATTTACTATAGACAGAGGAATAAAAATGTAGCAAAAACAGAAACTGTAACTAACTGAAAAAGCTAAATAAACAGGAATACTGAACAGGTAAAAAGTACTCCTCAGATGACACTGTCATCTGCTGTGTTTTATGCATGCCATCTCCACACAAAAATTCAGTTTGCACCTCACAACTCACAAACTGAATTTACATTAAATGACATCTGACTTATATCATCCTTACAGGTCTGAGTCTTTCCTCATTTTCACGGACATCAGACAGCCCTTTATGGTTAAAAGCTAACCTTTAAATAAGAAATGAATGTAGTATAACCACTCTTTCTTGCATCTTCTCCCTTTTCTTAGTATATGTGTAACTAGATAGTTTCCCTAAACATACAAATAAATGGTTACATTTCTATTTTTACTTTATATATAGACTATCCCCATTCTAACTATACCTTATGAGACCAAATGAACATAAGAATTCTCATACTTTACTTGACGATGTAGTGACTTCTTGTGTATACATTGTGTGTATATATATATATATATATATATATATATATATATATATATGTATGTATAATTTTCTTGGAACGAGATTGTTGTCTGTTTTCTTTAGATAGGTATTTGTATTGTTTATTTGTGTTTTTGAGTTACCATATTGTTGTTATTATCTGAGAAAAGAAAACTGAAATAAAGAGATTTTGGAAAAAAAAAAGACAGCCCTTTATGGCATTAAAGAGAAAAAAAGGTTAGCCTGTTTACAGGAAGCAGCAACGTGACCCAGTAAGTTATTTAACAGTTACAGTTTAATGCAAATCCAACTGGTTCCTATATACTTCTGAAATGTTCATGATAGATATACTCATTTTCATCAGAATGCACAGAAATAATAGACCATGCACGCAAGTCAAACATCCCCATGAATCACTCCTGTGTTTTTTCACAGGATGAGGCAATATTTTATGGAACAATTCAGACATTGCCTGCGTGCTTGTATTACTAGGAATGATTGTTAAAATGTCTACTTATAGACTATTACACTGATCTGATCTTATAAACAACTGTTCTGACACCAACCTGCAGACACTTGCTTTTCCTTTTCATGAATTTCTTCCATTTACCCATTACACAGTGGACACAATAGCCAATATTGCATGCCAGCTTTTTTTATTACAAGATGAAATAATATTCCAGATAAATGACAAAGCAAATCCTTTACCCTACACAAGTAACAGTAATGTGTGTGCTGCACCATGTTTTCATTTTTGTACTCTAGGCCTCAAACTAGGGTGTTTTCATTAACGCAATCAAATAAATACGAGAATAATGGTGTTGGTACTTTTGTTCAATTTGCTTTACTAACAGTCATGACCCAATCCACCTTTTCAATTGAAGGGTTTGGATCAATAACTTTTTAGAAGGGGGGGCAAGAAGCTAACAACCCACATGCAGGGAGGGAACTCTATTCCATTTTATCCCACAAACTAATACAACTAACTCTGTGTTTGCAAATGAATGATTTAAAACCTGTGTCAATACAAGCCTGTTCAATGAAACAGGTGTGCTGAATTGTATAGTGCTGAAAAGTGACATAATCAATCCAACAAATACCAAAATAAATAAATAAATATCTACAGTCCCTTTTTAAAGGCAACCCAGGAGCACTGTCTGTTTAAGTGACTTGCTCAAGGTCACACAGTAGGCAAATGAGGGCTGAGGGAATCAAACCCTGTATCACAGCAACTGAAGATGATAAACATACCGTCTGTACCAACTGCCGCACTTAGCCTTGAAACTACCAGACTAGGATCAGAAATGGCAAGTCCTGAAATGAGATAAACAGCAGTGCCCCAGAATGAAATAGTCTCTTAACCTCTGTTGGCTTTATACAGTATAAAAATCACCTCCTGTCTTCCAGGTACAAACTGTGTACCCACAGTGAGTACACAGAAGCAACAGAAGCAGGGTCTATTTAGTGCCAGATTCACAGTACAGTACTGTCTGGTGGATGAGTGCTACCTAACAGTTTGTTCTTTCCATTGTCTAAAGAGTTACACTTTGCTACTGCTTGTATACATGTATTTCACACACACACACACACACACACACACACACACACACACACACACACACACACACACGTGCCCTATACAGGAATGGTTGAATACTATTATTCCTATTAAGTTTATTTTGTGCCCTAAGTCATGGCAATTGTTCCTAAAGTGTTGTATGTTATAAATGAAATCTTTTTTTTTTCACCAACACCTTTACTGAATTATCACTTAAGGCATAGGCAAACAAACATTTACATAAAATAAGACAAACCATATTCCCAGTTGCAAACATTATACATCACATATATTACTTGCATAATCATCAATCCAACATTACATGAAGTGATCAATTTCTGCCTTCCATAAACCTTACTCCTCTTCCAAAACACTATTCTGCATGTATTGTTTACACAGTTTCAATTTTTCTATGTAATTTGCTCCTAATCTTTTCTAAAGATCCCACTTCCAGTTCTTTTATCTCTGTTGCAATATTGACTTAGAAGTTAATTTCCATTTTTTAGTAACTGCGGTTTTGGCAAACACCCGAATTAAACTTAACAAAGCTTTAATATGTCTAGGCAATTCAGATCCTCTATCCCAGCTCAAAAAAAAAAATTCCTTAGTTACACACATTTGCTCACCCAATATTTCTGTCAGAGTATTTGATAAATACTAAATTTCCCATCCTAGTGTTTCTTACAATACACTGTAGTCATTCATTACCACAAAAGACATGAGAAACTTTTTTATTAACCATGTAAGTGGATTGGTCAAACACCATTTTCAGCAACAGCCCAAGCACAAAGCACATAAAATATGGGCAAAACATTACCCAAAGACATGTAGAGAAGTACTGTAAACAAGGACTACTGCACTGCACTGCATTTAAACAAATGTGCCTCCATATTCTCTAGTGTCCTTTTCATGCACTATGACACTTCCTCAAGTCAGTCTCCAGAGCCGTGGACGAGAGTAAGGCGGTCCACACAGCCTATCTGGACCTCACCAAGTCCTTTGACACCATCTCCCACTCTGGAATCAAAGATAAACTTACTAAGCTGGGCATTAATCCCGATGTCATTCGATGGGTTGCCAACTGGCTTACTGACAGAACCCACACTGTAAAAGTAGCTAACTCCAAATCCAGCTCCAGACATGTGATAAGTGGAGTACCTCAGGGTTCTGTCCTGGGACCACTCTTGTTTGGCATCTACTTCTCTGAAGTACAGGCCAATACTAAGGGACTCTGGCTAACAAAGTTTGCAGATGACTGCAAACTGGGAGCCATTATTGAATCTCCAAATGATGTGGATACTCTACAAAAGGGCCTTACAGAAACAAATGCTTGGTGCCAGAGCCATGGGCTCAAGCTCAATGCCATGAAATGTATAGTTATCCCGTTTGGGAAAAACCATGTACCTATGAATTACCACATAGGTGGCAGCACACTAAACACCGAAAGTGTGATGAGAAACTTAGGGACACAGGTAGACAGTAGTCTCACCTTCAATAACCACATCGCCACAGCAGTCAGGAAATCCTTCTATGTGGCACACCTCATCACTAAGGGCTTTTCATCCGGAAAAAAGGAGGTCATTGTCCCACTGTACTCATCCCTCATTAGACCCATTATAGAATATAACGCCCCATTTGGTATGTACCTCTCAAGACACCTGCAACAACTGGAAAGGCCACAGAAATAACTCACCAAAAGAATCACAGACCTAAAGCAGATATCCTATGCTGACCGCCATAAAAAAATCCAGCTATACTCTGTCGTATATCGTCTACTCAGAGACGATCTCTGCTTAACATACAAGGCCATGTCAAACCCAGAGCTGTTGGACATGCTACATTTAAAGAAATCCCAATCCCTCAGAGTCACACACTCCAGGGATCGAAACATTGTCATCACAATACACAAAACATGCTGGAGGGATACGTTCCTGACCCAGAGACTCCCCAGACTCTGGAATAGACTGCCCATACATGTCAAGCAGAGTGCCTCTTTGGCCCTATTCAAAAGGAACCTTAACGATTGGATGGGAGAAAAGAAATTCACCCCAGGGATCACGTCAGTCGCCCTGCTAGACAGGGGTCCAGGAAGTAAATAGTGAGGGACAAAATAGCCAGGGAATTGTTATGGCTAGGCTTGTATATGCCCTAGAGCCAATAGCCTAGTACCAACATATTAACCTATGAACCTATGAATCAATTGCTTTGCTCCCCATTGATTCTTATACTTCCCTGTGTACAAAGTACCCTAAATAGATGAGAACTAAATGCATTATTTTGTAATCCACAGTACTTATACTTGTAGGGTATGTTTGGGAGGGGTGCAAAACATAGGTTCATAGGTAGGTACTAGGCTATCTGCCCGAAGGCATTTATAAGACTAGCCAGAATGTGTTGGCTTTCGCCACCCCCTTAGATTAGTTCCCTGTGCCTCTGTCCAGCACAGCCATTGAAGTGATCCCTGGGGTAAACTTTCTGTTTCCCAGCCACTTGTCAAGGTTTCTCTTGAAGAGGGTTAGCGAGGAGCTCTGCCTAATGTAGATTGGAATCTTGTTCCAGAGCATGGAAAGTCTCTGGGACAGGAATCTATCCCTCCAGCACATCCTATTTATTATTGTGGTGAGGTTTAGATCCCTGGAGCATGTGGCTTGAGGGGATATGGTTTTCTTTAGGTGGAGCATGTCCATCAATTCTGGGATGTTTATGGCCTTGTATCTCAGTCAGAGATCACCTCTGAGTAGGCGGTATGCAACCGAATACAGCTGGAGTTTCTTCAGTCGAGCTGCATAGGGCATCTGCTTGAGTCCAGTGATCCTCTTGGTGAGGAACTTCTGTGGTCTTTCCAGTTGTTGCAGGTGTCTTGTAAGGTAAATCCCAAATGGGGCATTGTACTCCATGATGGGTCTGATGAGTGATGTGTAGAAGGGCCCAATGACTTCTTTTGATCTGAATGCAAACCCTTTTGTGATTAGGTGGGCCACATAGAAGGATTTTCTAACCACTTTGGCAATGTGATTATCAAAGGAGAGGTTACTATCTACTTGGGTCCCCAGATCCCTTATTACATCTTCCGTATTTAGGGGGCTACCACCTATGTGGTAGTTTGTGGGTACTTTGTTTTTTCCAAAGGGGATGACTATGCACTTTTTGGCATTTAGCTTGAGGCCATGGTTTTGACACCAGGTATCTGTCTCACTGAGACCCTTTTGGAGGATGTCTGTGTCAGCCGGAGAGTCAATTATAGCCCCTAGTTTGCAGTCGTCTGTGAACTTGGTCAGCCATAGTCCTCCTGTACTTGCCTGTACCTCTGAGAAGTATATGCAGAACAGAAGGGGTCCTAGGACTGAGCCCTGGGGGAACTCCACTTGTAACCGGTTTAGAGTCAGACCTAGCTCCCACAACTCTTACCATGTGGGGTCTGTCCGTGAGCCAGTTGGCAACCCATCTCATGACGTAGGGGTTTATGTTCAGGTTGGTGAGCTTGTCTATAATACCTGAGTGGGGAATGGTGTTGAAGACCTTTGCGAGGTCTAGGTAGGCTGTGTGGACCACCTTTCCCTCGTCTATAGCCTTGGTAACTGTCTCAATGAAGTCCACCAGGTTTAGGAGGCATGATCTGCCCTTAACAAAGCCGAACTGGGTAGGGTCCAATGTTTGGAGGTTTCCAATGTCTCTGTTAATGAGATCCATGATGATGCACTCCATAGCTTTGCAGACCAAGCTAGTCAGGCTTATAGGGCGATAGTTCCCGGGGTCCGTTGTGGCTCCACCTTTGTGGAGCGGAATAACCGTTGATGTGCACCACTCTGTGGGCATGTAGCCTGTGGAGAGGCTGAGTTTAAACAGTGTATTTAGGAGAGGGGTTAGTTCATATTTGAGCTTGTGTAGGATGCAGCCTGGGACACTGCCTGGTCCCATTGATGCTGTGTTTTTGGCTTTGGAGAGGGCTGTTTTAACCTGAGTGTCTGTGACTTCAGGGGCACTGCATTCTTCTGGTATAGTTATGGGCCCTTTTAGGGGTGAGTGGGGGGTGAAGTTTGCACTGAACCTGTCTGCCAGGATGTTGGCTATATTGGTTGGTTCAGTGTATTTTGTGCCATTCTGCACTAACTCCAAGCAGATCTGAGAATTAACACTTAGATTCTTGACATAGTTTTAGAATGCCTTGTGGTTATCTTTGGTGTCCATGGCAATTTTTCTTTCAAAGCTAGCCTTGGATTATTTTATGAGGGAATGTAGTTTCTTGCTGATACTGATCAGGGATGTCTTTCCTTCTTGGGATTTTACTCTTTTCTGTACTAGTTTCCTCCTTCTATTGTATAGCTCGTTTATGGCAGGGGTCCACCAGACTGGTTTCCTTTTCTTGGAGGAGTGAGTCTTGGTTTTGTTTGGGATAACACGATCCATGCATTCTTATAGGTGCCCATAGAGTGCATTAGTAAAGGATTTTGCAGCTTGGGCAGCGTTATCCTTTAGCATGGGGGCTTTGAAATTTCCCACCTTGGTTTTAAGTAACATGAAGTTTGCTTTTGAAAAGTTTTTCACTGTGCTTTCTTTGACCGGGGGTGGTGGCGGAATGTGGATATCCAGAGTGATTAGTTTATGGTCAGATCCAACCAGCGAGGGGTTGACCACCAGTGTGGAACATCAGTCGCCCATGTTGGTGATGACCAGGTCCAGTATATTGTCACCTCTGGTGGGGGTGTTGACCAGTTGATCCAGGGCGTTTGAGTTTATAAATTCTAGGAAATGTTGGGCAAGGGAATTCGTACTTGAGTAGTTCTCCCAGTTAATGTTTGGGTAATTGAAATCACCCAATATCAGGGTGTTTGGTAGAACCTTTATGTTTCCCAGTGTTTCCAGGAATGCGGAGTGGGGGTCCTGGGACATGGTGGATGATTTGTAGCAAGCTATAATTTGAATAGCAGTTTTGCCCATTGTTAGTTACACGTGCATGATCTCTGATGCATCATGCTGTGCCTCTATCCTGGAGGTGTGGGTATCCTTGATGAATATGGATACTCCCCCTCCTTTTGTATTTTGGTCCGGGTTTTTTGGCCGAAATGTATGGTATGAGTTGTAGCCTGGTAGTGCTGGGGTGCTCTCTGGAGCCTTAAACCAGGTTTTTGTTACTGCACATATATCGATTTTCTCCGTACTGAGGAGTGCCTCAAGTGCATGCATTTTGAGGTTTAGACTTCTGGCATTGAGCAGCATTACCCTCAGGTTTTTGTTACTTGTGCTATTTACGGTGGTAGGTTTGTCTTTTGAGCCTTGCCTAAAAAAGGCACTATGGGGGTGGCAAGACCCTTGGCCAGTATTCGAAAGCCTAAGGGTGACAGGTGCAAGCCGTCTCTAGCAAAGCAGCGTGGCTTGTCGAGCATGTCATCCCAGGCTGATAGACACGGGATCCCCTTTGAATGACACCAGAAGCTTAGCCAATTGTTGAAATTGATAATTTTTTCTCTATTCCGTGGTATCATTCTTGGTGAGGGCAGAATGCTACTCAGGGTCAGGGTCATACCGGCCTGGGCTACGTGATCAGACAGCTTCTCCATGTCTCTTTTCATGTAGTCCAGGGAGGTACGGCTCAGGTTATTCACACCAACATGGACAATGACAGTCATATTTGTACTTGTTCTGGAGTGACCTGAGTGCTTGTGTTATGTGGCGAATCCTGGCACCTGACAGGCAGCTAACAGTAACCTTCTCCTTATTCAGCCTAGTGAGTGGGACGTCAGTGTACCTGACTATAGAGTCACCGATTACTAGTGTGTTGGGTATGTTATTTTGCCTTAAGGTCTGTGATTGTGTGGCACACTGGTTTTGTGAAGTATGTGTTTCATGGTTTGTGTTGGGTGGTGGAGGTTGCTTGGATGGCTGCTTTGGAGGTCTCTGTTGCTTTTGCAGATTTTTATTTAGAGCCTCCGAGTATGTTTTTGTGTATTTATGTGTGTTTTTGCCAGTGCTGGTTTCATAGGTCTATGTGAGACTGGTGGTGTGATGCAAGTAATTCCCTTTTCCTCTTGACTGCCTGGTCCTGTCTTGGGTTGAGAGAGCTTAGCCTCCAGTTTGGCTGTATAACTGCATCTCTCGCATGTATTAGTGTTTGGTGGAAGGAGGAGAGGGTTGTCTGTGTACATGAGGCAATTGTAACATTGTCTCAAAATGCCCAGATTCACCAGTTAGACTAGAGAGTACACCTGAAACTGCCCTTTGGACATGCCTGGATAGGTACAAGGTCAAATAGAGAGCCTTGTCCTTCTCTACAGTTTAGGGGGGGGTCTAGTGCTAAGGTTTATTAGTGCTTGCTATGAGTTTTGGGCAAGTGCTGTGATGAGAAGTGAATGATGTGAGTGCTTAAGTTGAAAGTTTGTCTAGTTCCAAGGGAAAAATTGAAGAGTAGGCTTTGTGGAGCCAGCAATAGTTATACCCTAGCTAACCGGTGCTACCTGGTGGGCAAAACCATGCAAATGGGGGTTTATAGCAGGGAAATGATAGAGATAAAAATTAGCCCAAAATGGCCAATAAACTACTAATGTCTGAGCTGAAACCACTCCTCCAGGGACAGATTGGCTGCTCAAAGCTCCCTCTCTCACAGTGAACAGTGAACAGAGAAACTTCCTTCTATCCAAGTAAGGTATGGGCAAACACAAACAAAAACACAAATACAGCCCTCAATTCAGCACTAACCTGAAAATTGGATTAAACTAGCTTAGAAAGGCAGGAAAACAAGGTTTTTTTTTTTTTTCAGAAAATAAAGCAGATATAATAAAAAAAACACGTTAAATGCATAGAAATGGCTATCACACTTGAGTGTGTAGCCTACAACAGTTAAACAGGTAATTTAAACACAAAAACGACTTTGTTAAAGTGCAGGCAGTAAAATAAGTACGGAAAATGTAGAAAATCTGTGTTTTAGGTGGAATTAGCTAATAAGTCCAAATTCTTCTGACTAGATCACCTGGGAATGAAGTATTTACTTGGACTCTGAAGCACATGGGTAATGAGATGGAGGCCTCTTTAATTCAAGTAAAACGTTTGGAGTGACTGCAGCAGTGGTAATGGGCTTCTGATTCTGTGTTGAACACTGCCTTTACTCTTTCTTATATTTTACTGATAGCAGAGATTTTGCTTTTTGTCTTGAGTGATCATTTAGTAACACTTGCTAAAACCTGGTGCAGAACTGCTGTCTCCAGTTCTATTACTGACAATATAAATGTCTGTTGCTGTACAGTGCTGATGCCAGGCCAAACAGCTAGCTCAGTGCTCTTGTGAACTGACTCCAGGTTTGCTGAAAAATTCCAGTAGCTTAGCAACAGTTTTAAAATTCTCTGATGTCATTCTATCTCTATGCTTGTTTACCACCTGGATTGACCTCAGCTGGGCCTGGCTTTCATGCTTTGTTCTGTTCTAACTGTGGTCTTTTAGCTGCTTAGAGGGCCATGGCAGACAGTTTGTCCATCAAATCATTTGCTGCTCAAAAAGTTTGTTTGCCACATTTCAGTTTCTTCAAGCCCAATTACTGGCACAATGTTTGGGGGTATCTGTACTGCACTGACAAATTATACATAAGTATTTATGATTTAGTCTGTACATCTAACTACTTTTATGTTTGTTCTAAATATTTTCTGGCCAGTACACTGCAAATGCTGTGGTGGAAATTCAAGCAGTTTCCAGGCAGCATTAATATCTTCCTTTTGGCTATACAACCAAAATTTTTGGGACTGGAATATGTGACATAATCTCGCATACCTCTCAACCTCTTAGCACAAACAATCTGGACAAACCCTGACAGAATGGAGGGTCAATGGCCAAAAATAGGGCAGACTTTAAATATTACTCTTATAAACTTAGAAAGTTGTTAGAATAACAGGATTTGTCTTAGCATGCATTTTCTTGAAGGATATGAAGTCTGAAACAGAAATGTATGTCATTATTTAGTGACTTCAATCCTTAAATCATCCCAGTCATTTGCCAGAAAATTACAAATTTTATGAGGAACAGATCAAAAATATGAGGCAAAAATCTGGACATTCTGTAAAAATCTGTACAGTTGAGAGGTATTCTCTGAATCTGTGCAAAAGTGCTTGGAATTTGTTAATGCTTCAGAGTTTAAATCTGCCTGAATAATCTGGATGTTTTTACTTAACACATTTCTGTTCAGTGTAGGATAAAAGCCATACCTCTCAATCTCTTAGAGCAAGAAATCTGGACAAAGCCACACATAATGGTGTGTGTGTGGGGGGGGGGGGGTCAAAGGCACAAAACAAGGGATACTTTTTAAATACTGCTCTTACAAACTTAAAAAGTTGATAAAATAACAGCTTTTGCATTAGCATGACTTTTCTAAAGGATATTGAAACTCAAATGTCCGCCATTATTTTCTGACTTTAGTCCTCAGTGATTTGCCTGGGATTTGCCAGAAAAATCAAAAAAGAAAACCGAACTAGCAATCTCAAAAAATAAAAGTTTAATAATACACTCAAACACAAAGCTTTCGGGTACAAACACCCTTCTTCAGTGTGTAATAAAACTCTAAGCAAAAACACAACCATATGTACAAATACAATAGACAGCCTACCAATAAAAATGTGCCATCAATTAATACAATAATTAAACTATACTAACTATTGAATAAAAGTCCTGTTTAACTAATTAAAACTACAAGTATTACAAACACATTTGTTTGTGTTTCAGAACAGGTTTCAAACTAACAGTTCCATTTAACCCTGGTATTTTATCAGCATTCAACTTAAGTATCTATTTATATTCAGCTACATCTAATGTATTACCTAAATCATCCCTCCCCCCACTTATTAGAATAAACTAACTGTAGCACGCTAAAATAAAAAAAATGGTTTACATCATTTTCCAAAGAATGTTTAGCTAGGGCATTTGTTAATACATTTCTCTTAATATCAGTCATATATGTACTTGTAATTTTAATTAGTTAAATGCTTGTCAAAACTGTTGAATGAGTTTATCAACTACTTGCATGGCACTACTGGTTTCTTAAAATGTCTCTCTAAATATTTTGCTGTAGAAGTGGAGTTCTTAGATGTTAAAATCATTAAAGGAGACCTTAATAATATGTATACTAGTGTCTACAGAAAACCCACTAGGAAGAACAATGAGATTGCACAATGATAACACTCAGTTGGGTTTAGCACTTGACTCTCTCAAGCATGACTTTTTAGACAGAGGCTACAAAGAGGCAGAGATTGAATCTCAAATTAATGCTGCATGGGAAGAAAGGGAAGGGAAATGTAGAGCCTGTTTTGGAAACCCTACTCCACCTGATGCTCCACAAGCAACTGTAACTGTGAGAGATACTTTAAGAGTCTCTCTACCTTACTCTAGTGACATCAGTAAATATTGTGAGGTCATTAAACAGAATTGGAATATCCTACAGACAATAGATGAATTGAAAGGGACTATAGACAGCACACCACATTTTGCATTTAAAAACAATAAGTCCTTGAAGAAACATTTGTGCTATAAATCACAACTCTGTATTAAAGGGCCTCAGTCTACCAGGTATGGGACTTTTTCCTGTAGATCTTATTCAGCCTGTAAGTATATACTTACAGGCTCAATCTACATACGTCCTCACGTTAATTTTAAAATCAAACTTGATATTTATGCTGACTGCAGAACTCCAAATATTATTTATTTTGCAAGCTGCCAGGTCTATTATGCCTTCTATATAGGCAAAACTAACAGACCTCTGAAGGACAGGATTCTCGAACACTATAGGGATATTAGGAACCAGAAATATACAAATACCTTAGCACAACACATTGGTTTACATGGCTCAGAACACACTTTTAAGTTCTTTGTACTTCAGGTTTTGGGCGTTAGTATTAGAGGGGGTGATACATCTAATAAAACAGAAAGGGCTGAACAGAAATGGATCTTGCTCATGAATGCAGAGAAACTGCCTGGTTTAAATGGCATCTCTAGCCTTAAACCAATCTTGTAAGCACGCCTGCTTAAACATTAATGTTGTTTTTAAACGAAGGTTTTAAACTAAGATTTTATTTGTATTGTTTTGCTTGTATTTATAACAATTGTTGCATTGCTTGCGTGTACCTTTTAGTTAATTTATCAGATTTGCATATGATAGCTGATTGGTCTTGCTTTCTTTTTAAACTCATGTCTTTCTACTTGTTTATTAGTCTGAAGAAGCGATAGTGTTATTGCGAAAGCACTTATCTTTATCACTTTCTTTTATGTTCAATAAATAGAGTTTTTGCCTAGCCGTGTTAGTTCGGTACTTGTTTTTTACTTCAAGTTTACACAGTTTTCTGGTACTGCACCTTTTACCTGTTCCGGTGTATTTTTACATTTTGTGGAATTACAACAGACCCCAGACAAGAAGTCTGTCCAACAGCAAGAGGTGACTGAAGAAAAAATGTAGTATTGAACTTATCTAAAATTGTTATGTCTGAAAGTGATTTAAGTTTGCTGAGTAAATGTTTACAGTTTATTCCATGTTATAGTGACAGTATTGAAGACACTGATTTGAACTTGTTTGTTCGTAACGTGAACTTAAAATTGATTTTTAAGAATAACACTGAGAATTTTACTAATGTTTTGAAAAGAACTAGCAAGTTTGTGCTGACTAGTGTCCACGTTGCCTCTGCTTTTTGCGATATATGTGAACGGCAGCTTAGAGAATGCTATTTGAAAGAAAAATGTGTAAAAAGATATAATTTAACTGAAGAGGAAATAGATGCCCTTGTTAAGATTAAAGATAATCCTGATATAGTCATCAGGCAAGCAGACAAAGGTGGGGCTATTGTCATATTGGATAAAAAACATGTATTTACAATGTATGTATTGTTTCTTGTCTGATGTGAACACATTTAAGAAAATTAAGTATGATGATTTGCGAAATATAATACATGGAGTGAATACAGCCATTTATGACTTGCAATTATCAGATGATATTGACCTAGGTTTATTTAATTATTTTTCAGTTTCACGTCCTGTCACCCCTTTCTTGTATGGGCTACCTAAAGTTCACAAGAATGTCTACCCACACCCTATGAGACCACTAGTCTCAGGCAAGGGGTGGATCACAGAACCAATATCTTTACATTTAGAACATGTTTTGAGCCCCTATTTAATTAAGATCAGATTCAGAAGTTATATTAAAGATACTGGGGATTTTCTTGATAAACTATATACGTGGTTTTCATCTTATAATAACAATACTTTTGACTTTGTTACATTAGATGGGGTATCCTTATTTACAGTTATTCCAAACATTTTTGGTGTAGAAGCCATTAGAAATTTTTTGTGCTCTAATACAGAGCTTACAGCAAGGAAAGTAGAGACTGTCTATTACTTCAACTGGTATTAGAAAACAATATTTTCATTTTTGAAGAACAACTTTATCATCAGTTATCTGGGGTGGCGATGGGAACATCAGTTCATAGGTTCATAGGTAGGTTCAATAGGTAGGTACTAGGCTATCTGCCCGAGGGCATTTCTAAGCCTAGTAGCCAGAGTGTGTCGGCTTTCACCACCCCATTGATTAATTAACTGAGCCTCTGTCAAGCAGAGCCAATGAAGTGATCCCAGGGGTGTATTTTCTGTTACTCATCCACTCGTCAAGGCTTCTCTTGAAGAGTGTTAGTGAGGGTTGTTAGATATTATGAATATAAGAGTGAAATTAATTCTGTTGTAAATATGCTGAAAGAAAAAGTTTGCTTGAATATATGTATAGAGTTTACAATGTGCATTCATACTATATGTATAACAGATAGGCTTCTCTTCACAGCATCAGAAAATGCCTAAGAAAGCAATACTGGAAAACAAGCATTACATGATTTTCTCATGTTTGTAGAACAAATATCAATTAACAGATATCCTTTTTTATAAATTCAGCAATACGTGATGTTTTTCCAGTAGGAACAGCTTATACAGATGTTTCCTTTCAGAATGGCATCATCACATCAGCAAAAGTGCTTAAATCACAAAAGGACAACAGAAAAGTCTATAAACAGACATTATGTGACTTCCCATAGAAGGCCAGAAAAATATACCAGGAGGAAATAACAACCTCTTCTGTGCGTGACTAGCTCTGTATATAGCTATTGTAGTAATTCAGTTATGTGAGAGAAGGACAGAGAGAGGTATTTTGTAGAAGTTATCATTCATATCTGTAATGAAGGAAAACTTTGCAAATATATGCTACAAATCTGACAGACTATGTGTGGTTTGTTATAAAATAAGTTATCTGTAACTGTGCTTATAGCTGCAAAATATATTTCTTTATCAGTGTGCAATTTGAAAGGCTTGGTGCTTTAAACAGACTACAGATGGAGTCATGCAAAGCTATGTGTCTCTGATTCAGCAGTAAACAGCACAGCAAGACTGTGTGTCTTAAGAAGACTTCAAATCCCACAGCAAGCAGTAAGCAGAGCAGAGCTCCATAAAATTTTTCAATGGTGATCCTTTGACAACGTTCCTAGCCTGTATCCAAAATCAGGGGGAGTGAATGGGTAATGTCACTCCTGTAAAAGCACAGTAACGTTTATGTGAAGTACTTCAGATTTCTACAGTTTTCAACAGTTTGTAGCAATACAGTTTAATAGACGTCTAAATCCAGTGAGACTGCATTGCAGGAAGGTGGAGCAGTTCCACAAATTCTCCAGAAAAGGTACAAGACGAGGTTGTAAGACTGAATCTGCCAGTTTTGCTGTACCAACTTCAGTGACTACAGAAACTTTTCAACCATCTACAGTAAAGCAGCTTGGCCATCTGCCTGTCTGTTGACTGGTAAGAAAATTATTCTGTGTCACATACAGTATGAATGCCATAGAGGTAATAATAATAACAGAATAAATGTATATACAGCATATTAGCGAATGTAAAACCTTATTAGGGCAAGTTAATAGTAAGGCATTATGCAAATGGATTGCAATTTGATAGTAAGGCATTATGTAAATGGATTATAATATTTGACTGGTATCTGAAATAAAATCATGTGTGGTATAAAAATGTTTATTGTGTGTACAATGTCATAAAAATACAGTGCATGACATTATCCAAAGGTTAGACTGTACAGACAAAAATTGTAAAGGTAAAGAACCAATAAAAGTTAATATGTTGACATTATATTCAAATGTTAGACAGTTATGTTCTGTCACCAGATGTAAAAGGTTTATTTCAGAGTTGCAACAACAGTCAAATCAGTTACTGATAGAAACTCTAGTACATTTTGTTACAAAGGAATGTAGTAAACTTCTAAAAGACAGACACAATGAGTTCAGGAAGCTTAGACAAGTTATACACACATCTTTTCAAAAGTGCATAGGAGTTTCAAATTCAGCAGAACAGCTTACTAAAGAATGTCAGAAAGACCATGCAACATTACTGGAAATTCAACAGCAGTTGCAGGATAAAGGAAATAAATTAGGTGAACTGACAGAGACTGGGAACTTCCTGCATACACAGCTAATCTGTGCAAAAGAAATATATTTTATAATATGTTTATGTTTTGAAAATGGTTAAACATACATGGTAGGATGGTAGGATCTGATGTCTGGACAAATCATTCTTAAATGTTTTACTTTCATTCAGTTAAAGCAAGACATCTATCAGTACTACAGTAAAGTAAAGCATATGAATGCCATTCATTAGCATAGTCAAAGGGTAAACAAAACTGTTCTAGTGTATTATAATATATAAATTAAATAAAAATAGATGAGTAAAAATTTAAAGTCACAAGACATGACATGCTTGTATAAAGATATACATATACAAGACAGACATGCATGTGTGTTCTTTTCATCTAGAGTACATCTGTTACAATACACAAGAATAACAGGCAGACAACAGCAAATATAAATAATATAAATATAAATGTGTTGGTTAAACTAATATCTATTTTGTTGTTTTGTTTATAATTATATAGTAACACCAAACAGTTAAAGTTCTGAATTTTAAAAAGAAAATCACAGATGGTATTATTCAAACAGTTTTGTAAAATTAATGGCAGGACAGTTAAATAGTTAAATAAATAAATAAAAAAATACTGAAATCCATGTAAGGTAATTGTAAAATGATGTCTATTTATGTTGTATAAATGCATAGTTATGCAAATCACAATCACATTAAAGGAAAAATGCTAAAAGAATTAACTATAGTTTACAGAGTATGAAATGTGAGCTCAGACCTTCCTAGACTGAATGAATAGTTACAGGAAATGCTGGAAAGATAAGATAAACAACAAGACTGATTGCCAGGCAAGTAGCTTGAGTTTTTCTAAAGCATCATTGTTATTAAAACATAATTGTTAAAATGTTTACAGACAACACTATTTGGTAATTGTAATAAAATGTCACAACTGTGCATAAATGTCACTGATAATCTGTTTGCAAGTAAATGTTAAAAGAAAAAAAACTCAGTTGCATCAAGTACAGCCAGCAAATGGGCTATAGTATATATACAGTTCAAATCAATTGTGCAGGATGGTGTAAATACCTACTAGAGGTAATATACAGTGAAAGCTTTATTTAGTAACCTAATGAAATAAATGTATAACCAAAGTGTTGGGCTGACACACATTCTATTCTCACAGCATAGGGCAGGTAAACAGTGCTGAAGTACTACAGGGGGAGGAGTACTTTCTCAGTTTTACACTGACTGTATAAGGGGGAGGGGCATTTTCTCAGTTTTACACTGACTGTATAAGCAGTACTGCACAAGGGTCTGAAATAAAGCTACAGAAAAAATAAACAACAAGGGTCTGAAATAAAGCTATAGAAAAAATAAACAACAAGGGCCTGAAATAAAGCTACAGAAAAAAATAAACAAGGGTCTAAAATAAAGCTAGAGGAAAAAATATCTCATTCCTTCTTGACAATACTCTTTTATGGGGGGAAAAAAACAGGTATTAGTGTATTAGAAATACTGGTAAACTGGATTAAACCTGACAGGATAAGATATTTTACAAGTTGTTAATAGCTATCATAATGGTTATTATTGTATTGTTTAGAATTAAATTGTATTTACAACCTGTTAAATTGTAAAGCTATACAAGAGATGGTTTAAAAAAAACAAGAGATGATTTAAAATTGCTTTATTAAAGCTATACAAGAGAGAATGAAGATATGCAAAATGCATAATTGTTTCTAATAGCAAGAATGGTCACTATTTCAATATGTTTTTGACAAAACAATGTTGGTATAAAAAAGCATGAATATTTTTAATTGCTGAGTATGTAGTTTAAAATAATAGGACATATGCATTTGGTGGCAATTCCACTAGATATTTCTAAAGAGACAAACATTTTCCAAGATTTTGCTTAATATTAATGTTATTAAATTTGTAAGATTAGACTAAATGTACTTTATAGTCATTGTATGTACAAATGCAGAAGAATTCAGTACAAATTCTGAATGTCTAGTAATAAATATGTGTGAAAAATCATGTTTTAAAAAAGTGGGTCCAGTATACCTAGTAAATTGAAATGCATAAATAGCAAACAGTCTGTGTAAATACATACTGATCAGGATACATTGTAATAAGTTTAAAACTAATTTGTCAAGTTGTAATATCACTGGTTTTACCCCAGTAAAATAATTGCTTTCAAATATTTATTATCTAGGCTCAGTCAGTATTTTACCAAGATGTTATTGAGCAGTTCAGAGACATGACCACAATGTGATGGTTAAAATGACATTAAAACTGTATATTTTCAGCAGTGTATAAATGCTTGTAGTAGCACATAGTTATTATCTCTTATAGTTAATTCAACAGTTGCAAAGAGTTAATGAAACAATTCTAAGTCATAAATTAAATTCTGTGATTGCAAAAGAATAAATTAATCAAGTAAAATTAAAACAGACACCGCTCATAATTGATAAAATATTTTCACAGAATGGTCTGCAAAAGAAAAAGTTGTTAAATACATTCAGGTTTGGTAGTAATACATGTTTTCATTGTATTAACTATGTAAAATTGCATTTTGACTTGTATCAAAAAGACTAAAGGTTTTGTTTCTTAATGTGTTTTTATATAAAATGTTTTGAGTATGTTTAAAACAGAGGGAATTGTTAGATATTATGAATATAAGAGTGAAATTAATTCTGTTGTAAATATGCTGAAAGAAAAAGTTTGCTTGAATATATGTATAGAGTTTACAATGTGCATTCATACTATATGTATAACAGATAGGCTTCTCTTCACAGCATCAGAAAATGCCTAAGAAAGCAATACTGGAAAACAAGCATTACATGATTTTCTCATGTTTGTAGAACAAATATTAATTAACAGATATCCTTTTTTATAAATTCAGCAATACGTGATGTTTTTCCAGTAGGAACAGCTTATACAGATGTTTCCTTTCAGAATGGCATCCTCACATCAGCAAAAGTGCTTAAATCACAAAAGGACAACAGAAAAGTCTATAAACAGACATTATGTGACTTCCCATAGAAGGCCAGAAAAATATACCAGGAGGAAATAACAACCTCTTCTGTGCGTGACTAGCTCTGTATATAGCTATTGTAGTAATTCAGTTATGTGAGAGAAGGACAGAGAGGTATTTTGTAGAAGTCATCATTCATATCTGTAATGAAGGAAAACTTTGCAAATATATGCTACAAATCTGACAGACTACGTGTGGTTTGTTATAAAATAAGTTATCTGTAACTGTGCTTATAGCTGCAAAATATATTTCTTTATCAGTGTGCAATTTGAAAGGCTTGGTGCTTTAAACAGACTACAGATGGAGTCATGCAAAGCTATGTGTCTCTGATTCAGCAGTAAACAGCACAGCAAGACTGTGTGTCTTAAGAAGACTTCAAATCCCACAGCAAGCAGTAAGCAGAGCAGAGCTCCATAAAATTTTTCAAGGGTCTCTGCCTAATGTAGTTAGGAATTTTGTTCCAAAGCATGGGGATTCTCTGTGACAGGAATCTATCCGTCCAGCATGTTCTATTTATTGTTGTGGCAAGGTTTAGCTCACTAGAGCGCGTGGCTTGCAGTGACTTGTATTTGTTTAGGTGGAGCATGTCCATCAATTCTGAGTTGGACATGGCTTTGTAAGTCAGGCAGAGATCACCTCTGAGAAAGCGATATGCCACTGAGTACAGCTGGAGTTTATTCAGTCGGGCTGCATAAGACATATGTTTGAGGCTAGTAATCCTCTTGGTGAGGTGTTTTTGCGGTCTTTCCAGCTGTTGGAAGTGTCTTGTGAGGTACATCCCAAATGGGGCATTGTACTCTATGATGGATCTAATGAGTGATGAGTAGAGGGGCACTATAACCTCTTTATTTCTAGATGCAAACCCCTTAGTAATTAGATGGGCCACATAGAAGGATTTCCTAACTACTTTGGCAATATGATTGTCAAAGGAGAGATTACTATCTACCTGGGTCCCCAGATCTCTTATTACCTCTTCTGTATTATGGGGGCTGCCGCCTATGTGGTAATTCGTGGGTGTTTTGTTTTTCCCAAACGGGATGACTATGCATTTTTTGGCATTTAGCTTGAGGCCATGACTTTGACACCAGGTGTCTGTCTCAGTAAGGCCTTTTTGAAGGATGTCCGTGTCAGCCGGAGAGTCAATTATGGCTCCCAATTTGCAGTCATCGGCAAACTTGGTTAGCCATAGTCCTTCTGTGTTTGCCTGTACTTCTGAGAAATATATTGCGAATGGTAGGGGTCCCAGAACCGAGCCTTGCGGGACACCACTTGTGACTGGTTTAGAGTTGGACCTGGAGCCCGCTATTCTTACCGTGTGAGTTCTGTCTGTAAGCCAGTTGGCAACCCATCTTGTGATCTAGGGGTTTATGTTCAGGCTGGTGAGTTTTTCTATAATACTCGAGTGAGGAATGGTGTCGAACACCTTGGCGAGATCAAGGTAGGCTGTGTGAACCACCTTTCCCTCATCTATGGCCTTGGTGATTGTTTCGAAGAAGTCAACCAGGTTTAACAGGCATGATCTGCCCTTAAAAAAGCCGAACTGGGTCGGGTCAAGTGTTTGGAGGTTCCAAATGTCTTTGTTAATGAGTTCCATGATGATGCGCTCCATAGTCTTGCAGACCAGGCTAGTCAGGCTTATGGGGCAATAGTTACCAGGGTCAGTTGTGGCCCCTCCTTTGTGGAGCAGAATAACCATTGCTGTGCGCCATTCTATGGGCATGTAGCCTGTGGAGAGGCTGAGGTTGAACAGCGTGTTTAGGTGGGGGTTAGTTTGTTCTGTAGTTCGTGCAAGATGCAGCCTGGGACACCATCTGGCCCCAGTGATGCTGTGTTTTTGGCTATTGAAAGGACTGTTTTCACCTGTGCTTCTGTGATTTCTGGGACACTACTCTTTTCTGGTATTGTTGTGGGCCTTTTTGAAGGTGAGAGGGAGGTGAAGTTTGCACTGAATCTATCTGCCAGGATGTTGGCAATATCAGTAGGTTCAGTATATTTTGTGCTATTTTGCACTAGCTCAGAGCATATCTGCGAGTTGCCACTTAGATTCTTGACAGAGCTAAAGAAGGCTTTGTAGTTATCTTTAGAATCCTTGGCTATTTTTCTTTTGAAGTTAGCCTTGGATGATTTTATGAGGGACCTTAGTTTCCTGCTAATACTGATCAGGGATGTCTTTCCTTCTTGGGATTTGCATTTTTTCTGAACTAGTTTCCTCCTTCTGTTGTATAACCTGTTTATGGCAGAGGTCCACCAGACTGGTTTCCTCCTCTTAGGGGAGTGAGTCTTGGTCTTGCTAGGGATGGCATGATCCATGCATCCGTGTAGGTGCTCATACAGTGCAATTGTAAAGGATTCTGCATTTTGGGCAGTGTTATCCTTTAGCGTGGGGGCTGTGAAACTTACTACCTCTGCCTTAAGTAAGGTGAAGTTTGCTTTAGAAAAGTTTTTCACTGTGGTTTCCTTGGTTGGGGGTTGTGGTAGGGTGTGGAGATCCAGGGTGATTAGTTTATGGTCTGATCTAACCAGTGGCGGGTTGACCTCCGGTACGGAACACCTGTCGCCCATGTTGGTGATGATCAGGTCCAATATGTTGTGGTATCTGGTAGGGGAGTTTACCGGCTGATTCAGGGCATTTGAGTTGATAAATTCCAGGAAACACTGAGCCTGGGAGTTTGTACTCGAGTAGTTTTCCCAGTTAATGGTAGGGTAATTGACATTGCCCAATATCAGGGTGTTCGGTAGGACAATCATGTTTTCCAGTGTCTCCAGAAAGGCAGAGTGGTGGTCCTGGGTCATGGAGGGTGATCTGTAGCAGACCACAATTTGCATTGCAGATTTGCCCGATGTTAGTTGCACATGGATGATCTCAGAAGTACCAGCTGCGCCACTAACCTGGAGGTGTGAGCATCCTTGATGAATATGGATGCACCCCCTCCTTTTGTGTTTCGGTCTGTGTTCTGTGGCCAAAATGTGTGGTATGAGTTGTAGCCCAATAGTGCTGGAGTGCTCTCTGAAGCCTTGAACCAGGTTTCAATTACTGCACAGATGTCGACGTTCTCCATACTTAGGAGTGCTTTGAGCGCACACATTTTGAGATTTAAACTCCTGGCGTTGAGTAGCATAACCCTCATTTTTTTTACTTGTGCTGTTTACAGTGGTGGGTTTGAATTTTCAGCCTTGCCTAAAAAAAGGCACTATGGGGGCAGCAAGAGCCTTGGCCAGTATCCAAAAGCCAAGGGGTGACAGGTGCAAGCCATCTCTTGTGAAGCAACGCAGCTTGTTGAGCATGTCATCCCAGGCTGACAGACAATGGATCCCCTTTGAATGACAACAGAAGCTTAGCCAGTTTTTGAAATTGATCATTTTTTCATTATACTGAGGTATCATTCTTGGTGAGGGCAGGATGCTACTCAGGGTCAGGTCATACCTGCCTGGGCTACATGATCAGAGAGCTCTTCCGTGTCTCTTTTCATGTAGTCCAGGGAGGTACATTTCAGGTCATTCACACCAACATGAACAATGACAGAGTCATATTTGTACTTGTTCTGGAGTGACCTGAGTGCTTGTGTTATGTGGCGGATTCTGGCTGCAGATAGGCAGCTAACAGTAACCTTCTCCTTGTCCAGCCTAGTGAGTGGGGCGTCAGTGTGCCTGACCATTGAGTCACTTATTACTAGTGTGTTAGGTATGTTACTTAGCCTTAAGGGCTGTGATTGTGTGGCACATTGATTTTGTGTTTTATGTGTTGTCTGGTTTGTGACAGGAGGTGCAGGTTTTGTGGGTGTCTGCTTTGGAGCTCTCTAATGCTTTTGCAGGTTTTTATTTAGAGCCTCCGAGTATGATTTTGTGTATTTATGTGTATTTTTTGCCAGTGCTGGTTTAGTAGGTCTATGTGAGGCTGGAGGTGTGGTGCAAGTGTTAACCTTCTACTCATGACTGTCTGTTCCAGTCTTGGGTGGAGAGACCTTAGCCTCCAGTTTGGCTATATAACTGCATCTCTCGCATATGTTAGTATTTTGTAGTAGGAGGAGAAGGCTGTCTGTGTACATGAGGCAGTTGTAACATTGCCTCAGGATACCCATATTCATCAGCTGGACTGCAGAGTACATCTGAAGTTGCCCTTTGGTCATGTCTGAATAGTAGGGTGAGCTGCTTGGTTGGTGAGGGATGGATAAAGAGCCTTGCCCTGCTGGGCAGTCAAGTGTCGGGGTATATTAGTGCTTGCTATTAGGTCTGAGCAAGTGCTGGACTGTAGGATGCTTTTTGAATGCTTAGGTTGAGAGTTAGACTAGTTTTAAGTGAAAAACTGAAGAGGAGACTTAGTGGAGCCAGAAATAATTTAACCCTAGCTAACCAGTGCTGCCCAGTGCACAACCCGTGCAAACACGGTTTTTAAACTACTAACTTCTGGGCTGGAACCACTCCTCCAGGGACAGATGGCTGCTCAAAGTCCCCCTCTCTCACAGGTGAACAGAGAAACTTCCCTCTATCCAAGTAAGGTATGGGCAACTCAGAAACTTGTAACACAGCCCTGAACTCAGCACTAGCCTGAAAACTGGACTATACTAGCTTAGAAAGGCGGGAAACAAGAATTTTTTTTTTTTGAAAAGATAAGGCAAAAACAGTAAAATGTACACTTAAAACAGCTTTAAATGAATACAAGCGATCAGAAAAGGCTATTGCACTTTAGTGTGTAGCCTACAACAGTTAAACAATTTATTTAAACAAAAAACAATTTTTTTAAAAGTGCAGGCAGTCAAATAAGTACAATATGTGAAAAACAACCAAGCTTTTAAATAAAAAAAACAATCTTTTAAAACACAATAAGTGCTAGAAAAATCAGCGTTTAGGCGGAAAACAGTTAAGTACAGTAAGAAAATACAGAAAAATGATACTCAATCACTCCAAAGTCTCTCTTTTAAGCTAGAAGGCTTGTATCAGTTTAAGGATTCCCAGTGCTTTCCTGGAGGTTAGTTATAGGAAAGATGGGAAACAAGCGCAGATGTGGTCTTTTAAACCAGAAAGTTGAAAGAGATGGACAACTTCCCGAATGATCAATAAACTACAATTCCTGGGCCAAGAATCACTCCTCTTGTGGTAGACAGGCTACCTAGTACTTACCACTCCCACTGATAAGCTAAAAGGCTGCACTCCAACACAAAGGCTTGGGGGGCTCAGAAGCTTACAAACAGTCCTGGATACAGCAAATCTGTACCTGGACTAGACTAGTTACGGGAAAGGTGGGGATCAAGCACAAACATGGGCTTTAAAACCAGAAAGTTGAGAGATATGGAAAAAACTGCCCAAACGGCCAATAAACAACAATTTCTGGGCCAGAACCACTTCTCTTGTGGTAGATAGGCTACCTAGTGCTTACCACTCCCACTGATAATACATTGCCACTACATATGCTAATTTGGAATACATATGCTAATTTAACTTTAAACTTTTGGGAATCAGAGTATGTTTTTGGTGAAAAGAATCCATATGCACACAATATTGTTTTTTATTCACATTTTGTGGATGACATTGTTTTAATGTGGACAGGTGGATGTGAAGATCTAAGTATATTTGTGAGTTATTTGGAAACCACCACTGATTTCCTGAAATTTAAGATGAGTTACTCTAAAGATAGTATCATACCTCTCAACCTCTCAACATCAAAAATCTGGACAAAGGCCCATGAAAAATAGGTACAAATCTGTATGCTGATTAACATAACATTTGCATGCATAATTATGTAACCCCGCCCACTCCAATGGAATTGTGGGACACCAGATTTCAAGTGCAGTCTGAAGAACAGGCAATCAAAATATGGCCCCAGAGTCCCCCTGCACCTGCAGTCATTCCAATATCCCATTACTTGGCTATTTTGCCCCATTTAACATAAACACTGTAATGTGCATACTGCTTTACTTCTACAATTATTATCTGTATTTTATTTTACATTTTATAACACAAACAAGACTAACAGACCAAAAGTATGAGCCAAACATTCCAGTTATAACTAACTGGGACATTCACACACACTTTTCGCAGCTATACACAAAATAAAGCACAGGTTTGTCTGCAGCTGTACACAAAAGAAAGAACAAGTTTCTCTGCAGCTGTACATAAAACAAAGCACAAGTTTCTCTGCAGCCCTTACACAGTATAAATAAAAACAGGTGTTAAATAAGTAAAGCTCACACACACCCAGTAATTTAATGCTGCTGTTTAATATGTAAAGCTAAAGCTCATTCAGCTGTTAAATAAAGATCACAATGCCTCACACAGTAATTTAAATAAATATAACCTGCCTGCAACACACAGTAAAAAGAAAGCACAAGTTTCTCTGTAGCAGTTAATGTAAAAAGTACAGGTTTCTTTGCAGCTATTACACAGACAGTTATCACAGACAGTTATAATCACATAAATAAAAGTGAAAGCCATTACACACAGTTATCACAAAAATAAAAGCAACTGCCTGTTAAGTAAAGCTCACACAGTAAACCAATATGTTCTGTTTACTATGTAAAGCTCATTTTCCTGCCTGCAGCAGCTCATTCTCCTGTCCTGCCTGCAGCCGTTAAATACGCGGTAAAGCTCATTCTCCATTAAATACACGGTAAAGCTCATTCTCCTGCCTGCAGCCGTTGACCCACCAAAGTTTCTTTGCAGCCAAACACAGTAATCACATAAACAAAAGCAGCAGCTGCTACTGTTAAAAGAAGAAAGCACAAGTTTCTTTCTGCAGGTGTTAATGTAAAACGCATGGGTTTCTCTGCAGCATTACATGCCATGATAATCACATACATAAAAGCAGCAGCCGGTACACTACACAGTTATCACATAAAAGAGGCTGTTAAGTAAAGCTCACACATTAATCTACTAATGCATAATGTTTGTTAAATATGTAAAGCTCATTCTCCAGTCGTAAAGCTCATCATTCGCCTGCTTGCAGCAACCGTTACTTAACACACACCACCAGACCAGTTTCTCTGTAGCAGAGCCGTTACACAGTAATCCATAAATAAAAACAGACATTATGTTAAAAGAAGAAAGCACAAACAGCAACGACATACCCACAGGTTTCTCTGCAGATGTTCACGTAAAAGTAAAGCAGTTTTCCCTGCCGCGCAGCTGTTATACAGTAATCACATTATTCACATACAGAAAAGCAGCCGTTAAGTAAATTAAGCTACTAATGCTGTGAGCATTTACTTGGAGGAGGAGCCGAGCAGGGGAAGAAAGCTATGCCGCTGGGCACACAACATACGTTTTTTTTTTCATACCTGTCACACACACAGTCACACACACCACTTACCTCTAATAAAAGTCGAGTGAACTCTTCTAAATAGCACAGCGAGTGAAACAAACTGAAATTCCCCAAGCTTCATCTAAATAAAATCCCCAAAGCGGCGAGTGAGCTTCGTCAATCTTAATACAACCACACTACCGCAACTGTAACTCCTTTCCGGCTCTGGTGACTCCCGCTTGTAAAAGCATTTGAACCAGAGCGAAATATGTGCTATCGTGCTTGGAGCATTCCGACAGGCTGGTGGTGCTGGCGTCATTGCGCACGCGATGGCGTCAGCACAAACGCCGAAAGTTAAAAAAATAAAAATAATGTCTGAATAAATCGGAAATGAAGGGGTGCCACTCGGGAATCGTGGCACCCCATTATTTGAACCCCAAAACTCGGTAAAAACCGAGGAATTCGGGACAGTTGAGAGGTTTGGATAGTATATCTTTTTTAGACATCTTATTAGAGAAAGGGGATGGTACTATACATACTAGTGTGTATAAAAAGATGTTCAAGCTAATCATTTTTTAGACACAGCTAGTACGCATCCAAGACATATATTTGAAGGAATAGTTACTAGTCAGTATTTTAGAGCCAGTAGACTTAACACTAGGGATGAAAAATATTCTGAACAGTTAGGTGATATGTATAATGATTTTAGGTTGAGAACTTACAATGAATCTCTTCTACAGGACCTTAAACAGCATGTAGAAAGAGAAAGAAAAGGTCTGGCCAAACCTTATTTTGGGAATGGTGGTTATTTAGGTACTGACTTATTGCCTTTTCTGCATTTAGCGTGGAGTTGCCACTAGAGCACCATCGGGCAGCGCCGGTTAAACAAGGTTAAACTATTTCTGGCTCCGTAAAGTCTGCTCTTCATTTTTTCCCTTAGAACTGCTCTACTTGTAATCTAAACAGTCTATTCTCTATCTGTAAAGCTCAGCACTTGTTCCTAAAGCATTTTTTAGTCAGGTAAAGCACTTCTATATTATACAAAGTACTTCACTAGCTTAAAACCCCCTTGAGTACCCACTTCCCTATAGGTCCTTTCTGACTCAGTTACACAGCAAACTTTTTCATTTCTTCTAGCATGTCAAAGGGTCAGATGCTAGCGTCCTCTCCTGCTCAGCTGGTGAATCTGGGAATATTGAGGCAATGTTACAATTGCCTCATGTACACAGACAACCCTCTCCTCCTCCCACAAAACACAAATACATGCGAGAGATGCAACTATATAGCCAAACTGGAGGCTGAGCTCTCTCAACTCAGGACTGGCAAAACCAGACAGGAGGAGAAGGTAACCACACACACCATAAACCCAGTCTCACATAGAACTATCACAACTACAAATCAAACACATAAACACACAAAGACATACTCGGAGGCACTGATCAAAAATCTACCAAAACAGCAGAGGCCTCCAAAGCAGACACCCAAACAACTGCCACCTCATGACATAACACAAGCAACACATAGATCACAAAGTCAGTGTGCAAATCAGTCACAGCCCTTAAGGCCAAACACAATGCCAGACACACTTGTCATAGGTGACTCCATAGTCAGACACACTGACATCCCACTCACCAGACTGAACAAGGAGAGGGTCACAGTAAGCTGCCTGTCGGGCGCTAGAATCCGCCACATAACACAAGCACTCAGGTCACTCCACAGCAAGTACAAGTATGACTCAGTCATTGTCCATGCTGGTGTGAATGACCTGAGACGTACCTCCCTGGACTACATGAAAAGAGACATAAAGGAGCTCTCAGATTATGTAGCCCAGGATGGTATGACCCTGACCCTGAGCAGTATCCTACCTTCACCAAGAATGATGCCACAATACAGAGACAAAATGATCAGTTTTAATAATTGGCTTAATTTCTGGTGTCATTCTAAGGATCAATGTCTGTCTGCCTGGAATGACATGCTTGACAAGCCATGCTGCTTCAAGGGACGGCTTGCACCTGTCACCCTGGGTTTCGGATATTGGCAAAGGCTCTTGCCACCCCATAGTGCCTTTTTAGACAAGGCTCAAATTCTAAACCCACGCCCTAGAAAACAATAATGGAAAAAACTAAGGGTAATGCTGCTCAATGCCAGAAGTCTAAATCTCAAGATGCAGCCTCGAAGCCCTCCTCAGTATGGAGAACATCGATGTCTGTGCTGTGACTGAAACCTGGTTCAAGGCTCCTGAGAACACCCTGGCACTATCAGGTTTTACCTCATATCATGCGTTCCGGCCCCAAAACTCGGACCGTACCACAAAAGGAGGGGATGTATCCATATTCATCAAGGATACCCACACCTCCAGGCTGGTGGCAACTCACGAAGCATCAGAGACCATTCAAGTGCAATTAACCATAGGCAAAACTGCTCTACAGTTTGTAGCATGTTACAGGCCACCCTCTCAAACTCAGGAACCCCACACAGCCTTCCTGAAGACACTGGAGAGTATAAATGTCTCTCCAAACACCATCATATTGGGTGACTTCAACTACCCAAACATAGACTGGGAACATTACTCAAGCCCCAATACCCTAGCCCAAAGGTTCCTGGAGTTCATAAACTCAAATGCTATGGAGCAACTTGTCACCATTCCCACAAGAGGTGAAAATATACTAGACCTGATCATCACAAACATGCGGACAAAATGCTCCGCACTGGAAGTATATCCCTCATTGGTGAGATCAGACCATAAACTAATCTCACTGGAGATCCACATCCATCCCGCCCCCACCCCCAACAAAAAAGACCACAGTGAAGAACTTCTCAAAAGACAACTTCACACTTCTTAAGACTGGTGTGGTATCCTTCAAGGCCCCTGAGCCATTGGAAACCACAACCCACGCTGCTGAATCCCTTACAAATGCTTTCTAAGAGCACCTCCAGGATTGCATGGATCAAGTAATCCCAAATAAAATCAAGACCCTTTCCACCAAAGGCAAGCGCCCAATCTGGTGGACCCCAGCCATAAACAAACTTTACAACAAGAAAAAATCGCCAAGGACTCAAAAGACAATCATAAGGCCTTCTTTAGCTATGTTAGAAATCTGGGTGGAAACTCCCAGATATGCTCAGAATTAGTCCAAAATGATACAAAAATCACTGAACCCACAGACATTGCAAACATACTGGCAGACAGGTTCAGTGAAAATTTCTCCCAAAAGGAGAAATATCTATCCCAGCAGAGTGTAGCCTCCCAATCATCTCAAATGCCCAGGTGAGAGCTGCTCTCTCTAAAGCTAAAAACACAGCATCAATGGGACCGGATGGTGTCCCCGGCTGTGTGCTACGAACTCAATGAGGAACTAAACCCACACATAAGGCTGCTGTTTAATCTTAGCCTTACCACAGGATACGTACCCAAAGAGTGGCGTACGGCAACTTTGGTCCCACTCCACAAAGGCGGTGCTTCTACGGACCATAGTAATTACCGCCCCATAAGCTTAACAAGCCTGGTCTGCAAAGCTATGGAGAGGATCATAATGGAACTCATAAATAAAGACATAGGGGACCTTCAGACATTGGATCCTACCCAATTCAGCTTTGTCAAGGGCAGATCATGCCTCTTGAACTTGGTTGACTTTTTTGAAACAGTCACCAAGGCCATTGATGAGGGTAAGGCAGTTCACACAGCCTACCTTGACCTTGCAAAAGCTTTCGACACAATACCCCACTCGGGTATCATAGAAAAGCTCACCAGCTTAAATGTAAACCCATATGTCACAAGATGGGTTGCAAACTGGCTCAAGGACAGAACCCACAGGGTTAGAGTTGCTGGTGCCATGTCAGACTCCAAGCCGGTCACAAGCGGTGTCCCACAGGGCTCAGTCTTGGGCCCCCTCTTGCTCAGCATCTACTTTTCAGAAGTGCAGGCAAACATAGGAGGATTGTGGCTGACAAAGTTTGCAGATGACTGCAAACTGGGCGCCTTAGTTGAAAATCCATCAGACACAGATATCCTTCAGGGAGGTCTCATAGAAACGGATAACTGGTGCCAGAGCCATGGCCTTAAGCTAAACGCCAAAAAATGTATAGTCATACCCTTTGGTAAAAACAAGGTAACCCCAAGTTACCACATAGGTGGCAATCCATTAAGCACAGAAGAGGTTATCAGGGACCTGGGGACCCAAGTTGACAGTAACCTTTCTTTTGACACTCACATTGCCAAAGTGGTTAGGAGGACCTTCTACATTGCCCACCTGATTATGAAGGGATTCACATCCAGATCAAGGGAGGTCATTGTTCCCCTGTACTCTTCACTTATCAGACCAATGATTGAGTACAATGCCCCATGAATGTATCTTACCCGACACCTGCAGCAATTGGAAAGACCCCAAAAGTTCCTCACCAAAAGGATAAAGGGGCTCAAAAATATGCCATATGCTGCCCGACTGAAGAAACTCCAGCTCTATTCAGTCGCATACCGTTTGCTCAGAGGTGACCTGTGCCTGACATACAAGGCCATGTCCAACCCGGAATTAATGGACATGCTCCACCTCAAAAAATCCAAATCCACCAGAGCCACAAGAGCAAGATACTTAAACCTCAACACGGATATAAATAGGACGTGCTGGAGGGACAGATTCATCACCCAGAGACTCCCTATGCTGTGGAACAGAATCCCGGTCCATGTGAGACAGAGCACCTCGCTGGCTCTGTTCAAGAGGAATCTTGACCAGTGGATGGGAGATCGTAGGTTTACCCGGGGATCATCTCTGTATCACTGCTGGACAGAGGCACGGCAAACTAATGGGTATAGTATTCTTCAACCTAAGGGGTGGTGAAAGCCACACAACTCTGGCTAGGCTTATAAATGCCCTAGGGCAGATAGCCTAGTATGAACCTATGAACCTATGAAGAGAAGGGATTCCACATCACACTGAGGTCAATGTCTAAGATATGTCACAACGTATAATCTAAGGACTATGTCAGTGACTAATATTATTAAAAAGAACTGGTCCATATTGTGTGCCCAACCTGAGATAGCTAATGTTGTAGGACAGACTCCCCATTTTTTCTTTAGGAAACAAAGGAATTTGAAACAGCAGTTGTGTTATAAAGAGATAAATAAATTTAAAAGACCAAATCATATGAATAAAGTTAGAACTGTGCCTTGTTTTAATTGTATGAATTGTAAATATATCAAAACTGGTAATTTTTTTAGCATCCTACCACACTACAGAGTTTTGAGTTAAAATGTTCAGCCACATGTTTAACAGAGAATATGATCTATTTAGCTACATGCTCATTGTGTACTGCATTTTATGTAGGAAAGTGTAGCAGAAGCTTGAAAGACGGATAACAGAATATATATCCGATTTTAAGAGAATTGTATTAACTAATACTCTAGTTAAACATTCTATGGAAAATGATGTAAACCACTTTTTTTTAATTTTAGAGTGTTACAAGTATTTTATTCTAATAAGGGGGGGTGATTTAGGTACTACGTTAGATGTAGCTGAATATAAAAGGATACTTATGTTGAATGCTGATAAAATACCACGGTTAAATGGTACTGTTAGTTTGAAACCTATTCTGAAACAAAAACAAATGTGTTTGTAATAATTGTAGTTTTAATTACTTAAATGGGAATTTTATTCACTAGTTAGTATGGTTTAATTATTGTATAAATTGATGTCACATTTTTATTGTTAGGCTGTGTCTACTGTATTTGTATATATGGTTGTGTTTTTGCTTAGAGTTTTATTACAGACTTTAGAAGGGTGTTTGTACCTGAAAGCTTTGTGTTTAAGTGTATTATTAAACTTTTATCCTTTAATGTTGCTGGTTTGGTTTTCTTTTTTGTGTGTGCTACATTTGCCTGGAACCAGCATTTATACAAGGTGCTCTCCTTTTTATGTGATTTGCCAGAAAAACACAATTTTATGAGAAAAAGACCAAATATATTAGGCAAAAATCTGGACATTCAGTGAAACTCTGGACAGCTGAGAGGTATGAAAGAGCTGTTATTTTCTCTATTATTGTACAATTTACAGTTTAATTTCAACTATGGCATGAGTTCTCAGTCTTTGAGTAATATCTTTGCAATTTACTACAGCCATCTGAGCATCTTATTTTTTTGTCATCGTGTGAGATTATTATTCTTTAATGTACTGACCAATTTGAAATTCATACATCTCCCTTATGTATCTTGCTACAATTTCTCATAAATTGTTTTTAAATGGCATTTTATTTTTATTGAGGATTGGGCTATTCTCTCAGAAGACCTTTACCTTCTACTTTTTTCAGTCATTCTTCATCAATAGTGTTAAACATAAATGCTGCAGATATTTGAAACTCCTGAGAGGAAGTAAACTGGGAGTGGTCACCAGTATAGCAGTGGTGTATTCCTCAAGCACGCCAAACAGATTATTGCTATGATGTGTAACTGTTTCCCTGGGAAAACAAATAAGGTAAATTTCTAGTCCACTAGAATTTTCAAAGTGTCAGGTCAACTGGCTGCAGTATTCTGGATCCCAAACAAGCTATGCATTCCAATCTGTCTAATGAACTAGAAACTTTTTTTTCAGTCTTGTGGACTGAGTTAGCTACTGACTTTCTCACTGGTAAGCTTGCCTGCATTAGGGATAAAACTCTCCGCATTGCCTTTGATGAGCATTGAAGTCTCTTAGCACTTTTGCTTTCTGTTTGGTACTGGACTCACTGACACATCACTCACCTGTCTTCAGGCTTGTACTCTTCCACCTGCAGACTGGATCATTGTCCACACAATTTCAGATTAGCCTAACTGGATCATGGTCCAATTTATTTTTATTTTTTACCCTCTCAGTGCCCTCCAAAAGCATGGCAGCCCACATCCTCCCACAATGTCTAACAACCCTCTTAGTTTACTCCCTCCACTCCCCAACATTTATCTTTCTCCTTTAATATTCTTCATTCTACCCTCTATTCTACATAACATCTGAAACTGTATCACTCTTGCCACTCCAATAGTTTGCTGTTCTCCATTCAACGCTCCCTTTTCTATAACTTGATTCTGTGTATTTTATAGACTGTACTCCTCCAGTTCAGTACGCTGCAGCTGCACTTTACCTGTCCTCAACATAGAAGATAATTGCTTTATGACAACAGCATTGGCATTATTCCACTTTGGTCATCTTTGATCTCATGAGCTCATAGCAATGTTTATATATATATATATATATATATATATATATATATATATATATATATATATATATATATACATATATATATATATATATATATATATATATATATAGGATCACTACTAAATCCCGAAGTTACAGAATATCGGTGCCCATAACACCAAGACTGTTATATCGAAAGAACAAAATACCATAAGTGCACAATACCGAAGACCATAATCACAAAAGTCAGTATGTGTACAGGCATAAAAGCTGTACTGTATCTTTAAAGCAACATCTTAGCATCAAATCATGTCTGATATCAGGTACGAAGTGCCTGGAGTTCTTGGACAACTGTATAGTAGAATGCTATCACAAAAGTATAAAGAAGTCTTAGTAATTGAAGGATATGTGTATCATTTAGAAAAGAGGTCTCATAGTACACGTTACTGGTGTTGTAAACTAAAACTGAGTGGCAGTTGTAAAGGGAGAACTATTACAGTGTCATTGTCAGAAGGTGAGCAACTACTTAAAACAATTCCAAATAATCATGGTGGTGACCCATTTGAGATAGAAAAGTATAGCCACGGTGGTGCAGTGGTTAGCATTGTCGCCTCACAGCAAGAGGTTCTCCAGTTCAATCCTCGGCTGGTTGCCTTCTGTGCGGAGTCTGCATGTCCTCCCTGTGGTCGCGTGGGTTTCCTCCGGGTGCTCCGGTTTCCTGCAACAAAAGAGCGCAAACCAAATGAAGCAGAACAATACCAAAGAAATCTGGAACCAATAGTCGAGGCAATCAAGAAATAGCGTACCACACTTTATTCAACGCTTTCAAGGAGACTTCATCAGAATACAAAATCATTTACTGATACCAGTGCTTAAATAACCACATCAATCAACTAATTAATTACTTAACAATAATCACATAATTAAAACTGCTTTCTTTTTTTAAAAAAATAATATATAAAATCTAAACATATAAAAAAAACAGTTTATTAAAAACTTAGCATAATTAAACCTGATCAAAATAAGAAATAAAGTCCATTTTTTTATTTAATTTTAATTTTCTGTCTTTCAAGAAACACTTTATGTTAATAGCCTCATTAAGGCCGGGTTTCTTGTCAGAGTGGAGCTTAATTTGCCAAATGGTCTCTCTTTGTTCGAGATAATTTTTAAAATCACCACCCCTAAGATCTTTTTTACCTACTTCAAGAATGGAAAAGAAAAATTTCTTAAAATTCATACAGTCTATAGAATGTCTGTACAAAGCGTTCCTAGAATCCTTAGTCTTGATACTGTATATGTGTTCCCTCATTCGTTCTCTTAAAGTGAGAGTGGTCATACCGACGTAAAACGCTGGGCAACCACTACATAAACTAATATACACTACTCCTCTGGTTAAACAATTTACAAAACCAGGGACTTCTAGTGTTGTGTTTGAATGTTCTAACAGTACATAAGGTCCTTCAAAGACGTATCTACAAAACCTACACTGTTCACACCTGAACATACCCTTTTTGTGTGTGACATATCTTTTGATGTCATTGTCTAAAGAAGCATTTTCTAATAATCTTTTAAAATTAAATTCGTTCCTAAAGAAAAATTTAGGTCGATCCCCTAGTGTCTTAAATACATCCGAATTACCTTTCAAAATACACCAATTTTTTTCCAAAAGATTTTTAATGCCAACACTATCTACAGTCATGTCAAGTGAGCATACAGCGCCAAAAAAACTTTTGTTAGAACCATTTTTATTACTAATACCCCCTGTTTTGTTTAATGGAGCCCTTAATAATGCTGGATAAAGCTCCTCACGTTTGTTAAGTATGTCAGAACATAAACTGTCCAAATAAACTTTATCATATCCCCTTTTAACAAACATTGTTGAAATAAGTTCAAATTCTTTTAATAAATCACTGTAATCTGTGATCATGCGGCAAGCTCTAATATAGTGACCCTTTGGCATGTTTTTCTTAATATGTTTAGGATGGTTACTTTTGTAGTGTAAGTAGCTATTAGTAAAGGTCTTCTTACGAAAGATCTTACTTTGAAAATGTTTTTCTTTTTCATCCCACCAAAGCATGGCATCCAAAAAGTTAACATTATGGTCACCCTCACTTTGGACAAATTTTAAAAATTTGACCGAGTTGTTAATATCAGTCAAAAATAAATCAAATGCATCTCGTGTACCCTTGATGATGAAAAAAAAGGTCATCAACAAACCTGGAATAAAAAAGAATGTTGTGTTGTTTTTCAATCTCAACCAAAATATTAGTTTCCCACCATGCCATAACAATGTTTGCATACGCCGGTGCAGCTGCTGAACCCATGGCAACCCCTCTTTTTTGTTTATGATAAATGTCATCAAAAAGAAAGAAATTACATACTAAAAGTATGGTGCTTGTTTTCATTCTAGAATGTGTGGTTAAAAAACTACTGTTAGAAAAATATGTATTAATGTGTGTATTAGCAATATGCTTAGTGCATTTAGAAGCTTGAAAAGAGTTAACACATTTATTCTATTTCATACTGCATAAATCTGTACAAACTGCAGTTGCTTTCTGACCTTGTACTGTTAGCTAAAATCTTGCTTGTGCCTTGGAAATTTACTGAGAAGTAGGTGATTTCTGCTTGCGTTAGGAAAATAATGAATAGAACAATACTACTTGTATGAAACTTAGACAAGAAGTTCTGCTGTGCCATGAGAAAATACACAGCTGTAGAAGTTACAGATAATTAGTACAAAGCCTGCTTGAAAATATGAACTGCAATCAGCATTTGCTTGTATCTGTATTAGAAGAGTACCTTGAAATGTAACACTGTACAATAGACGTTTGTAAACGGATTAATGGTCACCAAGGCCAGGTTGTTTTTCTGAAAAGTTTCTCACAAAACTAGTCATGTCAGCAGAAAATCTGAAGTAACATCTGCTGTAGAACAATGCTAAAAGTTGTGTTTGATTACATCAGCTTAGAAGGCCATGTCTTGTAAAATAGTATAAGAATGAACATACTTCGTTAGTAGTTTGACAAATCCTTGTATTTGCATGTTTTTGTCTCCTTGCTGCAAGAAAATTAAAGTGCCTTAACTGAACCTTACGTGTATTGGTCTTTGAAGTTTTTTCCTTTGACAGATTGGTCCTTCGGACCGGAAACATTCACTTCGCCTCGGATCAGACAGGCCAGGTGGCTTGAAACCATATGGGGAAGAAACCAAATTGGTTCTTCTTATTTGAAAAGTCCTCCAACTGAATTGTCATACAAAAGAGGCCAGCCACTTTCTGATCTGCGACTGAAGGATGGGTTTACTCGAACCAGGTGATCAATCACGAAGGCTCAGGTAAGGTGAATCTACCTTCTTTTCTGTTTTAGATCAGGGATTAGATTTGTATTTGTTCTGTTAAGACTTTATTTATAAGTCAGGGGCAGAAAGATTACTGTCTTGCCATAGATCAGGGAAACAGAGCAGGTAGGCAGTCATTCTGAAGAGACTATAAAAACATCCGTGGTACCACGTTAAAAATAAGGTGTTACGTAACGATTAAAAAGGTAGAACAAAAATGGGTAATAATTGTACAAAAAGGTCCCAAAATCCGCCGTTAACCGAAGACGCAAAATATATGCAGTCACAGTGTGCTGATAATATTAAATACTACTTAAAATAGGTTAATAAGTATGAATTTGACAGTAAACTAGAAAAATCCTCACTTATCAAACTTGTCAAGCAGCTTAAAACCGATTCTAGAGGTTGGGTAAAAAAGCAACGTTAATTAGGAATTCCTCAGGCACACAGGTGGATTGAGGAAGTAAACCGAAGGGAACAAAAGAGTAATAATTCAAAAGCAATGTTTTTAGATAAAGAGGACAATAACTTAGTAATAGCGTCAGCCCCTCCGCCTCCCTTACCAGAATATGAGGCAAGTGAACAAATTAGTCCACCCCTGCGATATCCTGCTGTCACTGTGAGTAGAGACACTACAAAAGTGAAACCGTTTGTTAGAGATCCCGTCGAGACCAGGTCTCGAACACGGGCAGAAAACTCAAAAGGGGACATTGAGTTATATCAAATGGGTAGAAATTCACGATTTATTGCGCTCAGGCCCCTCCCACATAGCAGCACAGAGTTAGACAACAGAGTAAAAGGTCTTACAGACCGAATCTCTGAGAAATGGAAGCCTAGGGCAGAATGGACTTGCATTAATCAATGCATCCAACAGGAAGGTGAAGCTGTTGACCGATATTATGCCAGACTATTAGAATGTTTTAATAACCATTGTGGAATGCAGGTTCCTGAAGATCAGACACACGATTCCCCATATGAGCAGCAGTTTAAGAATGCATTTTTGAAAGGCAGTATTGCACCTATAAGCAGCTTTATTACAAAACACATGGTAGATCATCGTACAAGCAGGTTACAGTCATTGCTTGAATATGCTACACATGCCGAAAGGCATTTTAATAGCAAAAAGAAAAAGAAAGCCCAAGTATTTTCTGTAGAAGATGGAGCAGAAGTATATGTAGTACAGTCCGGGAAAAAGGGCAAGAGAAATGCCCAGGGAAACAAACAATCTGATCAATGATCAGAGGACTTTGAAGGGTGAAAGAAAAGGGGTGAATGTTTTAAATGCGGTAAGAAAGGACACTTGGCAAGGGATTGCAAGTAAAACAAGAAGGCAACCACGGAGGATAAGGAGGGTGAGGACTGACTATATGATAGTCAAGAATCACTAGAAGGGGATAGTGGAGAAAGGACAAATGAGTATGTGATAGAGGGAGTAGAGAATGTGACAGAAGAAATAGAGGAAGTGCAAGAAGTCACGGATAGTGAAGAAAATGAAATATGGGATTTGGCTTTATTGAGCTTAGAGCTCTATTTAGCAGACATGAAACCAGAAGTTACACTCCTGGTAGAAGGGAGGGAAGTCAGATTCTTGTGTGACTCAGGGGCATCACGGACCCTGGTACATCCCTCCAAACTGCCAGAGAATTCAGAGTCACCTGATTACAATATTAGTGAAAGCAGCTGATGGACAGCTGTATCGGGAGCCCCTGTCCAATAATATTGTGATAACTGATCCTGTTTCAGGATTGACCCAGAAAAGCAAAATTGTTGTATCTGCAAAATGCCCAGTAAACCTCTTGGGCAGAGACCTTATGCAGTTATTTGGTATAGCAGTAGTTCCGACTATGCAGGGTATGGAAGCACAGCGACAAATTGATACCTTTGCAGTGGAATCAGAGGGTGAAATGTTTTATTGGTACAGCCAGGACTTGGTTACAACTGGTCCAGGGGTGGTGACTGAAGAGTTGATGAACATAGCCATCAGCAAGTTCCCCTCCCTTAACATTGATAAACAGCATTTGTTGCACTGTACTCTGTATTATTGTAATACACCAGGACCTGATAAGGAATATGAGCAAGAATTGTTTAGAAATCGTGCAAACAGATTGGTATTACGTAATCTGTACTGGGACACAGAAGGGAACAGGGTAGTCAGTTGTTCATTGCCCCAGGAGTTCTTTGCACTCTATAAATCTAATCGATTACCACATGTTAGCTTAACTAAGCACAAGAATGTAAAATGGGTAGACTTAGGAGAAAAAGTCACAAGATGGGAAAAACAGACAGAGTTAGAACTGTCAGAACAGGGAATACAAATGCAGAAGCTGAATTGGATAACTCAGACCCACCCAGCTCTACACTTGCAGTCTAGCAAGGACAGCTGATTGGCACTCCTATTGAAGGAGGAAGTGAATGCCTTACAGAATATACCAGAAAATCTCTGGTCGACAAGAAAATCAGATGTAGGACTTATTCGTACAGCAGGACCAGTTACTATTACGCCAAAGTCAGCATTTAGACCACAAAAGAGACAGTATCCCTTAAGAAAAGATGCAGAGGTAGGAATCAAACATATTACAGCAGCTTTACTTAAGGAAGGGGTGCTGGTGGAATCTCCCGATTCAACATGTAACACACCCTTATTCCCTGTTAAGAAAGCGAATGGAGAGTGGCGTATGGTCCAAGATTTACAAGCTGTAAATGACGCAGTAATAACAAGGGCACCTATGGTGCCAGACCCACACACCCTGTTGAATGATTTAAAACCTCAACAGAAATATTTTTCTGTGGTAGATATCAGCAATGTGTTCTTTTTGATACCGATACATCCTGACAGCCAGCATTGGTTTGCATTCACATTTCAGGGGAAAAGGTATACATATACAAGAATACCACAGGGGTATTGTGAAAGTCCAACAATATTCTCACAAGAAATGGCAAGCAACTTGGCGGGATTTACCCCACCAAGAGGTAGTCAGATTTTGCTTTATGTTGACGATATCCTGCTGGCGTCCCCCACCCAGCAAGATTGTAAAGAGGACACCATAGTGCTATTACAATTTTTAGCCACTGAAGGACATAAAGTAAACAAAAATAAACTGCAGCTTTGGAAAAAACAAGTTAAATACATAGGATATGTAATATCCAAGGAAGGTAAGACATTAGATGAGGACAGAAAAATAGCGATTTTACAAGCACCAAAACCCACTACTAAGAAGGAAATGATGTCCTTCCTGGGTACGACTAATTTTTGTCGGAGTTGGATTCCAAACTATGCCTTGGAATCTGCATCGTTGACTAACCTGATTTACAAAAAGCCTATGGCAGCACAGGATCTATTACAATGGACACCAGAAGCAGAATCTGCTTTCTGCAAACTGAAACAGTTAATAGCGTCCTCATTAGTTTTGGGATTACCAAACTATCATAAACGTTTTTTCCAAACTGAAGATTGTAAGCAAGGTTATATGACATCAGTGTTAACACAGCAGCATGGGGACAAGCAATGCCCTATTGCTTATTATTCATCACAACTGGACCCAGTGGCACGGTCTTTACCTCACTGTGTGCAAGCAATAGTTGCAGCTGCAATGGCAGTACAGGCTTCGGCCTCAGTAGTGTTGTTCCACCCTCTCACACTGAGAGCACCTCATGCAGTCACGATTATTTTACTACAAGAGAAGGTAGCATATCTTTCCCCTGCTAGGCATCTTTCCTGTATGACTATATTGTTGAGCCAACCTCATATGACAACTGAACGATGTACGACTTTGAACCCTTCTACCTTGCTCCCAACCCCTGCAGATGGCACACCTCACAGCTGCCTGCAGGTGATTGAGCAAAAGACACTGCCTAGAAAAGATCTTATGGATGTTCCCTTGGATGATGCCGAGGTGACATACTACGTGGGTGGCTCATGCAAAAGGGGTCCTGCAGGACAGAACCTAGTAGGATATGCAGTAGTTTCTAATACAGACATAGAAGCAAAATCTTTACCAAATAGTTTATCTGCACAGGCAGCAGAATTGATTGCCTTGACACGGGCATGTACCTTAGCAAAGGGTAAATGTGTAAACATTTTTACTGACAGCCAGTATGCTTTTTCTACTGTACATGTTTTTGCGCAACAGTGGAAAAATCGAGGAATGATAACATCTACTGGCAAACCAATCAATCATGCACAGTTTATTTTTGATCTTTTAGAATATATTCAGTTACCTCAGAAAGTAGCTATTTGTAAATGCACAGCTCATACCAAACAACAGGACAGGATTTCAAAAGGTAATGCGAGAGCTGATACAGCTGGAAAGCAAGCAGCTTCAGAAGCATTTCTTTTGAATGAGGAACTACAACCCTTTGAGATTTTAGACTTAGAAATGTTAAAGACAATGCAAACACTTACTACGCAAACTGAAAAACAAAGATGGGTAAAACGAGGAGCAATTCTCGAAAAGGGGCTGTACATCTCTAAAGAAGGAAAACCGATATTGCCATCTAATTTGTTTAGATATGCAGCTTTGTTGAGCCATGGGCAGTGCCATGTCTCAACAGGGGGGATGGTACAGATGGTGAACCAAGTGTTCACGACATGGATTTACAAACTACCCTAAAAATTTTGTTCGTTATGCCACATCTGTAATAAACATCATGCACAAGGGGCATTAAAGCCCAAGCAAGGGAGTTTCCCTACACCACCGTATCCATTTCATACTATTTGTATGGATTTCATAGAGTTGAATAAATGTGAAAATAAGAAGTATTGTCTTGTCATTGTAGATATGTTTTCCAGATGGGTGGAAGCCTTTCCTACTAAAAATCCAGATGCTACGACTGTGGCCAAAGTACTTGTTAAAGAAATCATCCCTAGATTCAGCATTCCAGAAAGGATCTACAGTGACAACGGCATACACTTCGTGAATCAGACCATACAGCAGTTAAGTAAACATTTTTGTATTTCTCTAAAGAATCATTGTGGTATCACTCGCAATCAGCAGGGCTAGAAGAGAGGCATAATGAGATTTTAAAGAGTAAGCTACGAAAATTAATGACAGAAACACAGAGAAACTGGGTGTACTGTCTGCCCCTGGCACTGTTGAGCATAAGAACTGTTCCGAATGCAAAAGGATTGACTCCTTTTGAAAAGCTCTTTGGAAGGGCTTACTATATACCTCAGTGGAAATCTCTCATGCCCATAGACCAGGAAGGTGACAGTACATTAGCAGAGTATATGCGTAATTTGTTAAATTCTAAACATTTGTTGCAGTTAAATTCTGTTTCAGATAAAGAACGAACCAAACCGTCAGAAGTGGCAGTGTTCCCTGGAGCGTGGATATGGCTGAAGATAGTTAAGAGGAAAAATTGGGCATCTCCGAAGTGGGAAGGTCCATATCAAGTGCTTTTATCAACACCCACTGCAGCCAAAATTGCGGCGCGTGCCTCTTGGATCCACTTGACGCACTGTAAATTAGTTAAAAACTTTGAACTGGACAAAAATCTTGTTACATGCCAAGAGCAAAAATGATACAGTCCAGAAGAAACAGGAATGCAGAACAACCCTTTCCTCAGAAGTATTGCATAATCATCCTGTTAACTGTATTAGTGACAATAATCTTTTTGTTGTGGCCTTTTCTTTTCCCAGCCACACAGACTGAACTGAATAAATGTGAAGCGTTACTCATAAACTGGCATCCAAACTTTAACACTTACCAGGCAATTAAATATGTGTATGCTGAGACTTTCAATGTTTTGAATTGCTGGATTTGCACAGCTTTGCCGACAGCATACGGGGGGTTATTAATGACTACAGTCCCCCTAGGGGTCAATGAGACCTGGGAGAACTTGATTTATGTTACCTCAACCATTACAGCACAAAATAAAATAGGATTGCACTTGTCTGTTTCACAAAAGGAACTGTGTGTTTTTATGAAAATGATACTGTTCAGGTGGGTTGGAGCAATTGCAATGTGACTGTTCCTTATAGATGTTACACTAAAGGTAACAAAGTAGATCTTTATTGTAATACAAACTATGATTCATTTCTCGGATTGATGCACAAAACACTTGATGAAGTAAAACATAATTCTGTTCTTTATAAACAGCTGTCTATAATTGATAGAAAAATGTTTCATGCAGGGCGAGTGTACATTCATAGCAAGGTTACTACTAAAGTAGAGGATTGTTATTTTGTGTGTGGCAGAAAGGCATACAAATGGTTACCTGAGAATTGGTCCGGCAGTTGTTTTTTTGGGTTACCCAGTTCCGGCCATACGACACACTGCAGTTTTGCCTCATGGAAAAATTTGAAATGTCCAAGAAGTCATCAAGAAACCTATAAATCCAGTGGGACAAATCGATGCGCGTTGGAAAGACCATCACTATTTAGGCAAAGGACTGACACACATGGACTTGAGTGATAGCGTTATATCGTGGGCAGGCATATCACCAGCATATGGAGCAGTGAAATCGATCTGGGAGCTGAGAAAACTGTCAAAACTTCTCGAAGTAATGAGCAATGCAACTTTTTCCACTGTTGAATTGGTGACTGATGAACTGAATGCTATGAGAACTGTAGTGCTCCAAAACCGCATGGCTCTCGACTTCACCCTAGCGGCGAGAGGTGGTACATGTGCTTTAATCCAAGAAGAATGCTGTTCGTATATTCCTGACCATAAACACAAGATAGACAATCATCTTGAGGTAATTCAGCAAGTGTCGGCCATGACCAAACCAGGCCCAAACCCACTGATGGACTTTTTCCAGAAATGGTTTGGGGGGTGGGGAACCATCCTAATGAACATCCTGATTGCCATTTGTGTAGGTATGCTCCTACCGGGAGTATGTGTTTGTTGTGGTATCCCCTGCATGAAAAGACTGATTAAAGACCTTATAGACATGTCAGTTTCTGAAACCTTATATTAAAGTACTGAGTATGAAGAACTGTTAAAAGACTAAAAAGCTTTCATAAGTCTAAACTGAATGACTCTCTTAACTGCAAATCCTGAGTGGAAGAGGTTAGGAGAAGAAAACAAACTGTTTATGCTTATTTTGAAAGTAGAATAAAAGTATTAATAGGGGGGAAATGTTAGAAAAATATGTATTAATGTGTGTATTAGCAATATGCTCAGTGCATTTAGAAGCTTGAAAAGAGTTAACACATTTATTCTATTTCATACTGCATAAATCTGTACAAACTGCAGTTGCTTTCTGACCTTGTACTGTTAGCTAAACTCTTGCTTGTGCCTTGGAAATTTACTGAGAAGCAGGTGATTTCTGCTTGCGATAGGAAAATAATGAACAGAACAATACTAGTATGAAACTTAGACAAGAAGTTCCACTGTGCCATGAGAAAATACACAGCTGTAGATGTTAGAGATAATTAGTACAAAGCCTGCTTGAAAATATGAACTGCAATCAGCATTTGCTTGTATCTGTATTAGAAGAGTACCTTGAAATGTAACACTGTACATAGACGTTTGTAAACGGATTAATGGTCACCAGGCCAGGTTGTTTTTCTGAAAAGTTTCTCACAAAACTAGTCATGTCAGCAGAAAATCTGAAGTAACATCTGCTGTAGAACAATGCTAAAAGTTGTGTTTGATTACGTCAGCTTAGAAGGCCATGTCTTGTAAAATAGTATAAGACTGAACATACTTCCTGTTAGTAGTTAGACAAATTCTTGTATTTGCATGTTTTTGTCTCCTTGCTGCAAGTGAACCTTACGTGTATTGGTCTTTGAAGTTTTTCCCTTTGACAACTATGTACTGCCTCAACTCCTTCTTCATGAGGAATACAAGTGAAAAAAGACACAACATCAATAGAAAACATAACATGTTCCACTAAATTTAAATCCACTTGTTCAGAAAAAATTCTGAGTTTATTCAAAAAATCCCACGAATCCTTTAAATAAGACTGAAGATTCTGTGTAGTAATGCAATTCCTTCTGTTATAGAATGTGGGGAAGACACAATAGGTTTAAATGGAGGGTCAACCAAATCTTTATGAATTTTTGGTATACCAAATAACACCCCAATTCTAGGTTTTTCAACTAAACAAAAGTCATACATTTTAAAGTCCATGCCCCCAGACATTAAAGCTTCATACAAAAATTAATAAATATTCTTATAACTACGATGAATATCAAATAAACAAACTTTCTCATATTCAGCTTGGTTACTGACAATAGCCAACATACTTTTTTTGTACTTGGCTATGTCCATAACTACAGTGTTGCCCCCTTTATCACTTCTCATGAATCTTAGGTGTGATTTTTTCTTTAATTCATTAAGGGCCTTACGTGCAACATGAGTCAAATTGTCTAACCATTTCCCTTTAGTTTTTAAAAAGTTTGGTAGTTTTTGTAAACATACTTCTTCAAAAACCTTTATAGTGTTGTTTATAGAAGGAGTGTAGGTAGAAGGTTTAAATAAACCTTCATTGGAACTTGGTACATCACACATCAAAAACTGAAGATTCAAATTCCGAATATATTTCTTTAAATCAACAACAGTTTTACTAAAATCAGCTTTCCTTGTTGGTACAAAATTTAAACCATACCTTAAAATGCTTAATTCAGCATCAGTTAACATGGTGCCTGACAAATTTATAACACAAAATTGTCAATAAACGACATATTAAAAGTCCTTAAATTTCATCCCCCGATGAGTTTGAACTGGTCATCATTCTGCTTCTTGTGTTCACAGTCCTTTTTGTTTGATATCCTTTCTTGACTAAAAAACTTTTAGAAGCAACAGCATTTGTTGAAGAATGCAAACTACTTCCTTCAATATTTGAAGGAGAAACTTCTTCTGATGTCTCTATGCTAGCTGCATCCTCATTGTTGTTACCCTGAGGTTGAAAAAACTTTTTAAAAAAAAACGAGGAAGCATTTCCTTTAACAGATGTTTCCGTTTTGTTTAAGCTAGCAAACTTTTTAGTTCCTTTATTGTAAACCGCCTTATTGGAACCCTGTTTTCCTCTAGAACCACCACCATTGTCTCCATAAAAAAAGCTTTTGGTTAGAAACAAAGTTACTGTATGCATTATTATTTTCATAAGCTGTAACATCACGTAACAGCTTAGTGTGCTTGTGAGTAGCTACTTCATTAATATGGTGTTCAACTTCAGTAAATAACTGTTGGCAGACGTCATCAGACCCATAGTCCACCAATAAACTGTTCACCTCGTTGTCAACCTTTAGAATATCTAGGTAGGTTTTGTAGATACGTCTTTGAAGGAACTTATGTATTGTTAGAACATTCAAACACAACACTAGAAGTCCCTGGTTTTGTAAATTGTTTAACCAGAGGGGTAGTGTATATTAGTTTATGTAGTGGTTGCCCGGTGTTTTATGTCAGTATGACCACTCACACTTTAAGAGAACGAATGAGGGAACACATATACAGTATCAAGGCTAAGGATTCTAGGAACACTTTGTACAGACATTCTATAGACTATATGAATTTTAAGAAATTTTTCTTTTCCATTCTTGAAGTAGCTAAAAAAGATCTTAGGGGTGGTGATTTTAAAAATTATCTCGAACAAAGAGAGACCATTTGGCAAATTAAGTTCCACTCTGACAAGAAACCCGGCCTTAATGAGGCTATTAACACAAAGTGTTTCTTGAAAGACAGGAAATTAAAATTAAATAAAAAAATGGACTTTATTTCTTATTTTGAGCAGGTTTTTTTAATAAACTGTTTTTTTTTATATGTTTAGATTTTATACATTATTTTTTTAAAAAAGAAAGCAGTTTTAATTATGTGATTATTGTTAAGTAATTGTTAAGTTGATTGATGTGGTTATTTAAGCACTGGTATCAGTAAATTATTTTGTATTCTGATGAAGTCTCCTTGACGAAAGCATTGAATAAAGTGTGGTTCTCTATTTCTTGACTGCCTCGACTATTGGTTCCAGATTTCTTTGGTATTGCTCCGGTTTCCTCCCACATCCCAAAGACATGCTGCAGGTGGATTGGACACTCTAAATTTGCCCTAGGTGTGAGTGTGTGTGTGTGTGTGTGTGTGTGTGTGTGTGTGTGTGTGTGTGTGTGTGTGTGTGTGTGTGTGTGTGTGTGTGTGTGTGCCTTCTGTGGAAGGTTGGGCGCCGGGCTGGCAACTCGACACTGTAAAACTTCACTGCCAATCATGAGCGGACAGGTGATCCGCTGTGGCGACCCCTAACCAGGAAAAGCCGAAAGAAGAAGAAGTGTGTGCTGTTCTCTGAAAGAGAAAGCATCTCTATCCAGAGATAACCCTTGCTTGCTTGTTGAGGATGCAATGGCATCCACTTCACTTGAGTTTGTACCCTCATTACCTAGTAAAAAAGTGCTACTGCAGCAAATTAGAAGAGTTTGTTGTAAGCAAGAGTATGACAAACATACACCTCAGCTAACGTTGGAAAATCTAGACATGAGCAAGTTCCCATTTCAAAGTGATACGTTTGTTGAAAAGTGAATGGTGGCTTGTACCTCTTGCAATACTGTTGTGGTATTTGGCACTGTACATAACTTGCAGGATTTGAGTTCAGCCACAATATAGTTGATGGATGGCACATATTTTAGTAAAGGTGTGCTTTGCAGACAATATTTTAGTAAAGGTGTGCTTTGCAGACAACTATATAGCATTCATGATATTGTGAAGAATGCTGGCTACAGTAAATGCGTACCATTATTGTATTGCTTAATGTCCCAAAAGTCCTTAAAAGCGTACAATACGATGTGGCACTGTGTCTTATATCTATTATCTCTACATGAGTGTGAGCTGCAATTAAAGTTTATACTTTGCGATTTTGTGGTGGCTGCTGTGAAAAGTATAAGACTTAATTTTACTAATATACAATCTAAGGGCTGCTTGTTCCATTTTGGACAAAATATCTGGAGAAAAGTACAACAGCTTGGACTAGGTTCACTATATAATTCAAATCACACTTTCCAGTTAGCGGTCAAATGTTTGGTGCCTGAATAAGATGTTCTAGAAACATTCAACATATTAAAGGAGACATTCCCACAGGAAGGGAAAGATTTTTTAAAGTACTTTACTGACTGGTATTTATTGGGGAAAATAAGACGGTTTTCCACTCATTCTTCAGCAGGAACTAGGTTTCCGCCGTTATTCCCTATTTCGTTTTGGAATGTCTCGGAGCTGAATAGGCTATTTTTACCACGCACGCAAAACTCCGTTTAAGAGTGGCATCGCCGATTAAAGTGTCTAATAGGGAGTAAAGGTATGGATTTATCCATTCTGATGAATGCACTTGCAAGAGAACAAAATCGAGTGGATGGTTTACGGGAAAGACTTGCTGCAGGGTACTGTACATCTCCTAAACATAAAAAGCTAATAGAGAGGCATACTCTGTTTCAGCATATACTGGATAATGTAGAAAGTTATACATCTATTGACTTGGTGAAAGCTGTTACTCGTTTGTTGAAGATATGATCATGTAGCTTACGTTGTACCATTACACATCGGGTGTTTTGTCAGTTTGGAATACGTAGTGTAACTCATATTTGCAGTTTGTTTGTGGAAGGTGTGTTTGCTTACTTCAACGGAGATAACATGCTATACAACTAACTAAGACGTTATGTTGGATCATATACTTCTTTACTTGCACAGAGTGTGTTCTGTTGATTTACAGTTGGGAATTCTACATGTGCAGCAATAAATGTTGGCAGACGTCAGACTGTTTTCGAGATTTTGGGCTTTCGGTAATGTGTTATTCGGCATTGTGCACTTACGGTATTTTGTTCTTTCGATATTACAGTCTCGGTATTATGGGCGTCGATATTCTGTAACTTTGGGATTTAGTAGTGACCCTATATATATATATATATATATATATATATATATATTTTTTTTTTTTTTTTTGTTACCTAGGTAATCCCACTGGATATAAGTGTTTTTTTTTTTCAAGTGTGACCCAGGAGCACAGTTTTGTCAAGTGACTTGGATAGAGTCCCAGAGTAGGCAAATGGAGGTGGAAGGACTTAAACCTGCTGTACCCTTAACTATACGTACAAGCTAGTTATTAAAAGGTAGTTATTAACACAGAGCTTTAATTCTCTTTGCTAGGTAGCAACTATTAACTCTGGACTCATGAGATTATAATTAAGTCCTTGCAGCTCCCATTGTGGATTTACTGACACCATCTATTAATAGTCTGGCCTTTACCTTCTGCACCCTTTCAAGGGGTGGCCTTTGGAATAAAATCTCCGGGTCTATACTAGAACACCAAACTTTCAAAATTTCGAGTGTTCTAATATCGAACCCTATGAATCGAAAATTTAAAACATTGAACATACAGAACAGCGAAATTTTTCCTAGGGAAAAAATTTGCTGTTCCAAAACACATACACTCAGCACAAGCACACCAAACAAACAGCAATCCTTACACATAAACCTAAACTCTTACACCTAACCCTACACTAAACTATACATACACCACTAACTATCCACTTACCTTAACCCAAACCCTAACCCTAAGGTCCGTCACAATCGCACAGTCACCTCACCCATGCCCTAACCCTAACTCACCTACCCCGCCCTAACCCTCATGTCCACACAATTGCCCACTTACCTGACCCGTGCCCTAACCCTAACTCACCTAACCCGCCCTAACCCTGACATCCACACAATCGCACACTTACCTGAACCCGACCCGTAACTTTCCACCACAGCACTGAAATTACCGAAGCAACAGAAACGGACAACCGAATTCTTTCCCTAGGAAAAAATTTGGTTTTCTCTTTCTTTGATATTTTCAGCGTTCGCTGAAAATGGGTCGATATTAGAACACACGGAATTTTGAAAGTTTGGTGTTCTAATATAGACCCAAATCTTCCTTAAGTCAGTATCATTAATGTAGATTTCCTGAGGAGTCCATCTTGGCACTACTGTTACTCATGGTTTATGCAGTTTTACTTAGATAATTATGCCAAGGGGTTAGTGTACCTCTGCTATACTGGTTTTACCCAGTTTTACACTCTAGACCATGCTGCTGGCCTCAGTACCCCTAAGGACTGCATTGGATTACATCTTTAACTGGATGTTTGCTGGACAAGTAAACGTGAAATATGCCATTATAGTAGTACTGATGGTGCATGTGATTATTAGGTCCCTTAAAACTCCAAACCTTTTACTTGTAACTGTTTGTAGTGAGATATAGATTGGAGTTTGTGTAAAAGGTTTTCAATCTGGATGTTACTGTTTAAATTACTTAAGTATTTTTGGTGAGAAAAAAACTTAAGTTTGTACCTAGGGTATCCAACCTGGGTGTTATTCTTTTCATTCAAAAACTGTATTGCAAATACACTGAACAGATACTTAATATTTGTGCAAGGAGTAATAATGTAGAAAAAAGACATACAATGAAGTAAGGCCATTGGGGTGCATACACTGACTTAATAAAGATTTTAGGACTATGCCCAACTTAAGTAAAGGTTTCATGATTTAAAGGTATACAGCTAGTTTTAACTGCAAAGTAGTATATTCTATGTTGTGTAATTCAGTAATTATATCAAACAAGTATATTTTCCTAGTTGGAATACTTGCTTTCCAATTTTTAGTAATATCAGTGTTAAGTAGATTTAACAATACTTTTAAAACATTAGAAGCAGCTTGCTTATATCAGCTGTAAGAATGGAAGAACAGAACAGCACAAACATCTCTCAGTCTTGTGCATGTATAAACTTTATGCTTCTGCATATGCATTAACCAGTAATGCTTCTATTCCACCAATCTCAAAAATGATGCCAGTATACAATTTGAAGTGGCAGTATTAGTCACTTATTTTGCTTTTGACAACAAAGACACCTGCTACATAAAAACAAAAAAGATCTGAGTTATACAACTATACTGCTCTGAAAAGTATCTTACTTTGTATGTTTTGTTTTTTCTTTCTGCAACTTAGCCTGCTCCTTTAAAATTTATTTTAGCTCAGTGGGAATTCCCTTGCTAAAAACAGTACAAATATGCATTTTTCATAAGTCATATGCATATTTTTTTTTAGCTTGAGATGGTGTCAGCAGAATATAAAATTGCTATTAAGCTGCAGAAGAACTGGTCAAATAACTGAAAGTCGTGGATCCAGAGGTTAGACCTGCCTGTCACTGTAAGTGGGCTAATTGACAAACTAGAAAAAGTTCTGAATGGCATGTCTTGTTAATTTGCAGGTGAGGAAGCCATCAAAGGCATTCAATAGTTTAATTCTGATACAGGAGGAAAAAAACAACAACGCTTGGCAGTGCTAAATTCCAGAAATACCGTCAGCCAAAGAATTGTCTACCCCATCTAATATATTTATTCTTTACCAGAGAGCAAAAGGTACAAGAAACTGTTGATAATGATGATGATGATATACATGAATTAAGATCCAGGGAGTGGGACTGTGAATTTCAGGAGATATGCGATTCATTAATCACAACCAGAACAGTTGTGGTAGAAGACCTCAACAAGTAAAAGTAAAGCTGTTGCGAAAATCAGACCTAACATTAGAAAAAAGCCATATATGTGTGCTGTGCTAAGAAAACTATTACCTGTGCAGTTAGAATTTTTGACTGATAACCTAGAGGAATAAAAACTGATAGTGGGTCTGGGGAGGAAGAAAAAGCAAAGCTTAGAATCTATAGGATCACAGAAAATACAAGACAACTGAATTGTATGAACATTTACACCTAGACTGTACTTACCCAAAGACCAAACCTACTGTCTCAAGGACGGCCAGGTTGGTAAAGCCCATGGTGAATTTTTGAATCCCCATATAATGATCGAGTTCTTATTTGAAGGAAGTTAACTTGTCAAACTCTTCAGTATGCAGTGGATGTCTATTCCAGAGGTAGGGAAGGAGTTGTGTAATGAACCTCTCTCTCCACCTTGTTTTATTTATTTGCTGGTGAAGATTTATATGCCTGTTTCTAGTATTTGTGGGGATATAAAAGATCCAGGATAATGAATTAAGGGACATTGATTTCAGTGTTTTTTCACAGTGTAAGGTTTTTAAACCAATTATTATCTTAGTTAGGAAGTTCTGGGTTCTTTCTAGCTGTTTTATACATTTATTGAGGTACATCCCAAGAAGGGCACTGTATTCAACAATTGGTCTAATCAATTTTGAATACAGGAGGATAATGACCTCCTTAGATTTGGATGATACTCCCTTGGCAAGCACCAGTGATAAGCAGATGGAATTTCTGACTACTGTTGGTAGATGATAATGAAAGGAAAGGGAACTATTAACCCAAGTTCCAAGGTCTCTAACAACATTCTCATTTTGGAATGGGGGGGGGGTCTTATCTATGTCATATACTGGGGGTAGGGATCTACCAGATATGACAATATTGCACTTTTTAGCATTTAATTTAAGCCTATTTTTAGTACACCAGTCATTTGCATATTTTTAGTCCACCACTAATTTGTTATGTGTAATTTCTTGCTAAAGGAATTGAGTGCCAGAGGGTCACTTTACAATGACTCCCAGTTTACAAGTCATTCTCAGACTTGGTTAGCCACAGGTCTTGGTTCATGGTCTGGAGATAAGAAAATAAATGCCAACCAAAAGAGGTCCTAGCACAGAGACCTGCACAACACTGTTGGTCACCTTTCTACTCTTTGATGAGATACCTGCTACCTGCATTACATGCATTTTTGTCCTGTAGTGAATTTGCTATCCATCTTACCATGTAGGCACCTCCTTGTAATGATTTAAGCTTACAAATAATGCTAACATGAGGTATGATGTCAAATTTAGCCAGGTCAAGGTAGGCCAAGTGGAGAGTGTGATTTTTGTCAAAAGCCTTTGAAACTATTTCAAAGTGTTGACCAGATGCATTAGACAGACTCTACCCTTGGCAAAGCCAGACTGCTGTGGGTCTAGACTAATGAAACTTTTAATGTCAGTGTACCACATTAGTTATAATAAGTTCCATGGCTTTGCAAATAAAACTTGCCAGGCTGCTGGGTCTATAATTCCCAGAGTCAGTGGTGAGGCCATCTTTGTGGAGTGGCATCACTACTGCTGTACACCAAACCTCAGGGGCAAACCTAGTGACTAAATTCAGGTTAAATGTTTGAAGGAGTAGCTCTGCCAGGACTTATTCAGTAAACAACCAGGTACATCATCAGGCCCCATGGATGAAGTATTTTCAGTCTCCGAGTGCACGTTAAATACATGTTATTTAGTAATTATGAGGTTCTGAGACCATATGAGATACTCATCTCTGGGGCGAAATTTGCACTTTATCATTTGTTGACTGGATTAGTGCCACTAGGCCACTGGCCTCTTATCAGAGAAGACCTGAGGTGGTATTTCTACTTCAGGGGAAATTTGGCTAGGGCATTGGACAACTTCCCCAACTCTTTTTGACAAGTGTTGTGGGATCTTCTTCATCCACCTTAGCTACCATACACTCCATCAGGCAAGGCAACTGTTTAATGTTGCTTCTGAAGGACCACACACTCAGGTGTGTGGCACCCTGCTAACAAACACTGCACTGCATTATTAGAAATCCAGTAACCTAGAGTAAGAAAAGAACGTACAGCCTCTGCTTTTCCAGCACCAAAGGCAAGTGTGCCACCTATTGCTCCACTGACAAAGCAACTTAAAATGAGTTAAGCTAACTGTACTGCCATCTACTATAGTAAGTGGTGCCATTACGGATAAGTTCAGAGCAATACTGAGTATTATTTTCCTAGTGTCTAATGTTGCTAAAGAAGCATTTGTCATTGTCCTTAGCTTCAGATGTAAACTTAAGTGAAGGTGCTGCCATAACAATCCTAATAGTATTTTTTGTTTTTAGTCAATTTTCTGATGTTACCCTTGATTTGAGTGTCTCTTGAGTTTCTGTGCATGCTAGAGTTTTTTCCTCTGTTATTTATTATGTCAATGGACCAGCTGGGTGGAGTGCTTTTACATTTACAATTATTTTTAGATCTGACTGTGACTGTAAGTTCCCTACATGTATCTAAATGGCATAGTATAACTTTGTGACTCTATCTGCTGTGGCAGTATCTGTGTTTATGTTGCTGTAAACTTTGGCATAGAATTTGATGAGATTCATACATCTCAAATCCTTGACACCTGAGATACTGGTATTTGCAGGTTTATAGTTTTTAAAGGTAAAGGTCACTAGTTTACAATCTGACTTAACCAGAAAAGAAATGGGATTAGCACAAGAAGAAGCTTTATTCATAAGCACCAGGTCAAGAATATTATGTCCTCTAGCAGACTTGTTAACAATCTGGTCACATGAGTGTTGTTTATTAAATATAAGGTCTTCTGAACATATCCTATATTCAGCTTAATGATGGGCAGCCAATGTCTCCCCAAACAATGGAGGTTTTTTTTTATACGAGTGCATTTAGGAATCTTACATGATTGTCAGGGGGCATATAGGGATTCTTGTTATAGGCTACAAACTAGTAGTTAGTCCCCTTTAGTGTGATTTGGAGTGCAATCATTTTCCATTATGGGTCTCTGGGAAACTGCCTAGAGGTTATATGGTACATAACGAATATAGACATGCCACCACAATTGCTATTTGGTCTGAAAGCATGGGAGGTGCAAAGCCCAGGGATGTAGGGAGTACTTTCTAAACATTTAATCCAAGTTTAAGTAATTACACAGATAAACTCCAAATGCAAGGGAGCCTGAAGCATGGTCATTTTGCTTTTGAAACTTCTGGCACTGAGAAAAGCCATCTTAGTGTGATCCTGTTTTGGATTTGATATGCTAGTTACATTGGGGCATCCATTAGCTTGATTCTGCCTAAAAAGACACTATGGGGCAGCAAAGGGATGTAATGAGTATGCAGATACCTTGGAGTGAGAGGTGCAGGCCATTCTTAATTAAGCACTTAGGACTGTCAATCATCCTCTCCCATGCTGACACACACCGGATTTCCCTGGTAAGATACCAGCCATTTAGCCAATTAAATTTTCTTTGTACCTAGGCACCATTCTTGGAGAAGCAAGGATTCTGCTCATGACCAGAGTATTGTCTACATTTGTGACATGCATGGAGAATTTTGATATGTATCTACACATATCTTACAGGAGTTTGCATGATAATTTGTTCACTCCCACATGAACCACCACCATATTATAGCCATATAATACCATCACTCTGTCCTTATCCAGGCAAGTGAGAGAAGAATGAGTGTGTCTGACTAATCACCTATCACTAAAATATTTTTATTTGTATAGTGATTTGGTATACCAGATTTAAGCTGATTTAAATCCCAATGATTCTTTGTTGTAAGTGTGCCAGGAGGTGATGTGGTGTTAGATTTTTGCTGAGGCCTAGTCTTTGTGAGTCTAGAAGGCATGGCAAGTATGCTTTTACAGCCTCAATGTAAGACATTTGAGTGTGGGTTTATTTCAGCCTCTCCCCACCATGCATACCATTCCTGGAGGATTTAATAGTTTTAAAGACAAAATGAAAGGTTCATGGAAAATAGACTCAGTGTACACTAAGCAACAACAGGACCAGTAAAATCCAATATCCAATTGAATATAATCTTACCAAACTAGAATGGTTAGAATTAGTGCAATTTTCCAAACAAAATGATTTGGTTATCAAGCCATCTGACAAAGGGAGTAAAATAGTTATTATGCATCACACTGATTATTTAAACATGTGTTTGCAATTGTTGATGGACAAGTCTGTGTATTCTATTGTTGATGAGAAGGTGGTCACACAAGCTAAAGAACAATATTTGTCTTTAATTCATAAAGGTTTACGTTTGGGTTACTGGACTGAATGTGATGTTCAAAAAAAGCTGACACTATCTGGTACTGGTCCAGCATTTTTCTATTGTCTACCCAAAATTCATAAAAATTTTAGGAAACCACCTGGTAGACCTATAGTGTCAGCTAGACACTATTTTTTACATAACCTTGGAATAATATTGCATGGGGTATTATTGAAAGAAGTAGTTAGTCTTCCTTCATATATAAGAGATTCTTTTGATTTTTTAAGCAAAATTAATAATATAACATGGAATAGGAATATGTATTGGTTAACATTAGATGTAAAGAGTTTATATACGAGTATTCAACATAAATATGGGTTGGAGGCATTGTTTGTCAGCATGGGTGACCAACCATTTACACATTATATACTTGACTTGGTTCAGTTTTGTTTGGAGAATAATTATTTTTATTTTGATAATATGATTTTTCATCAGTTACAAGGTACAGCTATGGGGGCCCCGTTTTCACCTATGTATGCAAACATTTTTATGGGGCTAGTTGAAAAAGAATGCATCTATAATAATTCATTTGTAAAAAAATATGTTAAACTGTACTACAGGTAGATTGATGATTTGATTTTTTTGTGTGAAGATGGTTTGGATGAAATGTACAGTTTTGTAACTAGTGTTCAGCAAAATAGGTTCAATATTTCCTTTGATGGAGTATCATATGGTAATACGGTGAACTTCTTGGATATTCAACTGCAAGGGGTTAATGGGAAATCAGTGGTGACTAGTGTACATAGAAAATTTGGTACACCACATGATTTTGTTAAAGCAACTAGCTGTCATGCCAGACAGACAATTCAAGCTTTACCATATGGAGAGTTTCTTAGAATTTCCCGATTGTGTAATAATAATGAAATATTTTTGAAGGAAATACATAATACAATTGATATGTTTGTTAGAAGAAATTATGACACTAAATTGCTTGATGCCGATGTGAAACGGATAATTGGAATTAAACACAATGAGCAAAATAGTGAAGGAATAAATCATAAAAATATCAATAATGGTTATTTTGGGAAGAATAGAATGGTAGATTCTGATAGTAATGTTTTCTTAGTATCAACGTACAATGTGTGTAGTTACAATATTAAAAAATGTATTTTATATTTTTTGCAATTTTTACAAAATTATAGTGAGTTGAATCAATTATTGTCTAAAAAATTAGTGTTCTCATATAAAAGAGGAAGGAGCATTAGAGACATGATAGTGCATACAAAATTCAGTAGACCAGAAGTTAAATTATCACGGTCAATTTCTGAATTAGGCACATTTCCATGTAGAAGCTGCAACTGTTGCCAATATATTTATAGAGCATTTACTAATATAAATGATAAAAGTTTTGTCCCTGATGGAATATTTAATTGTAGGACAAATAGGGTAATTTATGCAATAAAATGTGGATGCAACAAATATTATATTGGTCAAACTAAAAGGATGTTCAAGGTGAGGTTACTAGAACATATGAGAGACATCAGAAATTATAAAGTAGAGAGCCGTTTAGCTAAACATTTTTGTGAACACCATGATGGACAGTATTATACATTACAAGCTACTATTTTGCAACAAGTGGCTGCTGATGAATCTGATATAAATGTTGTTGTGAAATTGCTTTTAAAAAAAGAAACTGTTTTTATTTTGAAATATGGTACTTTGTTACCTAAAGGTCTTAATACAGATTGCTGCTGGAGAAGTGTGATGTAAAGTGAATAACAGCATTTTATTGGTTGATTGATAAATTGTTTTATTGATATGTTGATTGATGGGATTATAAAAAATGTATGAGGTGTGTTTTGTGTTACTCCTTGAAGGCTTACTGTGGCCGAGGCACTAGAGTGTATCGAATAAAATTATTGGATTTTACTGGTCCTGTTGTTGCTTGGTGAATCAGTGCTATTTTTGTTGTTTTCTCTCTCAGTGTACACTAAACCCATTCAAAGATGTTGCCTTACATGATAGTTCACAAGAATTATTTTCTAAAGAGTCAGTGTCTCATAACAATAATACTGTTGTAACAGAATATAACAATTGTGGGCAGGATGTCTTTTTATTGCCATCAATAAGCCCCCTAAATCCATGTAAAACATTTGATTCTAGAGCTGGTGCTACTTTTACCTTAGTAGTGTAAAATTGGGCATCTAGTGATTTTTTTGAATTACTGAAGATCACAATAAGGTTTTCACCAAACATAGCTCACTAACACTACAAAATCTTTATTTAGAGCAGTTTACTACTACTCACCAGGTCCAATTAGACTGCATGTTTACAAATGTACAAATGATATTAGTGATGATGTTGAACTATATGATGAATTAGTTGAATTAGTCAAGCACACTGGTGCTTTTTCAATGCTAATTATCAGTAAAATTAATAATCAGCTGATTACGGATTGGGAAGATGACTTAAAACATTGAAGTATAAGCTTATTAAATATCTAGATTTTGACCTACATGAGGATACTTTTTAAGAGTACTCCCTAAGATTGAGAAATTAGAACAATTGATTATTTAAAAAAGAACAAGTAATTAACTAGACACCATGAATAATACAGTAAAACTTGGAGTGATCACTTATAGTAAAATGGATTTTGTGACAGATGAAACTTTTTTTAGAACAATGTTTGGAAGTAGATCCTCAACTAACATATTAGGAGCTGTTACAATTTGAGAAAGCCATTCCAATCACAATATTCCATCTCGATAAAACTACTCTTGTGGGACAGGATGTGGAAGAGGCAGGGACAGACATGCTTCCACTTAAGAGTTCCTATATACAACCTCAAATCTCACAGGTTTGACTCTCACCATTTGGATGTTAAACCTAAAGGCTTTTTTTCTTCCCAGTAAAAGAGCAAACCTGGCGAAGGTATTGACCAATTTAAGGTTGCATGCTTGTTAGTTAAAATTACAGTATGCTCTACATGATGTTTTTCCCTACAAATAATTTGAATTCTTATTCTTAGTACATCAAGTATTTTTAATCCTGGATTTAACATCATTTTCAGTACTTTGACTTCTATGATACAGATATTAGAACAGTCTTTTCTAGGAAATCTTATAGCAAGTTTTTAATCTCTCTTCCCCTGAGTCTGTTGGTTTGAAAGAATTAATTTATATCACAGAGTAGTGTTTTATGAAATTCAGATTTATGAATTTTTGAAATTTCAATCACACAAGCCTAGGATAAAGGCAACAAATTGGTTATTATGTTACAATCAGTTTACATTGAGCACACATTTCAGATGTTGAATGATACAAGTTCTTATAGTACAGTTACGTCTTCTCTTATTGGCATCAAGACATTACTAACATTTTGTTAGATCTATTACATCAAAGAGACATTGATATTTTACTTTATGAATTTTTAACAGCAAAACATCCTAGGCTTGGGTGATTGTTTGAAATTCCAAAAATTCAAAAATGGAAAGACAGTCTACCTATTGTTACAGCTATTGGGTATAAAACAGAGGGTATTTTTGTTTACGTAGATGCTATATTAAACTAGTTGTGCAGAACAGCATACGTTATATTCAAACCCTTGGCATTTGTTATATTTATTCAAGAATTATACATTTCTTGGATCTGAAAACCATTTCTTTGTTGTAAATGTAGAATCATTATACAGCTGTATCCAACAAAATGAATAAATTGAATATGGTACAGACTATTTGAGTCAATTTAATATGTTTTCTAATAGTTTCTTTAACAATATTTGTGATTTGTTTTAAGTAATGTTGGTTAACATTTTTCTTTTTGCTTTAAATAGACTTTTTTTTCCATTGAGTTAAAGAAGTAGAAATGGGCTCCAGGGCAGACCCCATGTTTGCTAACCTAGTGAAGGCTCAGTGGGAGGTGCATCATCTATTTAAACACCCATCATTTAAGAACATTTCCTTTTATAGGATATTTGTTAAGGATCTCATCTTTATTTGGACTGGTATAAGAGAATAGAGAGAAATGTTTTTTTTTTTTTTTTTTTTTTTTTTTTTTAAAGATATTAGTAATAGAAAATAATTTTTTATTTCCTCATTGGTAATTCAGGGGTTAATGTTAGTTTTTTATCTAATATTAAAATTGGAAGTTGATAAATAAGAATTCAGTAGCAAACTGTTTTATAAACATACTTTCACTAATAACTATTTGCATTGTAGAAGTCAACATCCCAGCAATATGAAGTTAAATATAGTCCGGGATTAACTGATCAAGAGCCTCTAGGATAATTTCTAATTATGAAGATTTTTTTTTACAAAAAGTGGATTTTTAGTTGATCTATTTTTTTTTTTTTTCTGGTAGGGAATACCTTTAAAGGAATTAAATTTGATATCTGATGACATTAGTTAAAAAAATTAATATTTTCAGCCTAATTTAATTAATGGGATTCCTAAAGGTGAAGTTGAAGACTGGGCAGAACTTCAGGTTACTTTAGAGTCTTTCCCATTCCTTTTTCCTTAAATAGTGAAGAACTTAAATATACTATCACCAAAAATTGGAAAAGTATACGTGTGAGTAGTGACTTCTGTAAAGTAGTGGGCTAAAAGTCAAGATTTGTGTTTTAAAAAGTAAGGTAATATTAAATTGCTTTTAGAAAAGAAAAGAAACAGTGGAAGCAGTTAAATGTGAAGAAAATTGATAAGACTGAGGGCACTTTTCCATGTCATTTTTTTAGTAAACATTGTTGATATTACATTTGTTTTTAAACATTTAAATAAAAGTTTAATCATTAAGGAAAGGTTTAGTTGTGATACTTCTGGAACAGTTTATGCTGCTACATGCTCCAGCTGTGAAAGTTTTTATGCTGGTAAATCAACTAGAAGGTTGGCCAGCTCTATTTATGAGCATGGTTTCTTCATTTTAAATAAAGATAAAAATAATGTTTTACATAAGCATTCATTAAACTGTTCAGATTAAGAAATAAGTTTTTGAAGTAGTTGACATCGTTCATGTAATAGTGGGTAGGGAGGCATTAGAATAATTATTTAGAGGTTAAAAAAGTGCAATGGCAGTTACTGTTGGCAGCTGATAAACCTTCAGGTTTAAATAACAACATCAAGTGTATTTTAAAATAAAGGGGATATTTACAGCAACATTGTTTTTTATTTAAGATGTTTTATATAAGTCTGTATCTATGTATTCTATTTATTTTTCATTATTTTTTATTCTTTATGAATTTATTTATACGAAGAAGTTTTGAATGCATTTTAGTATAAGGTGACTAAGTCACATGTCATTTGATTATTTAAGCCATCCTTGTTATGTGATGTATAGTTGTGATGAAGTTCTGTTGTATTTTTGGAATGAATGCACTAAACTAATTTATTAAACATTGTTTTCTTGAATTACCTGCTTTTGATTTGTTGAAGATATATGCTTTTCTCAGAGGCTGTTTTTTTTTGTGAGCCTTAGACTTCCATGTTAGCACCTCTAGCAATTCGGTGGTACACAGGGATAAAGTCCTGATTATGTCCCCGCCAAACCAGTTTCAGTTAGCAGCTCAAGTAACTGACAGGGCAGCAGGGAGGAGTGTGTGTTACCATACCTGGGGACGAGGGTGGTCCTGTGGGTATCTCTGATGATTTTACCTGGTGGAACCATTGTTACCAGAGAACATGTTCATAGAGCAGAACAGGATAGGGGCATGTCTGAGCTTCTGCACATGCAGAGTGAAATGTCACCCATCCCTGAGTTCATCACAAGAACCACAGGGAGGAGTGAAGAACAAATGATGGTAGGTCATAAGGGAAAAACTTCCTCAGCTGGAAGATGGACAGCAAAACCAACACTCCCCAGGACATCCTTAAGATCCTTGCTGGCCCCGGCTCAAATTTGAGCACTGAATCAGGGGTAAACTGGAATGTTGATTGCTATTGCTATCAGAATGACAGTAAGGGAAGAAAAAAAATAAAAATAATCAAATGCATACTTGCATCTCTCACAAACAGAATGGCTTGTACAATGTAAAATTAATTATGTATGTCAGGTGGTTGTTACACTGCCTTAGAATATCAAGTGCGAGTCTCACAAATACAAAGCTGGCTGACCTTCCATTTTAGTTCAGAGATTTGAAGAATTTAATTGAATATTACACAGATTTACTTAATGCAGAAAGAGGTGCAATTAAATTTATTGCTAGAGGTACACTCCCTATCTGGAATAAATGAAGGGGTTCAATTTAAGCAGCTCCATGTGTATCCCTTCATTTATCTGGAATAAATGAAGGGGTTCAATTTAAGCAGTTAAATGTGTATCCCTTCATCCACTATGTCTACCAAATATGCCAATCCTCCCCTGGATCTTCTCTGACCATATGTGGGGTCAGTGAGAAGATTAAGGCATTCTGGAGCAACACCATATCACACTGCATCCAAGGGAGCATTTTTCCCTTAAGGTGTAAACCTTTCCTCCACATGTGCACATCTCCTCCTAAAACAGCTGGCATGAAATGATAACTGCAATGTACCACATTCCTCTGTATCCAATTCAACAAATGCCTTACTCTCTCTATGTAGATGACCCCCCCCCCAAATGCATGTCCTGTTTCCACTGGGTTTTAACTGAGGAGGTATGCATTTGTGCATACATCTCTCTTGTTCCTTCCCCAGGATGACTAAGCTGATGAAAGCTCTCAAGTCCACCCCCTGCCAAACTCATCTGGGTCACAGTTAAAATATAACAATCCCAATCCTTGAGCCATACATCATAAAAAAAGCAGATAAGGCAGTTTTCTCACCATTACATCTGAAGTTCTATCAGGAATGGTTATATGAGGGACTCCAAGAAGCCTGCGCTCTGAAAAGCAGATTGATTAGAGTTCTCCCAGAGTGAACAATATAAATGGTGTAAAAAGCCAATAAAAACTAAAACTTTGGGGAAAATTCAGTTATGCTTAAGTCATTATACTGCCTGGATGTTAGCAAAGAAGTAAGAGAAAATAAACTACAGAATTAGAAGACTTGTTCATAGGTTCATAGGTGTGTACTAGACTAATGGCCCTGGGGCCTTTACAAGCCTAGCCCATAGAAGTGCCCTGGCATTGTACCACCCATTGTTAGTTCCCAGTGCCTTTATCAAGTAGAGTCACTGGAGTGATCCCCAGGGTGAACTTTCTATTTCCCATCTACTCATCAAGATTTCGCATGAAGAGGGCTAGTGAGGTGCACTGCTTGACATGTATAGGAAGTCTATTCCAGACCATGGGTAATCTCTGGGTTATGAACCTGTCCCTCCAGCATGTTCTGTTGATTGTGGTAATGAGGTTCAGGTCTCTGGAGTGTGTAGTGCTGAGGGATTGGGATTTCTTTAGATGTAGCATTTCTAACAGACTTCGGTCAGACATGGCTTTGTAAGTCAAGCAGAGATCGCCTCTTAGTAGATGATATGAGACACATAATAGCTGGAGTTTTTTGAGTCTGTCCATGTAGGACATGTTTAATGCCTAGGATCCTCTTCGTGAGGTACTTTTGTGGCCTCTCCAGCTGTTGGAGGTGTCTAGTGAGATACATGCCAAATGGGGCATTATACTCTATGACTGGTCTAATGAGGGAAGAGTAGATAGCAATAATGACCTCTTTTTTCCTGGATGCAGAAACGTTGGTATGATGTGCCACATAGAAGGACTTTCTGACCACAGTGGCAATGTGGTGGTCGAAGGAGAGGTTGCTGTCAACCTATCCTCCCAGATCTCTTATAATGTCTTCAGTGTTCAGTGGGCTCCCATTGATGTGGTAATTAGTGGGAACTGAGTTTTTCCCAAAGGGGATGACGATGCATTTTTTGGCATTAAGCTTAAGGCCATGGTTTCAACACTAGTCATTGGTCTCAGTGAGGCCTTTCTGTAGGATGTCTGGGCCACTTGGGGAGTTAATAATGGCTCGCAGCTTGCAGTCATTTGCAAATTTGGTCAGCCAGAGTCCCTCCATGTTGGCCTGGACTTCTGAGAAGTAGATGCCAAACAGGAGAGGACCCAGGACCAATCACTGTGGGACTCTACTCGTGACTGGTCGGCAGTCTGACTTGGAGTCCGCTACTTTCACATTATGGGTTCTATCTGTGCGTCAGTTTGAAATGCACCTAACAATATAGGGGTTGTGGTGGGGAAGAGTCTTGTAGCTGTTCTGCAAAAAGCAGTACAGGTTGCAGGTGTCGACTTTCAGTGCTTTAGACAAAAAAAACAAATCAATACTTTTACAGGCACTTAAAATAAGTGAGCCACTGGAGAAATATATAAAGTCAGATGGCAAAAATGTTGGAAAGAACAGAAGAAGCTTTAAGTGACTGTTCTGTTGAGTTGATAAGACTGCAGAATTCAGAGTCTGAAATGAAGGAAAGATTGGTTGAATATGAGGCTTCACAAGAAGAAATGTTTCAAAAATCAGTAAAGCTAGACAATGCAGCATACAGATGGAAAAACAAATGTTTTCTGCAATACCAGCGAAACTGGAAGGTATAGACTGCATTAATTTTATGAAAATAAAAAGAAGCAGCTGGACTGGTATTCCTCAGCAGGGTTTGTTAATTAAAAGGGCAACACAAGTATATGCTCCAAAATCTGGTCAAGATAAAGAAGCTAAAATCTATATTAATAAAGATTCAGTCATAACAAAAGAAAGAAGTTTCTGACAAAACTATGGCATGGCAGGAAATATTAAAATTGGGCACACTATTTTCTGTACATCAAACAAAAGAGAATGGAATTAATCCCTGTGGTTAGGGGATATGGAGAGGTTGGTATGGGATTCAAGTTGCTGTATCTAGCTGTCATGGATTTAATCCCTGCAGTTAGGGGATATGGAGAGGCTGGTATGGGATTCAAGTTGCTATATCTAGCTGTCATTAAAATATTTTTTCCTGGAGGATCAAATAAAGTTTTTGATCCAGAACAGTCTAAGGGGGAAATAAAAAATAAAAAATGTTTACCTAGCAAGTTGAAGGAGACTCTGCTTCTCATTATCTTGACAATAACAAATTGCATAAAGATCAATTGCAAATAAAACTTTTTCCATTGCTCTAAAAAATGCTTGAGTGCTAGAAAACAAGCACCTAACCTGGACTTCAACTAGATAACTGTGTTGGGTGGTCACTATGATGATGAAGAAGCAATACTGTGGTATTAAGAAATAAATGGAAGAAATGTAAAGTGTCATTTGCATAAGATGCAGTTTAGACACAAGATTTTCGTATCCCTCTACACCCCACTCAGCACAGCGTTCTCCTTACTGCATGCTTCCAAATACACCTTGCCTCCCTGAAGACTGTGGTTACCTCTGTCCAAGCATCCAAGTATTTAATTCCTACTGAAATACACTAATCAGCAGCAGGACCCTTGTAACTACTTGGGAGATCCCTATCAAACTCAGAGAATATCTTTACACCTTGTCTCCCTGAAGACTGTGGTTACCTCTGTCCAAGCATTTAATTCCTACTGAAAGACACTAATCAGTGGCAGGACCCTTGTAACTATGTGGTAGACCCCTATCAAACTCAGAGAAAATCTTGTATGTCAAACTCTGTTTTATTTTTAAATCTGTACCTGTTCAATCCTAGTCTGTAGGCTTAGAAGCACGCCATAAAGAAACCTCTGTCTTTCTCTTTTTCCCCCATCATGCTCCTATCACTCGAGCTCTTTACCTCATGCTATTTAACTTAATGTGACCCTGTTTTATTTTATGGACCTGATCCCATCCCTATAACACTCCTGTACGGTCCCAGTTTATTTTCTTCATCTACCATTGTATTCAAGGCCACTAACATTACAGGGTAAAAGTCTTAGAGCTAACCTTTCTTTGTGCTCCCTTTTTGCCTCTCTGCTCACCTGGTGTCACTGGCTTTCCCATAGTATCTAGCTCTAGGTAACTCCATTTCCCCATTGTTTTTTAATTTGTCTAACGTTTCTGCTTTTTCTTTCCCTAAGTACTCTAATTGCCTTCCTGACCTATTTCTCCCAAGTCCTGTCTCTGTCACTTTTTATACCTCCCTTTTGACCATAACTTCCTTTGTTTCATAACCACAACCACCTAAAATATATCTGTGCCCTTCTGATCCCTCTACAATAACTACGGTCTTTCCTAGTGCTATTCTGCTCTTCTTTTCTCCTGTGTGGAGATAGGTATTGCTGGATTCTGGGCTCTTTAAGGCTTCAAAGGTCCGGTAGAACCCGCTCTGGGCTCACTTCGCTCCCGTGCCCTACCCTACCCCCATTCGCACCACCACCCCCCTTTCATTAGATTTATACTTCCCTAACCCCTCCCCATCTTTACATCATCAGCCTCCCTCTCATCACCTCACAAGACCACCCCTGTGTAAACTCCTCCTACACACACTGCTACCTTCCAAAACATGACACACCTCTCTAACACACTACAACACACACAATTCCTATTTCTCATTCTCACTTGGAAAGCTTTTGTGGCCTTACTACACAATGCCACCACTGTATATACCCACCTAAATCCACCTCCACAGCCATCGAGTACCTACACCCTTCCACTAACAGCCAACAATAGTTATTCTGAAATCTCTCCTTCTTTAATTATAACCCTAACCACCACTCTCACCCAATCCAAATATCTCTTCACCAAAAACAAACTTAAACTCTGCCTCTCACAATACTCCAGGCCCTTCTCAAAAAATAATCATGCTAAAGCTGTAATTCATCACCTCTTACTGTATGCGGAGACATTCACCCAAACCCTGGTCCATACCACTCCCAAGATTCTAACACTAACCCAAAGCAACCTTATTTAGACTTTATAAAAATAAATATTTGTAGCATCTGCAATAAAATCACTGACGTTCACACCTGGCTAACTACCAGACCTCTCAACTGTCCCAAATAACTCGGTTTTTACCGAGTTTTGGGGTCCCAGTAATGGTGTGCCATGATTCACGAGTGGCACCCCATTATTTCTGATTTTTCGGATCTATTTTTTAAATTTTCGTGCTTTTGGCGGTGACGTCATCACGTGTGCGATGACATCAGCTCCGTCAGCATGCCGCGCATATGTTTGAATAGGATTGCGGTTAGATTTATTTTACTAAGCTAATACGCGTCTAATCTATCTTCCTGCCATTGGGCAGAACACAGGAGGAGGATTACTTTACTTTCTGCCATTCAGACAGAAAACAAAATTGACTTTACTTTCTACCATTTGGGCAGAACATAGGATGTGGATGTACTTTACTTTCTGCCATTCGGGCAGATCACTGGATTACTTAATTTTGTCATGCAGAGCCGGTACAACGTACAATCATCAGACTTATCTTCGGGAAGTCAGCGCTAAGGTAGGGTGTGTGTGTGGTGTGTCTCAGCTGCTATTGTGTGATATATAAATAAAGCCAGTACTAATTTTGTCTAGTTAATTGTATGTTATGCTGTATAGCATTTATTTATATTGCATGTTGCACCATGTTGAGAGTTTTTCTCCCTGGGACTTTCTTTGATTATACAAAGTGTCCCTTTCCAGCAATCTTTGCTGTTGTGATTTTCATTTTTAAATAAATAAGCTGCACATGGATTCAGCCATCGTGTGTGTGCAATTTTTGATTATTCCTTTGTGAATGACAGCATCGTTTTAAGTTGCAAATGTTCTGACAACACATACTAATTCAGTTTTCTGCCTGGATCATAGACATGTGTCTTTCAGCATGGCCTTTGGCCCTTACTTCCTTTTTAAATTCTTTGGGGGAGTGAAACCATGTCAACTTGAAAATTAAGTGACAAGAAACGGACTGTGTTAATATAACCTATCAAAAGTGAGGTTGCAGCTGTTTTTATGCAAGGGAATGTGAAGAATGAGGTAGGCATTGATGCCTGGAAATCAAAACATGTTGTAAATCTGTATACACCAGTGGCATTGTGAGGTAATGCAGATGGGTAAGGGGAGTTTGTTCAAGTCTTGTGTTTTGCTATAGGTACATAACTTGGCCTATCATGCTTTATATTGGGTGGGTCACTGTCATTGTGTTTGCAATTGCCTCATCTCACCTCAAAGAAGTAACTGTCTGTTCTTCAGAATAGATAGCTGTTGAACTAGTTTGGTTGAGAGTTACCCCACTCAGTCTTTGTATTCACAAAGATGTAATATGAATGAAATGTTTTTGAGTAGTTTTATGAAAATTATTCTGTTGACTCTCCTTTATTTGTGGCTTTTACAGTAGTGTAGTCAGTTAATGGCTCAGAACTCTGCAGGTAGCAATTTAGTGTAGAAGCAGTTAATTTTATTTTATAAAAGAAGACTGTATTTTAGTTTTTCACCTGCTCAAAGTTTGATGATACAAGTTCAAATGTTAATATAAATAAAACACTATTGTTATATTTATTTTGTATTTAACATTTTGCCTGTTTTCAGTTTGCGTTTAAAAGTTGGTAATGGTATCCCACAATTGCATTGGAGTGGGTGGGGTTACATAATTATGTATGAAAATGTTGTTAATCAGCGTACAGATTTGTACCTATTTTTCAAGGCCTTTGTCCAGATTTTTGATGTTTCCAGGTTGAGAGGTATGCTAACTACCGACACCCCAGATATTATCGCAGTAACTGAAACATGGCTAAAACCACATATTTCAAATACCAAAATACTCCCTGCAGGCTACAACATAATTTGATCCGATAGACTCAACAAAAAAGGCGGTGGTGTTGCATTATTACACCAAGATACCCTAAATGTAACTCCCTACACTAAAGCTACCCCTACCCTTCAAAACCTAGAATTTCTCCTAGCAACTCTCCATTTAAACAACAACAAAACCCTAACTACTGCAGTAGTCTACATCCCTCCAGGCCAAAACATTCCCATCTTAGAATAATTCTTAGCATGGATAAACCAAAATATATCAAATTAAACTATAATCCTAGGAGATATGAATATCAGATGGCAAAGTCTTACCTCCAACATCCCAACCAACAGCATAAACTTGCATAGCTTTACCCAACGTATCAATACTCCCACTCATGGCCTATCTACATGTTCAGAATCTGTCTTAGACTGGATATTAGTTACTAACCCCCACAATTACTCCAATTCCTGAACCCTAGTCAATATACTAAGTGATCAACTCCCAGCATACACCCACAGGACACACTCTCACATAGCCAAAACTCACTCCTACAAAGCATCCAGAAACATTGCCCACTACGACCAGAATAAATTCTCAAGCATTTAAAAAAAAACTAAACTGGATTCCTCTAAACACACTTCCACTAGATGAAGCAGTTAATTACTTTAATACTCTCTTCAAAGATACACTCAACAGTCTAGCCCCCTTACGTGTTAAGTAAACAAAAGTAAATTACGCCCCATGAGTAACAAAAATAACCAAACAATGTATCCTCTAAAGATACAAAGTGTGGAAAACTTGGCATAAAGATAGAACACAACAAAACAAAACGAGCTTCAAACAACTAAGAAATAGAGCCAAAAAATAGTAATACAAGATAAAAAAAAATATTTCTCCTCTAGACTAACATCCCTACAAAATAATCCTAGGAAAATCTGGAAATCAGTCTCCAGTCTTAACCCTGGCACTATTCAGAATCCATCTCCTACACCAGATAAGACCCCTCAACAAATCTCCCACAACTTCAATACCCACTTCATTACCACCATTCAAAACTTAATCAAAGACTCCCCAACAAAACCAAGCCCTCACTCCCAAAATACAGATAACCCCAAACAAACTGGCAACTCACCTATTCTTCCTGACAACAATTTCAATATTCCCACAAATCACTCATTCTCTATCCAACCAATACCCACATCCCTTTTATGTAAGCTACTTCAAAAGCTAAAACCATGCTCTCTTTCTGCAGATAATCTTCCCCACAATACTTACAGCTAGCAGCAAATGCAGTTTCATACCCAGTAAGTATTCTTATTAACCGCTCTATTACAGAAGGCTGTATTCCACATCAATGGAAAAAATCTATTATCACTCCCCTACATAAAGGTGGAAACTCTCATGACCTTTCTAACTATCGCCCCATTATTATACTTTCTCCTTTATCCAAAATATTTGAAAAGTGTGTACACATACAATTACTCAAGTACCTTATTGACAACCTTCTGTCCCCCACTCAACATGGTTTTCACCTACAACAGCACTACCACAGCCTTACTTTCCTTCACCGATACTGTCAACAAAGCCTTAGATGCAGATCACCCTACATCAGTAATCCTACTTCATTTATCTAAGGCTTTTGACGCAGCATCACATTGTAAACTTTTGACCCAATTGACTACGCTTGGCTGTGGCCCTACATCCCTCAACTGGTTTACATCATACCTTAAAAATAGACAACAATCTGTAAAGTGGCAAAATGCTCAATCCAATTACCTGTCAAACAACATAGGAGTCCCACAGGGTTACATTCTGGGTCCATTACATTTTAAAATCTTTATCAATGAATTCTACAAAGTCAAACAACTAGGTAAAATTATCCAGTACACTGACGATTCAGCTATAATCTCAACCTCAAACAACTTCTCCAACCTACTCTCAGCTACTCAAAATTCCTTTACAGATATTGAATCTTGGCTAAACAATTCCCAACTTCTACTAAATGCCAAAAAAAACAAAACTTCTATTATTCTTATCAAAAGCACCAGACATAGACTTCAAAATGTATGCTAAAGACAGAACTGAAATAGAAATAGTAACATCTGCCAAACTACTGGCCATTACAATTGATAATAAACTTATCTTTGACATACATATCCTCAACACAATAAAGAAAACACACTTTACACTTGGCAAACTCTATCGCCATGAGCTTTACATGGACAATGACACCAAAACAAAGCTAGCAAGCATGTTACTAATCCCTACCTTACTCTATGGTAGCACCATCTTTACTAACCTTCACTCCTCTCTCAGCAACAAGTGCTACTATAAAATAGCAAAATTTGCCTTAGGAAAGCCAAACCGTTCACACCACTGCCAAGCAATAAATGAACTGAACCGGTTGGATTTCCCTAATTTTCTTTGCTATACCCAACTAATGCTAGCCCACAAACTAATTTATACACCAAATAACTGTCCACCACTGTCATCAATACTTCTAAGTTATGTCCCTGCACGCACCCTTCGATCCTCCAGTAAATCACTTCTAAATGTAACCAAGCCAAATAAAAGAGCTGGGCAATGCCTGTTCTCACACAGCATTGCTAAAAAATGGAACTCCCTACCCTTCCATATTACCCAAATAGACTGCATAAAGAAATTCAAAGTAACTTTAAAAACATATCTGACATAACATACCAATGTCAATCAATAAAACCAACATAAACCAAGGCTACTTAAATTGTAAGCCAGCTCCATAATAAAAAAAAAGCCTACCCTGATAGTATTAGCTCTATCACTATTATCTTCTACTACCAAAGGAAACTCCTCAAATTCCTTGTACTTCAATACCAACGGCTACCTAAGGTTTTTAATTCATATTAATAAGATGTACATTGTATATAAATGTTTTAACTTCTTTCTCTTCAAACTATATCTGTAAAACCTTAAACCCCAGCTTACTGTTGCTATTTATTTGTATAAAGGTTTTTACTTTACTTATTTTACTTTTATTATTAATTGGGGAGCTTTACTCCCCGGGCCTCCACTGAAAATGGGTTCCTAACCCAGTGGACTTTCCCAGTCAACAAATGTCAATAAATAAATAATAAATAAATCTCTGCTTCTACAAGTAGCAGCTAAAAAAGACTGGACATTTGTTGACCATTTGACATGGGAACTCTAAAGTACAACACCCACTTTGTAATATAAGGATAATGAAGGGAGTGAAAAATTAACTTTAAGTAAAAAACAAAGTACTTGTTCTTAGTAATTTGTGCACAATAAACGTAAACTGTATGTTATATTGTAAAGTAGTTGTGTATAGAATGCAGGGATATTTTTAAATGTGAGATGGGAGAGCCATATTAGTGACTGCTATTTATGCTTGTGATACTTTTTCTTGACTGCAATTTATTCAGGGTTTATGCTACAAAAAAAAGTTAGATATAGGCAATATAAATCTGTGATCTTGGGCTGCTGGGGAATGAAAAAGTGTGTTGATCATATTACATGTGCACTAATTATAATAATCCTCCTGCTTTTATAAATGTGGAAGTACAGAGTAATATTCTTAGCTTATGCTGCACATAAAGGAAAATATGTTTTCCTAAGCAGACAGGCTAGAAAATTGAAAGGATGAAGAATGGTCCTTTTCTAACATGTGAAAAGAGCTGCCTCTTGTATTTGTAAAGTCACTAGCTGTACGTTTTCCTTTAAACAAATGCCTGCAGTTAAAGATGGTGAGTACACAAGTGCAGCCAACTAATTAGAAAATTAGTGAAGAATGTGCTCTGAGGCATTAGTATAAGAAAAAAGCATAGGTTCATAGGTTGGTACTAGGCTATCGGCCCTAGGGCCTATACAAGCCTAGCCATAACAATTCCCTGGATATTTCTTCCCACAATATTTACTTCCCTGCATAACTAGGAATTAAAGCAAAACTGCCAAGCAGTTTAGTGAAAATACATGAAGCTTAATATCTGCAGCAGCTTTTCTTATTTCAGTATTAATAATAACAGAACTAAAAAGAATTAAAAGCCAGTCTCCGAAGATGAATAAAAGCAATTTGTTGAACAATTTATTAATCGATAAAATTAAGCATTTTCATCTAGTAAATACTGGCCTTCTTCAGATACAAATTACAAACTCATATGACTGACTTAAATACTGAAAGATCATATGATACATTTTGTTACAGTGCTACCTCCACAGCAGTACATAAAGAGATAATACCATTAAAATTAAAAACATACCTCATAGCACCCTATACAATAACTTAATTAAACTAAAAGTAAAAAGTAAATAAAATGATAACAAGGCCAATCACCTTAAAAGATCTATAAAAAAACTTTCCATATAGTAGAAATATATTATACACCAGTCATCTGTAATAAACCATCAACTTCAAAAGGCACAAAATTGAAATAATATCTTTTAAACCCGCTAGCATGGTAGAATTAAGAAATACCTGCCACCAAAGTCGTCAACTTCCAAGGCCCAACCCTAGGGGTGGGCAAAACTTGTTCTAATATAGCAAACCTAAATTTATGCTCTTTAAATACTGAAATATGTTTGTAAAGGGCATTGGTCGATCTAGCTCTGAGAATGTCATAATTATGTTCATATACTCTTTGACTGATCTTACGTTCAGTTTTTCCGATGTAAAATCCAGGGTATAAATTACATAAAGCAATATACACCACACCACTTGTGTGGCAATTAAATTTGCTAGATATTCTGATTGACCTGTTGTTGACATTAATTTCATCACCACATAAAACGTATCTACACTGAGGCCAACATCCACAATGGGCCATTTTCCCTCTTAGCAATTTAAATCTTATGGCCATATTCACAAATACATTTTTGAATCTTATGCCCTCTTATATGTAATCTTTGGATGGGAACCAAGTTTGTCCCCGATCTCTTTATCAGAGGTAATATTTGGTTTATTCATTTAAGGGTAGCTATCGCACTTTTTCTTATGGCTAAAAACAGTTAGCATGCAAGTTGTTTTTCACATCTAGGAGAGAAATGGAGATAGGGCAAGGCAGAAGGTATCTTTGCATGAGACAATACAGGCTCTAGCATGAGTTTTCAGCATGATTAGTCCTAACTTTAGTATAGGTAAAGACTGTGGGTGCAGCTGACTAAAGAGGAAATGTGGTAACTTCACCAGGGAACTTCCCCTACTCTTTTTGATAAGTGCCATCAGTCTTTTACATCCACCTGAGCTACCATCATCTCAGGCACATTGGGCCTTGGTTTAATGACTCATCCAAAATAATGCAGCAACCCTAATATGCTGCGCTGCATAGTCAGTACTGAACAATTAATCAAGATTCTGGTGTGGAAAAAGAACACATACAGCCTTCTGCAACAAAAGTGAGCATGCTACCAGTTGAGCTAATAAGACTGAAATGTAAATGGCACTGCAGGTATGAACAAAAAGCAAGGAGTTCTGAAATCTATTAACTGTAGGGTGCAAATAACAATGATACGGGATACACATTTCGATAGAAATGAGCATGTAAATGTGGTGAAGAAAGGATTTCAGACTGGATAGTCAGCAGAATATCAGGGACAAAGGAAAGAAGTGTTAATAATACTGATCATGAGAGGGGATCCAATAGTGATGCAGAAGAAAGGCAATATTGGTAAATTTGTAGTAATAGGGGATTACTGGTAGGGAAGGAGGATTACACCAGCATTTATTTATATTTCACCTAAAACAACAACTACTACTATGGAGATTAAGATAACTTAGGAAGAAATAATTAGCTATAAGGGGGGAATATTATTTATGGGAGAGGACTGGAACCTGATAAGCAATAATAAGGAAATATCAGTAGTGTCTAGAAGGAAAAATATAACAAACAAAGATTGATTTATACAGAAATATATGACAACATGTGGAATGGAAAATTAAAATATACTAGCTAGAACTCGGACAGAATTTACATATTATTCCCCAAGGTGCAATAACTGGGCTAGACTGCATATAAATGGTGTTTCACAAGATAATGGGTACTTAATTAAAAGTTTTGAAACACACCCAATAACTACTTCAGATCATGCATCAATGAAAATATGACAAAGATGCAGGATAATGAGATAAAAATGAGATACCGGTGCTTTTCTACTTATCTGCTAAAGCAGACTGCTAAAACAGAAGTATTTAAAGAATGCATAGTGGAAATGATTTGAGAGTTGTTAGGGAAGATAGAATTTCTTCAGAAGAGACAGCTACTGAGCAGGATCAAACAAAAATGGTGTTTAAAATATGGTAGGAATGACAGAGAAAGAGATATGGAGAAGGAGTAATACTAATTATTAAGAAGGATTGTCAAAGGTCAAAGTACTGCAGAAAAAGAGAAATCTCAAAGAACAAGAAGAGTATCACTTGCTGAGTGCAAAAGAGAAATTAAGGAAGTTAGCTGTTAAGCAACTCATTTTGATTAAAAAAATCCAGAAGACAAAAACATAACAACTTGGGAACAGAAAGTAAAAAGAATTGTTGCCAAACTTAGGGAGCCTTTGACAAGAAAAAATAACCAGAGATCCCATAGATGTATCAAAGATTTTTCACAAACTTATGGAAATGTGTATAAAGTAGAGGAATAGGGACACCAATAAAAGGTACAAATGGAAATATTTATGGAAGACATAACTATGCCAACGGCAGAAGAGGCTAAGGCTCAAGAATTAAAAGATAAGATAAAAATGGTGATCTATAATCAATAAACATGGCGATATTCTGCCAAGGATATAACAGCTGACCAGCTTCCAAAGCTTCAGGGGTTCCTTCCACACTCAAATCATTAGGCATCTCAAGCTAAGCTGTCTAAAAAGACAAGTTTGAGTGCCAAGCCCTTCAGATCTTTCATGCCAACTGAGAGAGAGAGGCTGAGCACTGAGAGGACATAGCTAGAACTAAACATACACATACATGCACAGCCTGTAGTCCTTTGTAAAAGTATGTACAGAGAGCTAAGTCAACGCATCTAGAATACTTCCAGACTCCAGCAAATTCCAAAAAGCCACAGATGAAGCCAAGGTCTTGGTAGAGTGAGCAGTGACCCTGCCTGGAAGATTTTCTTTTTTTTTTTTTTTGCAATGAGAGTAATAGCCTGAGATAACCATTAATCTGTTCTAACACAGGTTTTCCCTTCTTCTTACCTTCATAAGTAGTGAACAACTGATATGAAGATCTGAAATATGTTGTTCTGTCAGGATAGTACCTGATTTGTTTGTGGATTATCCAAGGAATGCAGTATCCATTCTTCCTCATTTTTAGGTTTAGGAAAGAAAACAAGGAGATGCATAGTTTCACTTAAAGTAAACTCAGATACCATTTTAGGCATAACAGAAGATCTAGTAACCTTGTCTCCATGGAAAATAAGGTAGGGTTGACTCACCATAAGAGCATTCAACTTAGATACTCTTCTTGCAGAGTTCACAACAATCAGTAAAACCGTTTTTTTTTTTTATGTTACCTCAAGTCAGCCTTAAGAGCTGGTTAAAATGGAGTATGTGTTAGCTTCTGCAAAACAAAATTAGAATACTAAGGAAGAGTTGCTATTTTTCTTGGAGGTCCTTTATGCAAACCCCCTTTCAAAATCATTTTTTTCATGTGAATGTATTGAAAGGGCTGATAACTGAACCTTGATGGAGGAGTAAGAAATGCCACAGGAGATTAACTCACACAAATAACATAAAACCAGAGAACAACTAGCCCTGAATGGATGCTAGTTATGTTGGTGGCACCAACTAAAAAAAAGTTCCATTTGCTATATATGATTTTCTAGTAGCAGACTTTCTTGCCTCCATTAGTACCTGCTACACATTTTCAGTAAACAGGTGTTGAAAGGGAATTAAGATCTATCACTCAGGCAGTCAGCTGAGGTCAACTGGGGTCAGGATGTATCCAACACCCCTGATGAGCAGATCAATTCTGTGATAAAGATGGTGATAATTTCCTCTGGCCATTTCCAAAAGAAGGGAGAACCACTGCTGCCCGGGCCTGGGGAATTCCTTTTGAATCTTCAGACATACCCTAGATTTCACTGGAAAGGGTGAAAAAACTTACAAGAACATCCCGGTCCAAAGAAAGGAAAGGGCATCTGTCTTGCAGGCCTTCTTGTATGGAGACCTGGAGCAGAACTTTGCCATCTAACTGTTCAGACAGGAGAGCAAGAGATCTACTTGAAGAACTCTCCACAAAACCTTATAAATGAATTTAGGTATAGATGTAAGTTTTTTTCTTCTGGAAGAAATGTTATTTGAACTGAGGTATCTAGCAGACACCCCAGGAACACAACTGTGTTTAATGGAGTCAGAAAAGCTTTTCCAATGTTCTGTTCAAATACCAGCTTGCGTAAGGGAATCTCTCATCCAAGACAGAGAGACTCCTGACACTTTGAAAAAGACTCTGCAGAGCAACTCCTCTAAATATGGAAAAATGTTGATACTCTGTAGCCTGCAGTGAGCTACAACTGGAACTAGACACTTTGTGAACACTATTGTTTCAATGGAAAGATTTGAAGCCTGCATTAACTAAAGCACTGCTGGTGATTTACTGCTGGGTGAGAAAAACCTATATTTTTTTGTCTGTGACCTTTGAGAGCTGCTATCTGATACTGCTCCATTTTGTTTTCTGTTTTAAGAAATCTAATTGGCCTGGTGTTTTTGATCTATGAGAGAGGTGGACACAAACTATCTAGGCTGCACATTTCACGTTTTTTTTTTTCCACTGGTTAAATTGTCTCTTGAGTAATACTTAAATACTCATTGAAATTCTGGACCTCTGCTTTTGTCTGAAAAGATTTGAAGCCTGCATTAACTAAAGCACCACTGATGATTCCCTGTTATGTTTCTCATCCACCCTCCTGTTTGTTGATTGCTTTTTAAACCTGGTGATTTTAAGCTGCCCACCTCTACTGTAAATTGAGCTTTAAAAATTCCTCTCCTTCTACACTGCTTTTGATATCCTGAATTATTTGCCTTTCCTTGTGCTTATATTGAAAAACTGCATTTTGCCTACAAATGTTTGTTCTACTTGCTCTGACTTCATTATCTAGCTAGCTACTGGATAAAGTAATGCATGTTTACACTCTAGCAAACAACTGTTTTTACACAAAAGAGGTCAGTGGATTTTCCATCTAATGTACTGGGAGGCAGACTGGTCTGCTGAGGTTGAGGAAACACCTGAGATTTCTGAATGTAGTTTTATTGACTGGAGGGCTCATTAATTATCCTGTTTTTAAGTGCCTTTATAAATTCTGTACAAGTGAGTGGGTCTTGGCTCATTTATTCAAAGTGAAGTACGTTTACTGAATAATCACACTTTAATAAGCTGTTTAAAGTACACTGCTGTATCTTTATCTTTAAGTTGGTGGTAGCATTACGTACCATTTAAGTTTGTTTGTGGTAGGATTTCACTCCAGATAATGCTTTACTGTACTCTTGCATTGGGAGGAGTCGGATTCTTCATCTGGTGGCAGTAGGTATTTACCTGGTCTGTCTGACCTGGGAAACACACAAAAGGGCTCTAAGTATGTTTTTACACTTCTCTGCACTTGATTTGCACTTTCCTGTTTCCTAGATAGCATAGACTAGATTCGGACCTGATGAATCTAGCTTGTTATTGATGCACTTAAGCAACTTAAGCACTAAATTAGCCATCTTATATTAATGGCTTCCCTGCACCCGTGTGGCAGAATAGTGTGGATCCAGCCTTGCCTGAGCTGCGGATTGCTGGAGGAAAGTTGATTGCATGCTTTCCTATTGGTAGATTAGCTTAAAAAGTGTTTTAATTTTTGCCTGTATTTAAGCCTCGCATACAGTGCACCATACAACAGGGGTTAGGGGTGCCCTATATAGATGCAAACACTTTGAAACTCAATTTTTCCCTAGATATCTGTCAGTGGAACCCTCCCATGCTTCCCTACTGCACTACGGTGCACTGAGCAGTGCTGCCAAACATCATACATGGCCTTCAATAGAACAAGCACCTTTGTTAGTCCTAGCACAAAAACAGGTCAACCTAACCACTCACTTCCTTAATTGTACATACAGTAAAAACCTTCTATAATGGGCAGGCAGTTTTCCCATCATTTCACTGGCCAGCCTGATTCACATAGGCATCCTGAGGCAATGTAGTAATTGCCTCATGTATATTCACAACCACTTACTCCTAAAACAAACAACTACCCCATGTGAGAGATGTAATTACACTATGGAACTGCAATCAATTCTCTCACATAAGAACAAATCAGATATCAGACATGTTTGTAAGCACACACATTTCACCTCTCACTCAAAATGAGGTCACAACACATAAACTCACATAAGTACAGGTACTCACTAGAAGCCTACCAAAAGATCAGACACCTCCCAAATGTAAACCACTTGCACACACTGCTATGCAAACAGAAACCACTACAAATAATAACACATACACCAGTGTCTTACAAATAAGCCGCTAAGGAAAAACACCTCAAAACCTAATGTCTTGGTCATAGGCGACTCCATAATGAGACACACAGATGTCCCCCTCACCAGGCTGGACAAGAATAATGTCAAGGTCAGCTGCCTGTCAGGTGCCAGGATCCGTCAAATCACATATGTACTCAAGTCACTCAACAACAAGCACCGTTATGACTCTGCCATAGTCCATGTTGGGATGAATGACTTGAGATGTACCTCTCTGGACTATATGAAGAGAGACGTGACTGATCCCTCAGACTGTGTCTCAGGCAGGTATGACCCTAGCTCTAAGCAGCATTCTACCTTCACCCAGGATAATGCCACAATATAACCAAAAAATGGTTGACGTCAACAATTGGGTTAGCTTGTGGTATCAATCCAGAGGGATCCAGTATCTATCAGCCTGGGAAGACATAGACGATAGGCCATGCTGCTTTGCATCTGTCTCATCTAGGCTTTTGGATACTGGCAAAGGTGCTTGCATCCCCCATAGTGCTTTTTTATGCAATGTCAAAACAACAAAATTTCCAACATAACAAAATCCACTCGAGGCAAACTCAAGGTTCTGCTGCTTAATGCTAGGAGTCTAAACATGAAACTGCACTCCCTGGAAGCACTCCTCACCTTGGAAGATGCTGATGTCTTCGCAGTCACTGAGATATGGATCAAGGCCGCAGAGAGCACCCTGGCCGTGCAAGGCTAAAATGGCTTTCACACATTCAGACTCAAAATGAGCGCAAAAGAAGCAAAGGTGGAGGTGTATACATCTTCATTACAATCAAGTACACCTCGAGACTGGTCAAACAGTACGACTCCCTCAAACTACTCAATATCCAATTAACTACAGGCAAAATGCCCTACCACATCATTGCTAGATATAGATCCGCCACCATGAACCAAGAAAAACACACCACCTACCTGGAATTACTGGAGTCACGCGCCATACAGCCCAACACCTTAGTCATGGGAGATTTCAACTATCCTTCCATCGACTGGGTGACATACATGAGCATGAACATGCTCACCCAGAATCAACCAGACTTTGTCAATACAAATGCTCAAAAACAGCAAGTCTGCACCCCCTCAAAGGGCTCAAATTTCTTAGACATAGTAATTACCAACGGTTTACTATCAGATTTGCGAACGTCACTCGGTCGAACGTTGTATAGTCGAACGCATAAGGTCGGAAACACAAATGTCGAAGGCAGTATAATCAATCGAGGAACGGTTTTACCATGGGTCGAGGTAGGTGTACAGTATAATACCCTACTACAAACATCCTCCCTACCTCGACCCATGGTAAAACCGTTCCTCGATTGATTTTACTGCCTTCGACATTTGTGTTTCCGACCTTATGCGTTCGACTATACAACGTTCGACCGAGTGACGTTCGCAAATCTGATAGTAAACCCTCACCAACATGGGGGGGCGGGTCACTGCACTCCTCACACTGTGAGATGCCCTCCCTGGTAAGGTCAGACCATAAATGAGTCTTGTTTGAAGTAACTATTGAACTTATCAACACCACAGGAGCAAAAAAAAAACACTAAAAAAACTTACCCAAAGCAAACTACAGCCAACTAAGAGATGGTATAAAATGTTGTATACCCCACAATCACAGACAACAATGACTCCTATGCAGAGGTGTACAAAAATGCCCTGTATAAACACTTAAACAACTGTAATCCCAACACAAAGCCAACTAAGGACCAACCACGGCTGGCGTAACAGAACTTTATTAAATAAATAAGTTCCTATGACTTACTCTAGTAATGTGAATACCTATTGCGAAATTGTAAAAAGGAACTGGAATATTTTGAAAGCTTCTGAGGATATGAGTGGTATAATTGGATATACACCTCTCTTCTCTTTTAAAAATAATTCATCACTGCAACAACAGTTATTTTATAGGGCAGGAGTAGGTAAGTCGTTAGTTACCTCACAAAGACAAGGAGCCTATTCTTGTAGAAATTACAGTGCTTGTAATTTTATTTATGTAGGTCCTAACTTTTTAAATACACAATTAGAGGCCAGCTTGGAACGGAAGTTGTATGCTGATTGTACTTCGAAGAATGTTGTTTACTATAGTTCTATATAGGAAAAACAAATCGTACATTAAGAGAACACATTAAGGAACACATACGGGACATTAGGAACAACAAAGAAAACAATGCACTTGCAAAACATACGATGATGCATAGTATGCACCATGAGGTTTAGTTTTTTTGCACTAGAGATCATAAAAGAGAATATTAGAGGGGGGGGATATTAGGAATAGAATGGAGGTAGCTGAACTGAAATGAATAATATATTCTAATGCAGATAAAGTACCAGGAATAAATGAAGCTGTCTCCTTGAAACTCTTGTTACGTGCATGCACACTTCCCCATTGATGGGCAGTGTATGCTATAGTACTTTATTTAATATGTTTTTTAATATGCTTTTATAGTGTTAATGTGTCTTTAAGTTAACAATGAGTGAGTAGCTTTAATTGGCTTAGACTGCTACTTAAGGAATTTGATGTTGGTTTTGATATGTTTGAGTCTGAGGAAGCGACCAGCAGGTCGTGAAAGCACTTACTCGGCATTTATTTAATAAAGTTCTGTTACACCAGCCGTGGTTGGTCCTCACTTGGTTTTGTGTTGGGATTACAGTTTTTTGTACCTGAAGAGGACCTTTACCCAGGAACCTTATGTTTTTATTTATTGTACTTAAACAACTGTATAGACTTGGCTGTGCCTGACTGGATTAAAACCAAGTCCTCTTGAAAAAACAAATGACCCTGGTGGACCTCAAGTATAAACAGGTTATATAACAAAAGGAAGAAACTAATGTCTAAGAGCAAGAGGGAACTGACTCAGCAGAGGAAGAATTCCTTCCACAGCTTGAACAAATAAATCAGAAATCTTGTAAAGTCCTCTAAAGCTAATTATAAAGGTAAAATAGCATGCATAGCAAAGGATAATCATAAGGCATTCTTTAACTACATTCGAAATCTAAAGGGAATTGCCTAGCTATCTGCCGAACTGGTAGCAGATGGTGTCACTCATACTATACAGGAAGAAACTGTCAACCTGCTAGCTGACAGATGTGGTGCAAACTTCACCTCCCTGTTCCCACCAGACATATCTCAAAGCATACCTGATACAAGTCCTCTGTCTAGTATCTCTAGAGATCAGATCGTATCTGCGCTCTCCAAGGCTAGAAAACATGGCCTCAATGGGACCAGATAACATCCCAGGTTGCTTATTAAGCAATCTAAAACAGGACCTAGTAGACCCGCTTGACATTCTCTTTAACCATAGCCTAAGAACTGGCTTTTATCCAGTAGAGTGGAGAACCGCAACAGTAACCTCCTTGCACAAAGGGGGGGGCCATCAACCAACCCTGGGAACTATAGACCCATAAGTCTAACCAGCCTCATCTGCAAGGCCATGGAAAGAATCATCATGGTCCTTATCAACAAGGGCATAGGCAACCTTCAGACTCCAGACCCAACCCAGTTTGACTTCATTAAGGGTAGATCATGCTTATTAAGCCTAGTAGATTTCTTCGAGAAAGTTACCAAAGCCCTGGATGAAGGTAAGACAGTGCATACTGCCTATCTTGACCTAGCCAAGGTTTTTGATACAATCCCCCAGTCAGGTATCATTGAGAAATGCTTTGAGCTACTGATTAACCCTTGCATCACTAGATAAGTATCGAATTGGCTCACTGACAGAACATATACTGCCAAGGTCGGTGACTCCACCTCTACCAGCAGACTCGTCACCAGTGACATACTACAAGGATCAATGATGGGCTATTAACTGTTTTAACTCTATTTCTTGGAAGTCCAGGCTAAAGTAGATGGCTTTTGGCTTACTAAGTTTGCTGATGATTGCCATTGGGTACAATCACTGAGTCCCCCAGTGATGTTAACATATTACAGGAGGGGCTAACACAGACAAATGACTGGTGCCAAAACAATGGACTAAAACTAAATGCAAAAAAGTGCATGATTTTCCCCTATTGGCAAAGCAGAACTCCCTAGTAATTACAATATTGACAGCAGCCCCCCCCCCCCATATCTGAAAACACAGGTAGACAGCAATCTGAACTTTGACCATCAAGTTTCCACAGTGGTAAGGAAAGCCTTCTATGTTGCGTATCTCATAAGTAATAGCATCACATCCAGATCTAAGAATGTTATAACTCCACTGTACTCGACCCTCATCAGACCATTAATAGAGTACACTGCTCTCTTCTACAAGTACCTCCCCAGACACCTGCAGCAGAGACCACAGAGGTTTCTCACCAAGAAAATATAAAGATAGACTGAAAGTCCTATCACTGTACTCTGTATCATACAGGCTGTTGAGAGGTGACTTCTGCCTGTCCTACAGGCAGTCTCTCACCCTGCCTTGATGGATATGCTGCACATCCACAATTCAAATGGCACAAGAGTCACTCACTCTAGGGATCTTCGCCTAACCTGTGACATTAACAGAACATGCTGGAAGGAGAGATATATCTCCCAAAGACTGCCGCTTCTCTAGAAGAAACTTCCAAGTCACGTGAAGCAGAGTTCCTCAATGACCCTATTTAAGTGCAACCTGGACAAATGAACGGGAGACCATAAATTCACCCAAGGGTGGCACCCATGTCTCTCATGGACAGAGGTAGTTGGTGGTTATCACATACTCACTCTGTGAATTATGTCCATCTAACCAAGGACAATTGTGGCAACTTGGGATTAACATGGCTAGGCTTGTAAGTGCTCTAGGGCCACTAACCTAATAACCTCCTAAGAACTTATGAGCTGGTCTCTAAGCATTTTCTTTCTTTGGCACCAAAAACACCCTTGAATAAAAAGATTTCCTAACTTGGAAAAGAGGAATTAGCGCTATCCCTCCCTGCGACAATTTGTGTTTAAGGACAGTGGGAACAGAGGAGTCTGGTATTGTCTGGTGGATGAGGAATTATTTCATGAAACGGAAGAATTTCCTCCCAATACCATTTGTAACCTTGAAGAATGATATTCAGAACCCATTTGTCTTAGACTATCTGTTGCTAAAGAGAGAACTGGAGTTTTAGACATTCTGGAAGGGAAAAGAGATTGTCAAGGAGGGAGGAGGAGCATGGTCCCTTAAATATTCATTCTGGCTTGTTCGAATGCCATATGCTTTGGGGGCTTTCTACCTTTTCTGGTGCACCCTTGACGTCGCTTCTTAAACAAGTACCAGCATTTTGTTTATTTTGTTTCTTGCTAAAATTGCACAACAATGTACAGAATCCCTTGGAAGAATTTTTAATGGAAGGTTAAAAAATCTGAGAGATTCCCTGAATCAGCTTATCCCTCTCATCACCTAAGGAGCAGAGGTGCCAAAAACTAAATCTCTACCCAAAGGAGAATTTAAAATTTCATTTTTCATTTCTTCTGGGTGGTTATTTTATTATTTTATTTTATTTTACATTTGTTGACCGGGCTAGTCTAGCTGGAGATATTTCCATTTTCAGTAGAGGCCCGGGGAGAAAAGCTCCACATACTTAATAATAATATAGAAAAAACAAAGCAATAAGAGGCAATGCCACATACATTAGGAAGGAATTAACATAACATTGTACAGTAAACCATCAGGATTAAAAAATTGTGGAAGATAACATTTACATAACATTTGTTGGCAAAGTAGTAATGTAAAGGAAGAGTGAGAAGTGAGGTTACAAGCTAATAGTAGAGTATTAGTCAGGGTTACAGCAAGGGCATAACCATTGAAGTTTTAGGTGATTTTTAAGATTAAGTTTGAAGAGTGGAAAGGAGGAAATAGAGGTTAGGTTGGGTGGCAGCATGTTCCATTGCTTACCTGTGGTGATGGAGAACAAGGAGTCACCAGCCAAGTTGTTAGATTTGGGTATATAAGCTAGGAGTTTATTAGAGGAGCGTAGGGAATGAAGATTATTATAGGGTGTTATAAGATTGTTTAGTGTAGGTGTGTTGTTAGGTAGGTAGAAGATTTTATGAGCAGTTGTTAGTTGAGAGAGTAGCAGAGCATTTTGCAGTTCAAGCCAGTCTAGCTGATGTAGGTTGATGCAGTGATGGGTTCTATAGGGCTTACCAGTTACAAACCTTGCAATACTGTTGTAGGCTTTGGTAAGTTTGTTGAGATTGTTTTGCTTTAAATTGGTATAAATGGGAGAAGCATAGAGGAGGGTAGAGAGTAAATGAGAGTGGGCAACGGTAGTTCTTGCTTTAGGGGTGAGGAAGGGTCTTATCCTATACAAGGAGCCTAATTTTCTATTAATGGACTTAATGGTGTTATTAATGTGATTGTCAAAAGTTAGTTTATCGTTTATTGTAACTCCTAATAACTTACAGGTCAGTTCAGGTGATATAAGGGTTCCATTACTAGCTAGGATGGAGAAGTGTATGGGAGGGGTCTTGTTGTTAGGAGTAATCAGAAGTAATTTGTTTTTTTTTTTGGCATTCAAGAGTAAGCACCGGTTTTGGAACCATGTTTCTACTATGGAGAAGATAGTTTGGCTTAGAGATTTAAGCTCAGGGAGAGATTTTGCAGAACAGATGATAGTAGAATCATCAGCATACTGTATGCAGGTGGATTGAGGAATAGCTACATGAAGATCATTTATGAACAGAGAGAAGAGAAGGGGTCCTAGAATAGAGCCTTGAGGGACTCCTAGTAAAACAGGGAGATATGAAGACAAGTGATTTTGCCACAAAACAGCTTGTTTTTGGTTGCTGAGGTAAGACTTGAACCAAAGGATAGAATTAGAATCCAGAGAGAGGGATTGTAGGGTATTTATAAGTAGGGAGTGATTGACCATGTCAAAGGCTTTTGACAGGTCAATGAAGAGTGCAGATGAGAGGTAGTTATTGTTCCGGTTGGTGTTAATAGTATTGGTGAAAGATAGAAGGGCAGTGGTGGTGCTGTGAAAGGGTCTAAAGCCATGTTGGCAGCTGGCCAGGATGTTATTTTTAGTTAGGTAGTCTATTAGCTGATGATGGATACATTTCTCCATGATCTTAGCTAAAGGTGAGAGTAGTGCTATGGGCCTATAGTTGGAGTACTCATTAGAGTTGCCTCCTTTATGTAAGGGAATGATGTGGGAGATTTTCCAAAGATTGGGGATAGTGCTTTCAGAAATGGTATGATTAATAAGAATAGCTACAGGATGAGCAATTGCTCTGGCTGCAAATTGAAGGTATTCAGCTGGAAGGTTGTCATCAGAGGGTGTACAGGGTTTTAGCTTGTGAATTAGTTTCTGGATAAAGGAGATTGAGATGGGTTTTATCTTGAAAATAGGAAGATTGTCATGTTGGGAATTAGGTAGGTTAGTGTTTGTAGAGGTTAGCTGTGTGGCAAGGGTTTGAATGGTCTCTGTAAAATAGGTATTGAAGGCATTGGCAATTTCTAGATTGGTTTTATTTTCTGACTCTAGGGGTGGAGGGGTACTAGAATGGCCGGGCTGAAGAAGGTTATTAATGGCAGTCCAAAATTTTTGTGGATTCTTAGTGTGAGACTGTTGAAGTTTACTATAATAGGCTTTTTTGTCAGAGAGTATGGCTTTTTTAGTAGTATTACGTAGTTGTCTAAAGTTCAGGTGTTCTGAGACATCTCTAGTTGCTCTCCATTTAGCCCAGGATTTGTTTCTTATTAGTATTTTTTGTTTTATGTCTTTTGAGAGCCAGGGAGCAGATTTGAACTTTATCCTGATAGATCTTTTGGGTGCGTGGGTATCTAGTTTTGTTAAGAATTTGTGGTTAAAGTAGCTGACAGCTTCGTCTAGTGGGAGGATTTTTAGGGGATTCCAGTCGCAGGCATTTAGTTCCATTTGAAATAAGTCAGGATTAAAATGTTTTTTGGTTCTGACAGTAATAAACTTGGGAGGTTTGTTTATGTCGTTTTTATGCCTGATGATATACGTGGGCAAATGGTCACTGATATCATCTGGCAGGGTTCCTACTTGATAGTTTTGTCTTTGTTTATTGACTAGAATCCAGTCTAGGATGGTCTCTTTGTTGTTAGGTTTGTTGATTCTAGTAGTGGTGGTAATAGTTTGTTTAAAGTTATGTAGGTTGATATAAGAAGAGGGATTATCATTGTTGATACTATACCAGTCAATGTTGAGGTCTCCTAGAATAATAGTTTCTTGTGGGTAGGTTGAGGAAATCCAGGACAGGCTATCTTCTATATTAGTAATGTTATGGCCAGGGGGTAGGTAGATGCAGAATATATATATAGCTTTGTTGGAGTTGATTTGAAATTTAGAGATCAAAATTTCAGCTGAGTTATCTTGGGTTGGGTTATGGGGTATAGGGGAGATAAGAAGATCATTTTTAAAGAGTAAGGCCACTCCACCTCCTTTACGTTTTAATCTGTCATTTCTTAATATGTTATATCCTGGTGGGGTTATTTCATTGTCAGTGGTTGTAGGTTTTAACCATGTTTCTGTGAGGCAGAAAATATCAAATGAGTAAGTACTGAGAAGGGCGTGGAGATGAGTTGTTTTATTGTTTATACTTCGAATATTAAGATGTCCAATTTTTAAGGAGTTCGGAAAATTAAATAGGGTATCATGGGAGTTGGGTGGAGAATGTGTAGCAGATGAAAAGTTAGGTTTAGGTGGGCCAGGGTTAGGGTGGATGTCACCAGCTTGTAAGGAGGAATATTTGAGAGCAAGTATGTGGCTGTGATTAAGGATGGGTGGGATTTTTATTTTTTTTACTACAAGGTGATTCAGTTTTATGGGAGTAAGTCTGTGGTATTTAGCTTGTAGGTAATTGGAGGTGGAGGTGATATTGATGTGGGCTTGGGCTAGTGAGTTGTTAAGGGTAAGTGTTTGTTTTTGTGAGTAGTTATGCAGGTAGAGGTTTTTTGTTTCAAATAAGGTGATTAGATAAGTGGTGGTAAGGACTACTGCAATTGAAGTTAAGAGTATAGCCATTGGTAGGGTGTGTCTGGATATAGTTATCATGATTCAATGTGAGTAGAGGTATTAGATTTAGAGCTAGAATATAAATAGGCAAAATATCAAAGTAGAGAGACTTGGTGTGAGGTTATGTCACAGTGCCTGAAGTGGGAAGGAGTATAGAGCAGGAGACACTGTGGAGGGAAAAGAGAGTATTTGAGAGCAGATGTTGGGATTCTATGTGAAGTGGTAAAGGTTAGTTAGGAGGTAGAGTATAGTAGAGATTGGAGAGTAGGAAGTGAAATGCTGTGATAAGTTTGGTTAGTGGAAGTGGTAAAGAGTGTAGTTACAAAAGGAAAGTAAGAGATAAGGAACTAATACTAGGTAGGGTAAGAACTAGGAATGTAGTGGAGTGAGTATGAGGCTTACAGTGGAAATGTGAGGGTGGAGTAAGCTATTGCTGGGTGGGTGTGGTTGGGTAAGAGTAATTGGTTTCAAGTTGTAATTGGGTGTTAGAAAAGAGGGGTGTGGTCATAGAAGTATAAGGTTCTGAGAACTCAGCCATGCAAACATCCTCAAAACAGTACCAGTAGCCATAATCCAGGAAGACGTATCGACATAGTCATACAAATAGTAAACAATTAGTTGTGACCTGTGTAGTGAAAGATATTAAACTATTTAACGCAAGTGTTTCCTCACAAGAAGTAGTGAGAAGTTATGTACCTACCATAACGTTCCATGTTAGTTGTCTTCTCTCGCCTTCTTTCTTGCTGGATGGGTTCAGAGCCGAACCTTGGCTCCGACTCTGCCTATACTAGCTCGAGAGCTAATTTTACCAGCTCGAGGCAACCCTATATCCCATGGAGCTAGGCGGTAACTACCCAGATCTCGTTTGGTAGCTAAGAAACCATAGCCAATTCAGTGTCCCCTCTGAGGTGGAGGAGGAGAAGGAAGAACTCCCAAAATATCACTACCTGAAGCTGAATCTACCCCAGGACCAACTGTCTGAGCTAGGAATAATGCAAGATAAGGTCCCCTGTAAGAAGGGGAAGAACCTCTTGGTCTGTCCAGGCTAGGTAGGCAGTCTGCAAGAAAGAAGGCAAGAGAAGACAACTAACATGGAACGTTATGGTAGGTACATAACTTCTCAATGTTAAGTTGTCAATCTCACCTTCATTCTTGCTGGATGGGACCACGTCCCTAGCACCTTTATCCTGGGTGGCTCATTGGAACAGACTCTTGAGAACAGTGGAACCAAAATCTGCCCTGTTTCTGGAGGCCATGTCCAATTTGTAATGTGTAACAAAAGTATGAGGAGAGGCCCATGTAGCTGCCACACAGATAGTGTCTATTGGTAATCTAGCTTGAAAGGCTGTAGATGTAGCCAACACCCTGGTTGAATGGGCTCTTGGCCTAGAAGGCAATTCTTTACCTCTGAGTTGATAAATACAGGTAATCACAGAAGACAGCCACCTAGACAGGGTTACTTTAGATACCGGAAGACCCTTTTTCTTCTCAGCATAAGATAAAAAAAGTTGATCAGATTTTCTGAATTGTTTAGTTCTGTCCAGATAGAAGCGGAGCTGACGATGAATGTCCAGACAATGTAGTTTTTGCTACGCCCTGTTTGAATAATTAGGAAAGAGAACCGGAAGATCAATAGATTGATTTAAATTTGTCTGAGAAGCCACCTTGGGTAAAAAAGACGGGTTACTTCTTAGAGAAACCCTGTCTTTGTGGAACATTAAATAAGGAGGGCGAATACAGAGGGCATGAAGTTCAGATACTTTCCTAGCTGACGTAATGGTGACTAGGAATAGTGTCTTCTAGGAAAGTAACTTCAAGGAACAGGTGGCCGCAGGTTCGAAGGGAGGGAGAATCAAGGGTGCTAAAACTAAGTTTAAATCCCACTGTGGTGGGGGGTCTTTGATCGGAGGCCTGAGTAAAAAGATACCATTGAGGAATGCCTTGCAAAGCTTATGGGACATGATGTTGGAGTCCAACAAACCTATGTGAAAACTTGAGATGGCTGCTAGTTGAACTTTCACTGTGGAGGAAGAAGATCCTGAGTGAAAGATTTTGGCTAGGAAATCCAAGACCGAGTGTATTGGAGCAGTGAAGGGATCTATGTTCCTAGCCTTTGCCCAAAAGGAAAAACTTTGCCATTTACTAGCATAGATCCTTCTGGTGGAAGATTTAAGGGAAGCTACGATAATATCGCGGACAGAATTTGAAATCATTGGAAGCCTGGCTAGGGACGGAAGTGGAGCAACCAAGCTGTGAGGTTGAGAGATTGGAGGGATTGGTGCAGCTGCCCTGACTGATGGGTCAAAAGATCTGGCATTGGATCCAGATGCCAAGGCTGCTCCAAAAGGTAGCGATGCAGGAAAGGGAACCATATCTGTTGAGGCCAATAAGGGGCAATGAGGATCATCTTGGCCCTCAAGGCGGAAGCTTTCTGAATTGTTTGTGTGATTAACGGAAAGGGGGGAAAGGTGTAAAGAAGTCCCCGAGGCCAATCGTGGACTAGAGCGTCTCTGGGGGGATGGCCTGGAAGGGGGAAGAGTGTGAAGAAGTCGAGGTACTTGCTGTTTTGTGGTGTTGCAAAAAGATCGCAGCAAGGAAACCCCCACTTCCGAAATATTTTGTCCGTCACCGATTGATTGAGAGACCACTCGTGAGGCATGAGAACAGCTCTTCTCAGCCTGTCCGCTATGACGTTGGACTTTCCAGGGATGTGCGTTGCTATCAGAAACCGCTGAGAAGAGATCGCCCATTGCCAGAGTCTGAGTGCTTCTCGACACAGGGGATATGACCTGGTTCCACCCTGCTTGTTGATATACCATACTATGGACATATTGTCCGTCTGAATTGCAATCGTCCCCAGGTGAAGAGAGTCTTGAAGGGCTTGCAACGTCAAAAGCACTGCTCTCATCTCCAGGACGTTTATGTGCAAGTGGCATTCGAAGGGTTGCCATGTGCCATGGACTGTCCTGCCCTGAAAATGCCCCCCCCACCCAATCAGGGAGGCGTCCGTTGTGACAGTGGCGACCGGGGGGGGGGAGTAAAAGGTCTGCCTTGATGGACTTGAGGGGAGACCATCCACCACGACAGATGTTTTCTGCAAGATAGAGTTCTTAGGATCTTGTGTGTCATAGGGAGCTGTTGGAAGGACCACTGGGAGAAAAGCATCCATTGAAGAAGCCGCATGTATAAGTGGGCAAAGGGAAGGAGCGTGATGGCTGCTGCCATGAGACCTAACACCTTCAGAACATACCTGGCCTGGACTTTGTTGTTCTGAAGAAGGATGTGAACATGACTTTGAATATCTAAGACCCTCTGCTCCGTTAACTTTGCTGAGAGCTGAACGGTGTCCAAGGTGGCACCCATGAAAGTAATAGACTGACAAGGCAACAAGGCAGACTTTTCAAAATTTAGAGAGATACCTAGCTCTTTGCAAATGTGGATGGTGTAGTCTCTGGCTAAAAGAAGTTGATGCCTGGTGGTGGCAGTGAGGAGCCAGTCATCTAGATATGGAAACATCTGGAATCCTTGAGCCGTAACCACTGCCATACATTTGGTGAACACTCGGGGGGCTGTAGTGAGACCAAAGGGCAGGGCTCTGAACTGGTAGTGACTGGTTCCCAGCCTGAAGCGGAGAAACTTTCTGGTGCGCCTGTGCATTTTGATGTGATAGTACGCATCCTGAAGGTCTACTGAGCACATCCAATTGTCCTTGCCGAGAAGGGGTAAAATGGACTGTAGCATGACCATCCAGAACCTTGTTCTTTTTACAAACTTGTTTAGATTGCTGAGATCCAATATTGGTCTCCAGTCCCCTGTTTTTTTTGGTACCAAAAAGAACTTTGAGTAGACCCCGGATCCTAGCTGGTCTGCTGGGACTGGCTGGATGGCTCTCTTTTTTAGCAGCTTTGATATTTCTAGTGCTGCTTGTTCCCTTAGACTGGGTGGAACGTCTGGAAGAGACCCCATTTGAATCACTGGGGTTTGGATAAAGGGGATTTTGTAACCCTCGGATATGATCGACTGCACCCATTTGTCTTGAGTGAGGGAGAGCCAGGCTTGTGGGTACAGTGCTAATCTTCCCCTGACTGCCTCCAAAGGTGGACAGTCGGGCAACACCTCAGGGATGCTGGAAGGGCTTGTCAGAGAGGGTTTCTCTGCTACCCTGATTCTGCGGACCCCCTCTGCCTCTTGGGCGGCGTCTGTTGTTGTTGTTCCCCCCTCTGCCTCTGGGGGTGAACTGACCTCTTGCGTCAGGCGTGACTCCTTGTAATTTATGGAACCACATTTTCCCACCCTTTTGACCCTTAGGATATGGTCTAGATGGGGTAGAAAAATGGACTCCTACAGCAGAAAGAGTCTTGCCATCTTGTTCGCATCTGGTCAAAGTATCTTTCACTTGAGGTCCAAACAATGCTGAACCATCAAAGGGGGAGTTAGTGAAAGATGCCTTGAAGGGGTCTGCGAAGTTACAAAGCCGCATCCAGACGTGACGCCTCAAAGCCACACCTGTGCCTGTGGCCCTACTTGCTCCATCAGCTGCATATGAAATAAGCCGCATGGAGGAGTTGACAATAGAATTCAGGGTTCCCAGCTGTGAGTTAATTTTTTCCTGAGACACAGCAGCTGATGGATCCTGTAGGACCTCACCCATTTCTTTAAGAATGTCTCTTTGAAGACGGGTGATGTGGCATAAGTAGTTCAGCGACCGCGTGGCAAAGGTCGCTGATGAGAACATCCGCTTGCCATACCTATCCATTGTCCTAGATTCCTTGTTAGGCGGATGGATAGGTACTGAAGGATCAGCCAGTTCCTTCTTAGTGGCCGCCGCCACCACCATGGCATCAACTGGGACACCTTTGGATAAAAATTGTTTATCAGAAGGGGCTGTTATAAATTTAGAAGGCCTCCGTGGGGTGGGTTCCAACAAGTCAGGGGCCGTCCATGCCTTCTGTGCCACCACATCCATAAGGGGGTCGAAAGGCGGAGACACCCAGGAGGTGGAGGGTCGAGAACCAAAAGCCTCCTGTTAAACTGACTCATCCTCGGAAGGATTAAGGGAAGACCAGTTCCCCCTCTGTTTAAGGATTTCAAGGATGTCAGAAAAGGAGACATCCTCAGAGGGGGACCTTGGGGATCCTTCCGACTCATCCAAGTCAGCGTCAGATGTGACGGACCCGGGGGAGTCCACATGTTTCCTCTTACATGTCCTCTTATGTGTGGGTTCACCTGATGGATCAGGGGAAACCTTGGAAGAGGAGGATATTCCCAATGGGGAAACCTAAGGCGTTGGGTCTCGATGGCCGGGGGCGAGAGATTAGGAAGAGACATCAGCAGGCACTACTGTGGGAGGAGCTGATGGAGCTGACCATAGAGCAGGCACTGGGGCCAGTACACTCCTCATGACCTCGAAGGTGCCCCTGTCAGGCAGGCTAGAGAGCTCCCGCTCCGAAGAGCTAGGAACCCCAGCCAGCACCGACAAGGACGGCTCTGAAGCAGATGTCGGGGCCGAACTCACCAACGCCGACGCTCCGAGAGGGAGAACGGGGATGGACAAGTGTCCAATGCCACTCGCCCCCTCGGAGCCAGCGAGAGAGTCCAAGGGCTTGGATCCCTCTGCCATGGATGATATCGGAGCAGACGATGGAGCCGAAGGGGGAGGTATTGGCTCTGACATCAAAACGGTCATGGCTCCGAGGAGCTCGGGCTCCGAGCACTGGGGTAGAGTCGAAGGAGGAATAGTCTGTTGTATGGACGTAGCCGCTGTCTGATGAGATGGGCTATGAAGCATTTGGGCCAGTGCCTGAGACTTTAATAGTCTACTTACCACTCTCTCAAGGTCATGATCGGAAAGTCTGGATGACTGAGAGGAATGGCTCCGATGGCTCCGCTCCGAGAGGAACGGTGACTTCGGAGCCGAATGTATGGACTCCAGTGATGGAGATCTGGACCTCTTTCGTGCAGAGGGCATCAGGGTTAATGGAGCCGATGGAGCCGTAGACACGTCGGCTCCAGCCGGAGCCGACTTTGTAGACAGAGTCTTAGAGGTATCGGCTCTGGCTGGAGCCGATGCAGGTAGCTGCGATACTGAGATATCGGCTCCAGCCGGAGCCGATAATGTCACAGATGATGAACCACCATCCGAGGGCTTAAAACTCGGAGCCGACGGTTTAGGTGGTTTCGAAGGCTTCCCTGGCACAGACTTAGCCGGGGAACCTTCGGGCTTTAACAAGCCCCTTAATATCAATTTATTCCTGCGCTCCTGCAGGACTCTAGGGCTAAAAGCATGGCACACTGAGCAACAGTCCTGCAGGTGCAGGGGTCCCAGGCAATAAACACAAGAAGTGTGACCGTCTGTCAGAGCCATCTTCTGACAGCACGAGTCACACTTCTTGAAGCCTGAGACCTTTGTCTCCTTCGACATGAGGAGTCGAAAGGAAAAACCACAGTTAGAAGAACAAAAAACACACACACACACCCTAACAAATAGGGATACAGGGATACCGGGGAACACACAAACAGCAAGGAATCCCTGTGAGGGAATTAAAATAAAATGGAAGGGCCTAAGGCCTAACCTAGGGAGAGGGAGTATGACAGGGATAAGGGATAAAAATTAGAGACTAAACTTAAAATTTAACAGAAAATAGCCTATAAAGGACTAAAAGGTATACTAGGGGAAAAAAAACGAAGGAAATACTAGGATTTTTGTGAGAAATAACAGTCACTATCCTGAGCCGGTAAAAAGAGCAACCTCGCTAGCGTAAGCGGCAAACGAGATCTGGGTAGTTACCGCCTAACATCATGGGATATAGGGTTGCCTCGAGCCGGTAAAATTATCTCTCGAGCTTTAGTATAGGCCGAGTCGGAGCCGAGGTTCGGCTCCGAACCCATCCAGCAAGAATGAAGGCGAGATTGACAACTTAACATCTGCAGACAAACATCCCTCATACTTTCATAATTAGTCAAAATTAGCTTTCACATATGAGTCTGACAATTCAAAAGTCTAAAAATCACACTTGCAGAAGTATGCACTTTTCCCCATACTTATCAATTATCTTACTATCCTTGTCAAAAGTGCAGGACTGAAATTAACTAAATGTGTAGCAGCAGTAGGTCTAACTAAAGCTATAGCTGCTGGGTCAGTCTTGTGATGATTATATAAAAAGTTAGAAGACTTGAGGAACTTTATACAATCCATCTGCCTTTTCAGGAGCAACAGTCTCACTATTAGTAAAATTGCTGACAGCACAGGAGGAATTGCTGAAACTTCTGGAAATTACATTTGTAATAGCTCATAGTATTTTTTCTGAGGGTCTGAGAAACTTCAGTATCTTTCCAGTGAAAACACTGGCACATTCTGGAAACATTTTGAGAGGAAGAGAAACCCTCACAAGGAGAATTAGGTATCATGCTGACCTCTGAATCTGAATCAGAAATCAGAGGAGAAAACCATGTATCTGCCCCTTCATCTTCCTGTCATAATTCAGAATGGTGAAATCTCTTCAGGATAAGAGGTATCCTTTTTTCTTTTACCATATCTTGTGGGAGACAGATTATACAGACAGGGCTTTAAGTCAATCCCTATACAACATGTGTTTATACCCTAGATTCTTCTGATAAGGAACCTTTGTGGGAGTTACAACTGTTGTATATGTTTGGTCAGGTACATGCAGAAGGGGGTATCATACTTAATGATGGGTCTGATAAGGGCTGAATAATGTGTCTCTATGACTTCTTTGGGTCTGGATGCCAAGCCCTTACTACCTTAACAACGTGTTGGTCAAAGGCCAGATTACTGTCTACATATATTCCCAGATCCCACACTACCAGGTCAACTCTTAGGGGTGTTTTCTTGCTGGAGTAATTAGCCTGGGTGACAGTTTTCCCAAAAGGTACTATAAAGTATTTCTTGGCATTGAGTTTAATCCATGACTTCGGTACCAGTCATTTGTCTGTGATAGACCATCTTTTAACATATTTGTGTCATGGGGCTGAGGAATCTCCAAATTTGGTCAGCCAAAGGTCCTTGACATTATCCTTTACCTCTGAGAAGTAGATACCAAATAGAAGTGGTCACATCACAGAGACTTAAGTACCTTGCTGGTGATTGGTCTCTTAGTGGAGGTGTTTTAAACAATCCTTTCTTCCTGGGTGCTGTCTGTGAGCCATCTGGCAATCCAGCAAGTTACGTTGTGGTTTATGCCCAGTTTGGTGAGTTTGTCAACTACATCTGAGTTGCGTATTGTATGGAACACCTTAGCCAGGTACAGGTAGGTGGTATGCACAATTCTGCCCTTATCCATTGCTTTGGTGCCCTTTTAAAGAAGTCCATCAGGTTTAGTAGGCATGACCTTCCTTTGACAAAGCCAAGCTATTGCATTCCTCCATTTTTGAAGTACAAAGTCTGTTTTGAGGCTGCAGCTGAAAAGTGAATCAGTGGTCCTGCTTGGTCATTTTTCAAGCCAAGTATCCCAGAATACTGTTGGGGCCTAAAGAGGCTGTGTCTTTGACTTTAGTGAGTGCCACCAGGACCTGTTAACTGTTAATAGTTGGGGGGATATGCTAATAGGCATATCATGGGGGAGGCAGGGAGGGTGGGCGGAGATGTTTGCGCTGAATTTGTTGCCAGCAAATACTATATGTCAATAAATAAAACAACAAAACAGCCAGTGAATCCAAATGAAATATTTCTTTAATCCAACCAGTATAAACACAATTAAAAAACAAATGTAAAACAAAACGACCGACGGAATAACACACTAGCCGAAGAAACTTATTTTATTACCAAACAAATAAAATAGGTAAGTGTGATCTGATGAAGCAAAAATGAAAACACTTACCTATTTTTTATTTGTTTGGTAATAAAATAAGTTTTTATCTTCAGCTAGTGTGTTATTCCATTGGTCGTTTTGTTTTACATTAGGATTTTGCTTTTCCAATGGCATATTCATCCTAGTCTGTGCACATTTCTTCAGTTTCAGAATTAAAAAAAAACAATTTAAAAACCTGCCTCCAATTAATTAATACAACTATATAAATAAATTGTGATTTAAATTAAAATTTAAATATTACTGTAGTACTGAAGGCATTGTATATGCATTAAGATATTCTTGTGATTTATTTTATACAGCACAACTACCAGCACCAGTCAACTCAGTCCAACCAAGAAAATAATTCAAACGCTGGTTGCATAAACAGTATCACTTCCCTTAAATCCACACAAGAGCTCGGGCCATTAAAACACACAGTTTTATTGTACAGAACGTAGGTTAAGTGCTGTCATGTACTCATGGTAGACTTCATCAGAACACTAACTTCATTTCTAACCTAAGTTAAATAACAATTTACTTCCAATCACAACAAGCAATCAATTAGCCTCATACATATTCATATACTTAATACATATGCATACTGGTGGAAACTTAAAAGAGACATCCTACACAGGAATCAGTTTTAATAGGACACTTAAAAAGTTCTTTCTTTTAAAACTCTGAATAAAAAGTTTGAAAACAGTTTAAAAACAATGTAATATACACATATACAAAAGAAGTTATTTTCTTGGTTGGACTGAGTTGACTGCCGCTGGTAGTTGTTGCACTGATTTAATTAGTTGTGGTATCATGGATTTCCTTGACAAGTTGCCATCTATGTTTTCACCAGAGAGAAGGGATGAGGTACACAAATTACATTCGGAGGTTGCCATTCTGAAGGGGGAGTTAACACAACTCCTTGATTTGATGAGCCAATCAGGCAAACAAATAGAAGGTATTTAAAGCTGAGTGACGTCATCGCGTTTTCTGACCAGAGGTACAGTTTCTGTGGGCATCCCCAATGGCCAAGGTAATGGTGGCCTTTCGGTAAACTGTGTAAACGCACCTTCTTATGGGATTTTTGCCGAGCATGCTGGAGGTCCTGTCTGATTGTTATCAGCTGGCAACAATTCAGAGGACAAATACACAATGTTGTGGGCTAAGCCGAGACGTCCTGTACCGAAAAAGATCTATTCTGTGGCAGCAGGTCAGCAAACCAAAGGTACTGTTTCTCAACCTGTTATTAACAAATTTACTGAGTTAAATGGTACTGGCAATGCAACTAATGAGTGTAATGGGCTGGATGCTTTTTTAAAAATAAATTGCGACTTTCAATTGAACAAAACTACACTAAAGGACTTGGAGACTGATGAGGAAACCTGTGCAGTCAGTAAGACTTTGAAAGACAATATTTATGAGTTTGGAAAAAATTGGGTAATATTAAAGGTTTACAAATGGACAATATGTACCTCAAAAGGTGCATTGAGCTTAAGGTAGTACCCATGGGTTTATGTTTTTTTAAACAGCCTTTAGGAATTGAAATGTCTGAAGCAAATATACTTGAATTTAATCAAATGTTTGACAGTTTTGGATTTAAGTTCATGGAATTTATCATTAACTGTAATGACAATAAATTATGCAGGATGTTTAAGGAAGAAGAAGAATTGAATGAAACAATTTTAAAAGATTTACTTTTTTCCCAATGGGAAAAATTGTACAGCAAACAATTTGATGTAGAAAAAAACAGTAATAAAATATTTGACAGAAAGTGTCAAATTGAGAAGGGACATCGACCAATATGAAAAATGTACAGCATACAGGTGGAATAAATATTAAGGAACAAGGTCAAAAAGAAAATGGTGAATACAATACATATAATGGGTATTATAACAGTAGAAACAAGACTAATAGCCATTTTTAGGAGGAAGGAAGCAGAATTGGATGGGGGAATACAGAGAGAATTACAGGAAACAGGACAACAGAAATTGGGAACATCAACCTTACAACAGGGGATGGATGAAAATGAACCAAGAAGGACACCCATTGAACAGGAGATAATTCAGGTAAATGGGGTAAAACACAATATGGGGGATGTTCGTATATTTAATTATACCAAATATAAACTTGAGAAAGAACACTTTGTGTTATTTGCTAGGGGTATGAAATATGTTCCGAACAAAAAATTTGACATAGTAGACAATTTATTAGAATTCAAACTATATCTGCGAAAATTAAATTTAAAGCTTTATATTCAGAATGAGGAGGTAATAATGAACAATGAATTAAAAAAGAAAAGTTATTTCATGCCCCCTATGCACAATACTTTAGCTGCTTATGAAAAGGTAGTGACGGATGAACTACATATATATCAGGAAAAGAGTAAAAACTAGGATGAAATTTAATATTAGCAAAAGGGAACATCAAATTATAAATGAAATATGTACTGACAATAATATACGAATAATTAAACCAAACAAGGGAGGTGATATAGTTTTGTATGACACAAGTGATTATATTAATAAAATTTATGATATTTTAAATAATTCAGGGAAGTATGAAACATCTTGATCAATCAAATTAATATAGTCCACCGGCGAACTGATTCTTATTTAGAAGAATTTTTATTGGACAACAGAATAGATATGGATATTGACAAATTTTTACGGGTTGAATTTCCAGTTTTAGCCACTACTGTGGGAATACCTACGGTGCACAAAAATTTGGACAAGCCCCCTTTATGTCCCATTATATCAGGTAGTAAGGCCAAAACTATCCCCTTTGGTATGGTTACTGATAGGTGGTTGAAACCTATATATGCAAAAGTCACACACATAGTGAAAGATTCTTAGGACTTTCTTAGTCGATTAAAACCTCTTCTGTGGAAGGAAAATTTTATTTATCTAACCATTGATGTAGTGGATTTGTTCTCATGTATACCTAAGGAAAATGGTTTGACTAGATTTAGTAATAGCATACAAAGATGCACACAGTTTGACTGGGACAAAGTGAGTTTACTAGTGAAATTTATGAGTTTAGTTTTGGATAACAACTATATTTATTTTGAAGGAGAACACTTTAGGCAAATTCGGGGGGTGGCTATGGGTGCTTGCATGCACCCCCATTTATGCCAATTTAGTGCTTCTTGACTGGGAGGAAAAACAGATTTTTAAAAATGCTTTATATCAACATGTAAGATGTTATGTCAGGTTTTTGGATGACATATTTATTTTATGGACGGGTACTGTGGAAGTGATGGGGATTTTTGTGGAACACCTGAACAAGTCGAGTACATATCTTAAATTTACACATGATTTCAGTAGTAATGGCATATCTTACCTGGATACATATATTTACTTGGCTTCCGGTGGTTTTAAGTCCAAGATACATAGAAAGCAGACTTTTAGCAACTCTTACTTAGAGTTTTCCAGTAGCCATCCTATTAGCCAGAAGTGAAGTATTCTTAAGGGACAATGAATTAGAGCTGGCCGAATGACATCAGATTATGGGAAGATGGAATATGAAATAGAAAACACTGGCTATATGTTTAGAGAGAGGGAATATCCAGATGCACTTATAGATGACACTACCAAGTATGTTAAGTGAGAGTGGGGGAAAAATACAAACCCCTGTTGGGGGCCGACATGGAAACAGTGAAAGAGCCCACCAACACTGTGGCTACTGAAGAGAACAGTAAATTTAATAGAGCATGTATATTGCAATTCAACCCCTCTGTCAAGGAAGTAAAAAACATTATTGGAAGAAATTGGAATATACTGAGGTGTGATGAAAGTGTCCACAAAAAATTGGGTGACCAACCCCATTTTGTTATAAGATGGGATGTAATTTAAAAAGAAAATTTGAAACAACCTTTATCTCTAGAGGAAAAGGAAGGAAGGACGAGGGGGATACTAGTAAACGTGGACACTGCAACCAGTGCCACGCAGCATTGGAAGATAAAACCCTAACATTAGGTAATATCAATAGGACTGTGATTAAGTTTAAGAAAGGTAATTGTCAGACCCAAGATGTGGTCTATTTAGCCACATGTACTATTTGTCCAAGTTTCTATGTGGGAAGACCGATAGGCATTTGAGAAATCGAATATACGATCACTTGTATTGTATTAAAAAAAATATATTTGTGTAATGCTTTGTATAGGCATTTAGAAGCAAGTGTCACTTCACACATTCAAATTTGCTATTTTAGAATAGTCCTAGGGGAGGCAATGTGAAGGGAAAATTGGGGAAAAGGGAAGTGAAAAGGCAAATTTCACTCATTGCTATTTTGCCTCCCCAGGAATAAATGAATGCATACCCACAAAACCCTTGTTAGAAGTTCAAGCATAAAATGCAGAGTTTTATTGTTTACATTAGTGAGCTATATATATTTATTGTTTTAATACTTTGTATAGTATAGGGTTCATGTGTATATTACATTAATTTTAAACTTTTAAACTTTTTATTCAGAGTTTTAAAAGAAAGAACTTTTTAAGTGTCCTTTTAAAACTAATTCCTATGTAGGATGTCTCTTTAAGTTTCCGCCAGTATGCATATGTATTAAGTATATGAATATGTATGAGGCTAATTGATTGCTTGTTGTGATTAGAAGTAAATCGTTATTTAACTTAGGTTAGAAATGAAGTTAGTGTTCTGATGAAGTCTACCATGAGTAGATGAAAGCGCTTAACCTACATTCTGTACAATAAAAACGTGTGTTTTAACGGCCCGAGCTTTTGTGTGGATTTAAAGGAAGTGATACTGTTTATACAACCAGCGTTTGAATTATTTTTTTGGTTGGACTGATTTATTTTATACAGGAGAAAGCAAGAGGGCTTAGATTACAAGAGTATATTAGAAATATAAGAAATGTTAGGCTTGAGAACCCTCTAGCTTTACATTTTAAAACATACCACAGTAGTCAACTGGGGGAACTAAGGGGTACTATTTTGGAAAAAAATGATGTTTACGAAGACAACTGAAATATTAAGGACAAAGTTTTATATAAAGAAGCTGTATTTATTTTAAAGTATGGTACCCTGACCCCTGATGCTTTAAATACAGACTGCAATTGGAAGGTTTTAATTTAAATCACAATTTATTTATATAGTTGGATTAATTAATTGGAGGCAGCTTTTTTAAATATTTTGTAATTGTGGTTGTAATTGTTAATAATCGTCCTACTGTGTTATTTAGGGAATGCTGTATGAGGTTTTTTTACCCCTTGAAGGCTAGTGAAGCTGAAGCTCTAGAGTGAGTTTATTCTGGTTGGATTAAAGAAATATTTCATTTGGATTCAGTGGCCGTTTTGTTGTTTTCTTTACTTACAATTTCTTTTTGTGTGGTAATGTAAAATACCATATGTCATTCTGCCCAGTGAAAGTGGCACCAATGACCAGAAGTTCAGCACACTGATGTTTCGAACATAGCTGTAGAAGGCCTTGTGGTTGTCTTTAGCTTGTCAGGCTTATCTTGGTTTAAAAAGGAAAGATATATGATTGGTCTCCATGCCTTCTTTGGCATTAGAAACATTCTTGAATACAAACCTTCTGCTACTTAAGGAGTATGGACTGCTTCTAGCACCCCCCCAGTCAACAAATGTATTAATATATTTATTTACTTGACATTTATTTACCAGGAAAGTCTGACTGGGCCAGAAAGTGACCATTTTCAGCAGAGGTCTGGGGAGAAAACCTCCACAATCACAATATTTCAAAAATCAAGTACAGATGTTTTCAATCGCAAAGTATCATGTTACATTACAAAACAGCAAGTACAAATATTTTAAATCACAAAGTATCATGTTACATTACAAAACATAAGTGTGAAAAAATGTAATGAGAAAAACATTGAACATAGGTTTCCTAGCAGAGTGCAGTGAAAAACAATAACATGAGTTGAAAAGAATATGTGAGGAAAAATTCAACTGTCGTATTATTTGTTACATAGATTAGTGTGTGGTGAATGAGACCTGAGACAATAACAGTAAGATATATAAAGAGACAAGAGAGATTACATGATTAGAGACAGTGAGGTGAAATTGAGTGATGTCTCTGTATGAGAGACAGTTTTCATATTGTGGTTACAGAAGGAAGAAAGATGGAGAGAAGGAGATTATAAGAAGAGTGCAAAGTAGGGTGTCTTCAGGTAGCTTAGGTGAGTAAGGAGGAAATAGGTAGAGGAAAAGTCTGCAGAGATGAATTAAATAAGGTAAAGTAATGGGGAAAACAAAACGAGTGAAACAGGAGGCTGGAGAGGATCTGAGTGTGATCTAGGTTGAAGGAGGTGAGTGAAGTAAAGCGAGCAAGTTCTGCCAGGATTAGCACAGGAACAAGTCCAAGATTTTGGAAGGTATTTTAGGAAGCATTTAAAGGTTGGTAGGTTTGTAAATAATTACTGTGGTTAGAGGGAAGAAGTTCCATTTTTTTGCTACTGAGTGTGACCATAGGCTTTGTCCAGGGGATTTATTCGGTTTATTTATGGCGAGAAGTTATTTGTCTTCCAATCTAAGAGTTCTTTTTGGAAAATGCATATTCATTAAATGGAGAAGAGCTGGGAAGGCTAATGGTTTGTGTGTGAATTTATGTTATATTATAAGCTGAATGTAGGAGAGGCATGCCAGCTAAGGGAATGCAGAGCTTTGCAATGATGGGTAAAGGAGGTTGAATTAGTAGCAATCTTGGCAGTTTTGTTGTAGTAGCTTTCAAGTTTGTTTTTTTATGGATTATTGCAAATTGGTTACAAATGGTGCTCCATAGAGTAGGGAGGGCAGAGGGTAGGTTTTGGCTGGAGTAATTTCAGTGTGTGTGTTCAGAAAATTGATTGTTTCTGTATAGCATGCCTAATTTTTGATGGGTTTTCTTGATATAGCTTTGGATGTGGAGGTCAAATTATCATCTATTATGGCTCCTAATAGTTTGGTATGGTAGACTAACTTGATTTCAGTCCCATTTGCAGAAAAGATTTTGAAAGATGCTTTGTTAGGGATGTGAGTTTTCGAGGGTAAATAAGAGGAGTTTGTTTTTGGGGTTTGAGTAGGATTTGTGCTTTTGTAAGCCAAGTTTCAATGGAGATGACAGCTTTTTGAGTGATTTCTTGGAGCTGAGTTAAGGTGTTTGAAGAGCAGATGGTGGTAGAATCATCTGCATATTCAAATGCTGAATGAGAAGGAGGAACAGATATGTTTGATCAGCTGGATGAGGAGGAATTCTTTGAAAAGGAGGAAGAAATTCCCATTGCCATCTGTAAAGGTGATAAATCACTTCCAGAACAACTTGTCTGAGACTATCTGTTGACAATGAGAGAACTGGAGGTTCAGATTTTTAGGAAAGATTATAAGCTTGCCAGGGTGCTTAAGCGGGGTGGACATTGAAGATAGCCATTCACATTTGTTATATTGTCTTATATGCTGGGGCCTCCAATTTTCTTCTTGAAACTTCCATACCATTGCTTTGTAAAAGGCTGCATATTAGCAGCTTGCTTTGTCTGCTAATTTTCCTTATTAAAACAACTAGAAGAAAAATAACTCAGTATGAGAAGAGCCACACTAAATTAGGCTGAGAAACATCAAATTCCTTTGCTGTACTAAAAAAAAATCTCTTCCATTTATTATCTACACTACTTTTCCCTTGTAGGCCTTCTGGCCTCCAAAATAACACATTCAAAACTTGCTGGGGGAGAGCAGAGATGTAAGCATAGTTTCCCCTTGATGAGTTACTGCTTGTTGATTGTTGACTGTGTTCTAAAAGAACCGTTAACGAAGAAGTAAGACCTAAAGCTATTAATGCAAATAAGCTATTAAACATCTCCTTCAGGTTGGATATTCATATGATGTAGTGTTGAAAGTCTGTGTCTTGGGTGTCTTGCCATTTTCCACTTTTAGATTATTTGAGCTCCTCGAAGCTTTGTTGTCTGCATCTGTCAGTGGGATCTGGTCGGGTCACAGAGAGTCCCCCTTATTTTGCCCTTTGACAAAAACCCACCAAAAAAACTCCTTTTGAATGCAAGGTATTATCTGAATGAGTGTCCATATCTTGGCAGTGCTGTCTTCATCCATTTTTGATAGCCATTGTAGCTTCCTCATATACAGTTGGCATTGGGAAGCACCAGAATATGCCATGAACATGAACCCCAAGGCTTGAGCTTAGTGTCTGCAGTCAGCCTGGACTGATGAGAGAATTGATGGAAGTAAAGAGAAAGATTAATAACTGACTGAAGCTGGGAAAGCTTGGCAAAAAGAAAGATACCTCAAAGGATCCATAAGGATAAAAAACTGAAGGTGGAAACCTGAAGGAGAATAAACCAGCAATGCAACTCTGATAGCCTGATCAAGAGAAGCCTATATGAAGGTCAGAGATCCAGAGCGTATCACTTGAAGGTAAACCCAGCCTGTGACATCTTTGTCAAAAAACAGTGCAATGCGTTGATGAGATAATGAGGAATGTGTCATGATGTCCGCAGGATAAATCCTCCAAATAGGTTCCCCTTCTACATTTTGATTTGGATTTGAGACAGACAGAAGGCATTCAATGATCTTTTTAGGGCAGAGGTAAAATCTACCCGTTGTCATTGGATTATTTTGAGTTGTTGGAACCCTGTTTTTGCTAATGAGGAAATTTGCAATTGAGCCCATAAGGCATGCCTTTGAAAGGAGGTAAGTATGTAAATAAACTTGTTAGGCTCAGGTATGTCTAGTCAACTTTGAGGGATCTTGAGTAATCAAACTCAGAGAAACCTGACTGTCTCCCAAAAACTCCCAGAGAGCTGAAGGGCAAATCTTGAAAAAGGTGCAAGGTGCTGGCAATTTAAAAGGACTAAAGCTGCCCTCTGTGCCCCTAACCTCACCCAAGACTGTGCAGGTGAACCCCCCTCCTAGAGAAGGTGCCCCTGCCCCCCCCTAAGACCCTACCTAGACTGAGAATCATAAGAAGGATACGCCCACCCCCTAGCCCCTCACCTCGCCCAACTCTGCAGAACTGAACTTGAAACTAGGCTAACAGCCTGCATAGACTTAGCAGCCTACCACTCCATTTTCTTCAAGACTGACTCCACAGCAGTCCAAAACAACACATCAGACTGTACGACTGTAACACAAATCCTGTCTCCACATATTAACAATGAGGCCTCTGATCCTCAGCCAGGGGCTTCTGCCATCCAAGAACTGAATGCAGCCAAGCCAAACAACACAGTGACCTGTACAGGAGCATCCAAAAAGAAGACTGCGAATACACACTCAAAATTTCATTGCACCAATCTTTCAAACACTTACTTGAACCAAATCAGTAATCTTGTAATTAGACACACTCCATGCCAGAAAAGAATTATTTTTTATAGCTTCCAACTTGTTCAAAGAATAGCATTTGCAATCTAAAGAAAGTAGTAGAATAAGCATTTCCTGTAAACTGGCAAGGAAAAGCTCTACTCTAATTCTTTCTTTTTGATATTTTAACATGTGACACCCATCTTCAGCTGGCCTAGCAGCCCTTTCTAACCGACTTTCTTTCCCCTCTATCTATGATGATTTTCTTTATATGCCTGACTAACATTTTCTCCGTTATCCCTAGGACTCAGGCAAAAAGGCAGAGATCAGTTTAAAGTAAAGCCTCTGCAAAATTAAGAACACATGAAGCCTCACACAACATTAATTGCTAAAGGCCAGAAAGGGCAAAAAATTCAAAAAAAGCCAAGGTTAAGCCAAAAATTCCTAACAATTTTCAGTCTAAGAATGAAAAATGTTCTTCATGGAATGAAGAGTCTCTTGAAAAAGAAAAAAATGGAATCTGGAAAAGGAAGGAAGGAGGAGAAGCAGAAGGGATGGGAATCATCTGCATCAGAATCAGAATAAGGAGAGTCAGAGGAGAAGTCTTCAGTCAAGACTCCAAAAAACCAGGCTCAGTCTAAAACTCCTTCTCTCTTCCTAAAAGGCCTCTTATCAGGAGGCCAAAAAGACCTCTACTCTAAAAATCTTAAATCTTCCTTCTTTCTAAGTAGATGGGCAAGAACATTTAAGACATAGGTGAGAGGAGACACAAATCAGAAGCCTGGCCTGCCTGAGCCTGGAAGAGAAGAAGGAGGCCACTGAGAGAGGGCCTAACCAGAGGAGGGAAAGGGGGGGACAGCCCCTTCAGCCAGTACCCTTCCCTGAAGACCCCACATCTGAGAATATCAATATCTCTCCCCGGGACACCAGAGCCTGACCTACGGAACCCACCGGGGAACCACCGGCCTCACTGAGAACCGCCCAATGCAGGCGACTCTTCTTCTTGCCTGGGTTTAGCTGCTTTTTTTCTTCTCTTTTCTTACGCTTCTTCTGTAGCGGCATCCGGCGACGCATTATATTATAATTGCGCGCGGCACAGACCGCAACCAACAAATTTCCTAACCTAGTGTAACCAACCTTGAACCTAGCACAAAAGTTTACACCCAACAACACAAACGCCAACCCAACAACAACAAACACAAGTATGAAAATATGATAATCTCTATGTGGTCATAACTTACACCAAGAAATACAGTTATTCACTTTTTCTGATCCGGGAGAGGCAAGAAAAAGAAAAATTAAAAATAAATAAACTTTACTTAGCCAACTTTGACTCGGTCTGAAACTTTTTCAGAAAAATTTCAGAACGGCACTTGCGCTGCGCAACTGCATCGGATCATCGACCAAAAAGACTGGCGCAGATATGACGTCGGTCATTGCGCGATTTGTACCCTGTGATGATGTCAGTCTTAGCTTGACTGACCGACGTCAGCCTATTACTTTGATATTCGGGCCGACCGAGGACAGCGGACTACCCAAGTGTAAGGACTGCAGCAATGTGAGATGAAGAACATCATTAAACCCATTAACAAACTCAGGGAAAGAAGGTTTAAATATCTGTGAAATCCCTTGAATCAGCTTGCCTTTCACATCACACATTTAAGGACTACTGCAAAAGATGATCCAAGGACTACCTCTCTCTACGGAATAATTCAACATTTCAGCCTTAACATCCTAAGGAAGGTTTTGAGTACATAACCAAGCAAACCTCCTATAACAATTCAAATAGCAGAATCCCTGGAAGAGATGAATTATAAGCACAGTTCAAAGTGTGGGTAGCCACTTGAGACACAGAAGCAGTAAGATTACACAAATATGCTTTTTCCTCACTTGATAGAAAAGATGCTGTGACATTCATCACACTTTCAAAAGAGGCATGTATGAACTTTAATATACAATCTTGACAATTGAGAATTTCAAAAATAAGTCTTGCAGAAGAATACATTTTCCCCCAAATCTATCAAAACTTTTCCCATCCTTGTCAGGAGGAGAGGGAATGGCATTAACCAGATGTTTAGCAGCAGCTGGTTTGCCACAGAAATCACTGCTGTGTCTGATCTAACCTTACAACATTGAGGAACTTTATACAACCTGCCTGCTTTCTTTGGTGAAAGTGGCTGGCTGTCAGGCAAGCCACATGCTGTAAAAAATACATCATCCAATGCTGGAAAAACAGGAGAACTGGGCTAGGTTCAGGAGATTCCAGTTTCAGTAAATCATAATATCTCTTAAGATACATTGGAAATCATTATTTTCCTACCAAAACCCCTTTTTATTTTGTAAATTGCTTAAAAAATCCTTATAAGGTACTATCAGAAAGCCACACTTTCCTCAAAATCAGAATAAGAAACTTTTATTTATTTTATTTATTTATTTATTTAACATTTGTTAACCGGGCTGGTCCAACTGGATATATTTCCATTTTCAGTGGAGGCCCGGGGAGAAAAGCTCCAATTTCAACAACCACCACCACAGCAAAAAAGATTTAAAATTGAATACATATTAGTCTAATAGATACAACATACATCAGCAGCTCATTTTACAGCATGTAAGTCTAGGGAAGTCCATAGACATTATTAGAGGTATCTTTAAAACCTAGGTAAAAATAGTTACACAGACAGTAACTTTCCTATGGTTAATTTACTAAACATATTATCAGAAAAATAGTTAGGGAAGAAAAGGAGGAGGTATAAAGCAAAAGGCAGGAAATACTGCCAACAGGGTACATTCTTAGCTAAGTAGAAAGGATAATAATTGTTGTCAAGTAGTAGAGATTATTTGAGGTGCCTCTAAAGTAGAGGGATAGACAGGAAAGAGAATAGAAGAGTAGAATGGCAAGAAATGACAAGAGATATCTAGAGATTCAGTCTGGGAAATAGCAAGGGCATAGCCAGTGATTTTTAAGATATTTCTTAAGATTTTGCTTAAAGAAAGAAAGGGATGGAAGTGCAGTAAGGTCAGAGGGCAAGAGGTTCCAATGTTTTCCAACAGTATTTGAGAAAAGTGAGTCACCAGCTAAGTTGTTAAACTTGGTGGTCCTAGCTAGAAGTTTATTGGAGGAGCGTAAGGAATCAAGGTTCCTGTAGGGTAATATAAGGTTGTTTAGTACTGGAGTATTGTTAGGTTGATAGAAGATTTTATGAGTGATGGTAAGTTGGGAAAGTAACAGAAGGTTTTTTAGTTCTAGCCAGTCTAGCTGACGAAGGTTAAGACAATGGTGAGTTCTATATGGGTTTCCAGTGGCAAATCTAGCAATACTATTATAGGAGTTGGATAGTTTGGTAATATTACTTTTTTTAGATTAGTGTAAATGGGGGCTGCATACAATAGAGTTGAAATTAAATGGGAGTGTGCAATAGTTATTTTGGCAGTTGGAGTCAGGAAAGGTTTTATCCTATATAGGGAGCCCAGTTTTTTATTAACAGATTTAATAGTGTTATTAATGTGAATGTCAAAGGTGAGGTTATTATTAATTGTAATACCTAATAGTTTGGTGGAAGTGTCTGGGGATATAAGGGTACCATTGCTAGATTGAATGGAGAAATCTATGGGGGGGAGACTTGTTGTTTGTTGTAAACAGTAGTAACTTGGTCTTTTTAGTGCTCAGAAGAAGGCACCGTTTAGAGAGCCATGTCTCTACGGTGTTAAAAGCTGTCTGGGTTAGAGACTGCAGTTCAGAAATAGAGTTGGCAGAGCATATAATAGTGGAATCATCAGCATATTGTATACAGGTTGTTTGAGGAATGGCTATTTGAAGGTCACTGATGAATAATGAGAAAAAGAGAGGACCAAGAATGGAACCTTGAGGGACTCCCAGGGAAATAGGAAGGTGTGAAGATAGTTGATTGTCCCAAAGAACTGCTTGCTGTCTATTACTAAGGTAGGACTTAAACCAGAGAATTGCTTTGGTGTCTAGAGGGATGGATGACAGAGTGTTTATGAGTAATTGATGGTTTACCATATCAAAGGCTTTAGATAGGTCGAGAAAGAGTGCTGATGAGAGACTGCTATTATTACAGTTATTATTAATGGTGTTTGTAAAGGATAGGAGAGCTGAGGTGGTACTATGATAAGGCCTAAAACCATGCTGACAGTTTGCTAGTATGTTATGTTTTAGTAAGTGGTTCATTAGCTGTTGGTGAATGCATGTTTCCATAATCTTAGTTATTGGAGAGAGGAGGGCTATAGGCCTGTAGTTTGAATAGTCAATAGCATTACCTCCTTTGTGTAAGGGAATAATATGAGAGATTTTCCAGAGACTGGGAATGGTTCCTTCAGTTATAGTATGGTTTATCAGGATGGATATAGGATAGGCGATAACTTTGGCAGCGTGCTGAAGGTATTCAGATGGTAAGTTATCGGCTGAGGGGGTGCAAGGCTTGAGTTTGTGGATAAGTTTATGGATGTAGGAGGTTGGGATGGGTTGTAGTTGGAATGTTGGCTGAGTATTAGGTAAGGAGTTAGGGGGATCAGAGTTGTCTGTAGATAATTGGTTGGCTAGAGTTTGTATGGTGTTTGTGAAGAAAGTATTAAAGGCATTGGCAGTTTGATGAGAGGTATTATTTTCAGACCCTAGAGGTGAAGGAGTGCTAGAGTGGCCTGGGTGAAGGAGGTTGTTCACACTTGCCCAGAATTTTTGTGGATTTTTGTGGTGATTTTGCTGCAGCTTGCTATAGTAGTTTTTTATCAGAGAGAATAGCTTTTTTGTAGCATTTCTCAGCTGTCTAAAGGTTTGTTGATCTGGGGTATTTCTGGTTGCTCTCCACTTAGCCCAGGACTTATTTCTAAGTAAAATTTTTTGTCTGGTATCTTTTGAGAGCCAAGGGGCAGGTTTGGATTTTGTTCTAATGGATCGTTTAGGTGCGTGACTGTCAAGGATAGTTAAGAATTTATTATTGAAATATATAGCAGCTTCTTCAAGAGGTAGGGTTTTTAGAGGGTTCCAGTCACAGGCATTAAGTTCCATTTGAAATAGTACAGGCTGGAAATTTTTCTTGGATCGAAAGGTCCTATAGTTGGGAGTATTCTTAATGTCATTCCTTTGTCTAATGATGTAAGTGAACATGTGGTCACTTACATCTTCAGGCAAAGTTCCTACTTTATAAGTTTGTGCTTGTTTACTGATCAGTTTCTTTATTATTAGGTTTGTTGATTCTAGTGGTGGTGGAGATAGTTTGATTAAAGCCATGCAGGTTGATATGAGAGGAAGGATTGTCTGTATTTATAGTATTCCAGTCAGTGTTAACATCTCCAAGAATAATAGTTTCTTGTGGGAAAGTTGTAGATAACCAGCATAGGGTATCTTCTATTGTAGAAATATTATTGCCTGGAGGTAGATAGATGCAGATTATATATAGTGCTTTGGTGGGATTGAGTTGAAATTTGGTGATTAAGAGTTCAATTTTACTGTTTGAGAAGAAGAAAAAAAACTTGAGAAGAAGAAAAAAAAAACAGAAGCTGTGCCTTCACAATAATTTTGTGGTTCAAAATCTTAAGCACTCTCAAAAAAAGAAGAATCTCTTTTTATCAGAAATACCATACATGAAAGGGTCAAGAGCCTGAAATAAACCCTGAACTAAGCTCAATAAATTACTCCTCCCAAAAGTAAATGAGATAGAAACAGGAGAAGACGTATGTGTACCTTTTTGTTTCTTTCTGGCAGGTATTTCTGAAGAAGCAGACCTGTGCTGGACATACAAAACATCCCAGGGATTAGGCATTCCAGGCTTACTATTCACAGATCCTTCTTCAAAGACCAATAACAGTGGTTCTCCTTTGACCACTAGGTTCACCCCAAAAGCCACAGAGGACGTGTGTAACCTCCAGTCCATGGTGGGACTACACCAGAGGGAGACAAGTAAAAAGATGACTGGACTGAGGAAAAAGAAGTGGCCACAGCAGTGACTGATGCATGTTAGTAGCGTGTTGAAGTGACAAAGGCTGATTGGCAATTTTTTTCTTTTTGTGGCTGGAAGAAGGTAGAAGCAAGGAAGAAGGATGTTCCATGGTAAAGCTGAAAAAGATGCCTGATTCTGGGGGAAGCCTGGCAGGAGTAGTCAGTGAAACTGTAGGTATTTAAAAAAAGTCAAATTTTCTACAAAACCACAAAAAAAAGCATTTAAACATCCTAGCCTCCAAAAGTAAAATACAGTTTACCAAGGAAAAAAGTAAAAATAATGCTTGTGTATAAAAGTTACTAAAAGTCATGAAACAATCTATAAGAATACCTTTCACAGATTAAAAGTATTAATTTCACAGAAAAAGTTAACTTTCACTTTCTGTCGTAACAATAAAAAAGTGGAAGTGTTGTTTCCACCAAAATGAAATTATTTGCCCAGCAATGGAACATTTGCCGACGATCAATCCTCAAAAGCCTGCAAAAGGAGCACTCTTCTACAGCAGCAGGGAAGTAAGGTTTTGTGTAAGAAGCCTTCAGGCTTTGGAAGATGGTCAGCTGTTATATCTTTAGCAACATACAACCTATAAGGCTAAGGCTGCTGCAGCAATGATCAATACAGTGAACTTTGTACATGATATTTCAAACAGCATTTTGCTTCCAATGTTTCTTTTCTTAAAGAGCAAATGATACCACAATGCTGGCGTTTCTTCTTCTTTCTAGGAATTGGAATGTATGGTTTAAACAGCTGCCAGATATAAATAATGATATACAAAATAACTATATAATGTACAGAAAACTATATTGCTAGTACCTCATTCTGTAGTGAGACAGACAGAGAGTACTACTGTGGTTTGCTATCTAGTCCACGACATTATGAATAAGCAAAACCAAAGTGGTAATGATAATGCTGCTGTCAGCAAAAGAGCAGTTCAAATATTTCTAGTACTAAGGCAAAGTGGTGAGCTGAAAAAAATCTGTGTATAACCCCAGTGGTCTTAACTAGCTGCCTCACTGTGTGTATAACCCCCAGTGGTCTTAACTAGCTGCCTCACTGCTTTCTTTGCTGTACTTTCAAACTATCAAAACTTTCTTTATGCACAATGCAACTGACATCCTACAGATAAGGTCTGGGTTTCTTTAACAGCATAAAGCATTACCTATTTAAAAATATATGTCCTTGTGACTCTGGGTACTTGCAAGCAAACAGACATTTCTACAGTTAAGAGTTTAAAGAATGCAAACTGAGTATAATCACAACTTTCAAACTATCAAAACTTTCTTTATGCACAATGCAACTGACATCCTACAGATAAGGTCTGGGTTTCTTTAACAGCATAAAGCATTACCTATTTAAAAATATATGTCCTTGTGACTCTGGGTACTTGCAAGCAAACAGACATTTCTACAGTTAAGAGTTTAAAGAATGCAAACTGAGCATAGTCACAACTTTCAAACTATCAAAACTTTCTTTATGCACAATGCAACTCACATCCTACAGATAAGGTCTGGGTTTCTTTAACAGCATAAAGCATTACCTATTTAAAAATATATGTCCTTGTGACTCTGGGTACTTGCAAGCAAACAGACATTTTTTAAAGAATGCAAACTGAGCACAGTCACAACTTTCAAACTATCAAAACTTTCTTTATGCACAATGCAACTGACATCCTACAGATAAGGTCTAGGTTTCTTTAACAGCATAAAGCATTACCTATTTAAAAATATATGTCCTTGTGACTCTGGGTACTTGCAAGCAAACAGACATTTCTACAGTTAAGTGTTTAAAGAATGCAAACTGAGCATAGTCACAAGTGTTTACAGATAACTAATTTTATTACAGACATTTGCTGTTTTGAAATTACTGCACATGAATTACTTTACTACTTAAATCAGTTAAATGAAATTGACTCTCTTGTGGCACAACTGACTGAAGACAACAAATGAGTTGAAAAGGAAAACAATGTGCACATTTAACTTCAGAAAACTTATCAAGTAGGTTTCCAGTTGTTTGTATGTTCAAGACCTGATGGTGCGAGTTCTGAAATTCTTGAGAAATTAAGTTTGATGAAGTGAAATATATACAAAGTTGGAAACAGCTTCATTTTTCTATTCTTTTAATGTAAATATTTACACTTATAATTTTTAGTGTGTACCACACATGCTAACCTCAATGTAATTGTATTCTGTATACCGTTTATCCCAGAATGAGTCTGTAAATGATCAGTTTTTTGATCAGTGTTCTATCCCAGAAAACAAATATAAAATAAAACACATAAGTAGCTGGAGTGGTGGGGAAGGGTGTGGTCTCCCATATCAGGCATAAATGAAGGAATTTCAACCACAAAAACTCTTCTAATGTCTAACAGTGAGTTTCTCATTTCACTGCTATAAGTGTACAACCACACTTAATTTTTCAGTGTTATGGACTCACTTTGTAGAGTCAAAATCTTCCAAAAGAACACCTAACAAGTGGTGTTCTACTGGTGGGCGAAGTGTGATTCCTTGACCATCAGTTGCCTGAGGTACAAGGCACTGAGCAGCCCGATGCCAATCAGTGTTTCCCACAGGAAATTATTGTTGATGAGATTTCTAAGGATGTTGCTGACAGTGGTGCATTTTTGGTAATTACTTCCTTCTCGAGGTAGTGCAACTATGGAGTTGGTATTTATAGGTTTGCTTTTTGGGAGGGGGGGCTTGACACCCACATGGATGGAACAGAAGTATTAACACCCTCCAAAAAACACAAGTTATGCTTTTTTGGCATTTTTTTCTATCAGATATGAGGTTTTCGTGATTCAGGTCATTAGGCTTTTGGTGACTGGCAATCAGTAATGGAACCACCTAAGAAGTATTTTAATTGCAGACCTTATTAATGCACCACATTCTTATAAAGCATTCTGTCAACACACCTACAAAAGAATGTTTTCCTTTTGAGATGTAGCACTATTGACATGCACTGTACTGCTGAATACATATTTTCCCTTATCTTGTAACAATCCCTTTCAGTTGCTGTTTTGTAGTGCATAAGAAGTGTAGCATTATTTTTTCCTACACGTCATACCATCTCGTAATGCTTATGAAATCAAAGTGAAACAATAATGTAATAATGCATAGCAAAACACAATTCACAGTCACATTGCTTCAGTCAGTGCATACTTAAACTGTATTCTTTATGCAGAATGCTACAAATTATCTTGTAATATTACCTGGACCATTTTGAAAGTCTGAATTGCCATCAGTAAAAGAGGGGTACTTGTAAACTTGCCTCATCCTCATAAAGGCATACTATCTGAGCAGACTGGAAACCTAGAAAGTGGTAGTTCCTGTTTCACTAACATTCACAAAGAACATTTTAAATAATACTGTGCCTCTGTATCAAATTCCTTGTCTACAATAAATAGCACATTTTTCATGTGAAATGTTGTTCTTATAAGCAAAGTGATTGTTCATTCTTTCCGTATTACGAGACATATGAGTAAAACTTCAGATATTACATAACCATTTCAATTTCTCATCAATCTTTCTGTGCCTTATTTTGACATATTTTCCATCTGTAACCATCTAATTTCTTGTATCTAATGATGTAATTTATTATTCCTATGTGACAACGTCCTTCCTCTGGGCCAGTGATCAAGGTGCCTCAGTCTTCACCACTGACACCAGTGGGGCACGTTCACTAAGAAAAAATAGACACACACAGTATTTTCAGATGCAACCCTCTGCACCAAGTACAATTTCCCTTAAGAGGACACAAGGAATGCACACTCCAGTTCTGGAGCTTGGCTTTCTCTCCAGGCCCCAAATAAGATTACCCACTGATGACTATAGAGCTAAGTCCTTAGCTGGGTGTTCCAAGCCAAATCCTCCACCTCCACCACTCTCTCTGCGAAATCAGTGCCCTCAGTGTCTCTGTTCAAAATAACCGACACATACACATTCTCTGTGAGATTTGAGTTTCACACAGACACACCTACTTAGGAAAGGATGGCACAGCTTACCTGCTCTGCCACCACCACCCAGACTATAAGGTAGATTTACTGCCAACAGAATACCTGAAGCCAACTACTTCAAGGCTCTTACCAGGGTACTCAATTAATACTTATACAAATGTTAGAGTTTAAACAAGCAGCAAGACTTTCAAGAATGTGGAGCCATAGTGCCACTAAAAAATGCAAGCACTCTCACAGGTTGAATATTTTCTAAAAGACCAGCCACAATGAAAGGTTTAGATACATATAATAATAAACAATAAAATCCATGAAAATACTGATTTATTTATTTTATTTTATTTAACATTTGTTGACCAGGAAAGTCTGGCTAAGCTCTACAGAGCCTGTTTTCAGTGGTGGTCCAGAGAGAAACACTCCAGACGCATGTCTTTAGAATGTGGGAGGAAACTGGAGTACCTGGAGGAAACCCACGCAAATGCAGGAAGAACATACAAACTCCGCACAGAAGCCACCTCAGCTGAGAATCGAACCGGAAAACCTTTTGCTATGAGGCAACAACGTTAATCGCTGCACCACTGCCTCACTGAATGTCTATTTACAATAAACACCAGAGTTTCAATCAAAGAAAATAAATAAAAAAAAATAATAAATAAAAAAAACAACACAAATGGAAAGACTCAGACATATACAGGAAAATACATTTAGCTAATCTCACTATATTTTTCTAACTGACTGAAGAATTACTGTTCCCTATTTACTTACTAAAGCAAGGCAAGATGAAGTGGATGAGTGTCTTGTCAGGTCCAAAAACAGAGTGCATACCTCACATCTCTCAGTAATATTCAAATGCAATTTCAGTGCTGGCTACAGAATGACATCACATCTGGTCACCTGACTCTATGGTTCCCATACAACCTCTTCAACAGAAATTGAGCCATGATCTGGCATTGATGTGTCACAATACACACAGAGAACTTTGGCTAATATTTATTACATTATCTGGATATTGTAAAACAATTCCAACACTTCAACCGTTCTGTAGAAACTAACAAGCTATTCTCTGGCAGCATTCAGACCTGTGAGATAAAATGTTTACGGCCTAAACCAAGTCATTTGATTTCAGGCTATTTTTCTTAAGGTTAGCTGGGCTGAGCTTAACCCCTTCCCTTCCAGTATCTTCTGTTAAAATATACACGTTTCATCAGTTACAGCAATACAGTCTGACATACATGTATATTTCTTTTCTGTCCAGCAGGACCCACTGTGGAAACATTTTAAACAAAAGCAGCTTTACAAATATATTTTTAACACAAACATCTATATAAGTCAGTTTGATATTCAAATGACATATAATTCTTTACAAAACTCCAGCTAGCTATGCTAACATATGTTATACATGCACTGCCCTACTCCCCCTGGCACAGGTGGCACTACCTGATATCATCACATTATAAAACAACTGTCCACTCTCTAAGTATCCAATGTTCCATTACATCATTCATTTTTTTATAACTGAATTGATAACTCATCCATCCAATACTTCTCAAGAAAGAATCCTTTCTGTCTATATCATGAGCTTTCAATTAATATATCCAGTTATTTTAACAATTACATAGGTTCATTCATGACTAGGGTACTGGACTACTAGGGCCTAGCTAGCCACATCCCAATTCAACAATTATTTGGCTATTTTATCCCTTTTGGACCCCCCTGTCTTGGGGCAACTGCACGTGATGATGATCCCTGGGGTGAATTCCCATCCAATTGTCAAGGTGTTCTTCTTTGAAGGTCAGGGGAGGCTCTGCTTGACACATGTATGGGCAATCTATTTCCAGAGTCAAGAGTCTCTGGGCCAGGAATCTATCCCTCAGCATGTTTTGTTTATTATGATGATAAGGTTTAGATCCCTGGGCGTGTAGCTGAGGAGGATTGGGATTTCTTATGTAGCATGTCCAACAGCTCTGGGTTTGACATATCATGCTGTGTTGATAATGCACATCCCCTCAATAAATAAACAAACTAATAAATAACTACGATGCTTTCGGCTGGCCAGCTGTGACAGCTTGTAGGAATTCTTTCCAAAGAACAAATAAAAATTTTTAATAGCAAAGAGAAGTCTAAACAAAGTAAACCTCAGTTTTCTTCAGATATAAAAAAACAAGCAGCACACAAATCCATAGAAAATCATACTGATTTATTAATAAGGCAAAACAATTATAGCTTAAAGTATAAACACATCTTAGGAGTTTAAATACAGTCTTTGACGGAAGAAAACAAGTTTTAATAGTCATATGCTAAAAAGCCACATTTTAGCTCACAGCAGTAGCAAACCCATGTAAACTCAAAACAAGACAAGAACCATAAACTACTGCAACCAAAGGCAGCCTATCCCTCCTTTTATCACTTTCCAAAACCAAAAATCCTAGTAAATGTTCCCCTGACTTGTGATCAGGATAGAAAATATTTCCAACAAGACAAAACTATGTAACATATTGGCAGGAGGAGAATTTCAGTAGCTATTATTTAATGAGTCATCTAGCTAAAATGTGTGCAAAGATAGACAGATGTCACCCTGATATCGTGTGTCACCCATCAGACCTGATCATGTGGTGATGATAATATACCCCCACCGATGTATGTCACCCTGACATACTATTTCAGGTAGTGACAATACCCCCCATTATGTGTCACACTAATATGACTCCAGCAAGATGTAATTTGAATGACTAAAACAAAATTATCTTTTATTAGAGGAATTAAATGGATTCCAGAAAGGGCAACTTTACACTCTACTTTATAGTTCTAAATAGAAATAAGAAAATTCTGGAAGCAGTAGATGCTTACGGTTAATAATCCTACTTAAGGGTTGTGGAACAAGATACTAACTGGCATTTTATTAGACTTCATCTGTCCTTGTTTTGTTGCTTTCCCTCATGCATTCCACCAAACACACAATCAAACCTTTACTTGCTCTCCTCCTTTTTTGTCTCTTATAAATTAAACATTTCCCATTAAATGGACTAATGTTTAGTAAGCATATAATTGTGACTTACTGAGTTACACAACCCTTAATTTTAAGCAAAATGGATAGTACATTTACTGTGACATGCCAGTAATAGGTGTATATTCTGCCATGGTTAAACTGTCTTGGATAAGTAAATGATGGTTGCAAATATGGAATTAACAGTCAGCTACTATAACCCAGATAATGGAAATCTACATGACTTGTTAATGTATTTTGGTATTAGCTGGTTCTAAAAAGGAAACAAAATGCAAGCATCTCTGCAAGTTGTACTGATAAATCCTTTGAGTTCTTCCAGTGCAACCAAAAATAATGAGAAAAATCTGAATTTTAGTTCAAAATCCTCTTGAGTTTTATGTTTTTCTTCATTAAAAATCAGTGTGGTAGGAACATTTTACTATGTCTGTAACTATTCAAACAATAAATTAATAATAAATAAATAGGTTCATAGGTTCATAGGTTCATACTAGGCTATCTGCCCGAGGGCATTTACAAGCCTAGCCCATAGTTTTGTGGCTTACGCCACCCCTTTAGTATGGGGAACTATACCCATTATTTTGCTGTGCTTCTGTTGAGCAGTGACACTGAGGTAATCCCTGGGGTATATCTGTGATCTCCCATCCATTGGTCAAGATTTCTCTTGAACAAGGCCAGCGAGGTGCTCTGCCTCACATATACGGGATTTTATTCCACAGCATAGTCTTTGGGTGATGAATCTATCCCTCCAGCACGTCCTATTAATAGTCCCGTGTCGAGGTTAAGTCTCCCGCCCTTGTGACTCTGACGGATCTAGATTTTTTGAGGTGAAGCATATTCATCAAATCTGGGTTTGACATGGCCTTGTATGTTAGGCAAAGGTCACCTCTGAGCAAGCGATGGCGACTGAATAGAGCTGGAGTTCTTTCAGTCGGGCAGCATAGGACAGATGTTTGAGACCCTTTATCCTTTTGGTGAGGAACTTTTGTGGCCTCTCCAGCTGCTGCAAGTGTCGGGTCAGATACATTCCGAAATTAAATTAAAAATAAAGAGAAGGGCAGATTCTTCCATCATATTCCATAAAATACATATGCCATATGTCATCTTCTTAAAATACTTTACTTGTCCAATCTGTAACTATAACACCTCTTATTTAAATCACTCTCTTTTTTCTGTAAAGCGCTAACCCTGCTTGATCCTGCAAGCTAAGAATATTACACGTGTTTAAAGACTCTATTTTGATATGCATCATGAATTCAATATGAATGTATGCTAATAATGGACTGTGCTGTTGCCTTAGCATTTTGGAACTTTCCCATCAAAGAATTCACCGATGAAGGATCTCTAACCAGTTGTTCATAGATTATAAACAAACTGCAATAAATCAACAAATTCTCTGCTCACTGTCTGAGTACTTGACTTGACTGTTACCCACAGAATTTCCACTAATATTACCTGTATTTATTTTATTTATTTATTTGCAGTTTGTTTACCAGGATGGTCCATTGGACCACAAAGAGTTCATTTTCAATGGGGTCCTGGGGAGAATAGCTCCAGCAAATACAAATACAGTAAATTTCTGAATTACAAGATTACAAAATAACAATAATTACAATGTTTACAAACAATCAGACATTATAGAAAGAAAATGCATGATAACAACAGTTACAATAAATTGGCATTTCATGGAACAAATGCATGAAAAATTCCATTATATACACATTAAGGTAGTATAAAGAATGCAAGTTCCTTCAGGAGATTATGGGCTAAAGGTGTCTATTAGCAGATATGTTTGGTAAAGAGAGAATTATAGTAGGATGAGAGCAAGAGCATTCCCACTGTGAGATTAGATGTGAGTGGAGTAGTTTTAAAGATAAAGAGACTGTTAGTGGTATGGATAAGAGGTGGCATGCTAAGCAGAGGGATAGAAGATGTTTGCCAGGAGGGCGGGCAGATTTATGTAGCTCTATTAGATTTTGGAAGTTAGATGCAGAATTGAACAATACGGTAAAAGAAACTCTGTATCTAATGTGTCTCAGTGAAGTACTGTATTGGCTAGAACCATAAAATTTTGGCAATTGTACAGAATCATCTTCTAGGAATATACACAGATGCAGATTTTTGGTACTAATTTTACTCAGACGACACACATACGACTGACCGATCTCCTTTTGTGTTTTAGTGCCTCATTGCTTCTGATCATATTTAGTATTTAGGTATGCTTAGGGTTGCTATGATCTGACTTGGGAGAAAGCCTTAGGTCCCTCACTGATATTTTTAAACATATTTCATTTATTAAAAACGAAACTGGCAATCATGCAACAGCAAGATTACTACAACATCAATCTGCTATTATTGAGCAGATATTCATAAAGGAAAGAAACTTTGTATTATTAATATAAGACAATATTTCTAATCCAATGGCATATCAGTATAGCAGACATATGTACATTTAGCTACAAGTATTTGTGAAAGTAAACTGAAATTTCCATAGTGGGGAAAAATTAACTAACAATGTTAAAGTGAATCTGCATGTGTCATGCCTGTGTACTGTCTAGTATTTTTTACAGAACGTCTGTTTTTTCTGTTTTTTTTTGCTTCATATATTTCCCCTGTCCCTCATAAAAGTTTGATTTTCTGGTAAATCACTGAGGATTACAGTCAGACAGTTATTGTAGACATTAGATTCTCATATCTATTGTCAAAAAACGCATATTGATGCACAACATATTGTTCTATCACTTTTTAAAAATGAATTAGAGTAATATTTAAAAATTGTCCCAGAGTGTGGCTCCTTGTTTCCCCACTACTTTTTGTATTTGTCTAAAATTCTTGAGTAAAGAATTTGAGAGGTGTGCTATATGTATTAGAATGTACACATTTTATTTATCAAGAATGCATCATTTTTCTACTAATGCCATATTAATGAAGTAGCTCAAAGTTTACATGCTATAAGATGCATTGGCTTAGTCCTTATCCTTTTCTAAGCTGCACAATTAATATCACACATAGGAATCTAATGTCTGTTATAACTGTCTGACTATAATCCTCAGTGATTTACCAGGGGCATGGCAAATATATGAAGCAAAAAAAAAAAAAAAAAACGGACATTCTGCAAAATACTAGACAGAAGACAAGTATGACAAACACACAATCATTTTAACATGGTCATATTTCTTGTATCAATTCTTAGTCAATATTTTTAAATTATGTCCAATTTGTTATAATTATTTAAACTGTAGATGTTTTTGTTTTATTTTTGAAGATTGCAAAATTGCTGTTCTTAAAATGTTTTGTAATAATTTGGAGTTTTTCTTTCTGCTGCCTAGACGGAAAAAGCGCTTCTACCCATTCAGACTTTCCCTGTAATCAAATGTCAATAAATAAATAAATCTGGAAAAACTATATCAAGACAGAGAAATATGTTATCTGTTACCTATAATCCCTACCTAACATGATAGTTTAAACCACTGCTGCTGCAGTTCTGCTCTAATGAAAACCAGCACAAGTCATTGACAAATGCTTATGGTAATTTCATCAATGCCTTCTCGGATATGCTGCATAATACACTTAACTCTGCTCTATGTAGACAACAAGATCATATGGTCTTCTAATGCATTAACCACTAACAACAGCTCCACTTTGACAACCCACCTCAAAGAAATTCACTCATGGTTTAACTCCTGATTTTTTGAAACCATGAACACTTGTCTCAGGTTCTTGTACTAAGGTGCACTTCACTCAGTACACCAATTTAAATAAGGAGACTTCTGGAGCAACAAAAAGATCACCTTTCCAAAAGCCACAAAATATTAAATCAACTTAACCAGTGACACAAAACCCACCACTTCAGAAAGAATGCTTATTTCAGCCTTGGGATATTTCTATTACATTTATAGCACACTGTTATGTTATATAGTTTCATAGGATGATACTAGTCTATTGGCCCAGAGGCTCTTATAAGCCTAGCCAAGAATTTTGCCCATGTTCCCTCAAAGTCAGCACCTGTTTCCCCTGTCAAGCAGGGACACAGGTGGGATCCCAGGGGTATATTTTCGGTTTTCAATCCAGTCCAGGCTCCTCTTAAAGAAGGCTAGAGAGATACTCTGCTTGACATGGAGAGGGAGTCTATTCTACAGATGGGGAGTCTTTGGGACACAAATCTATCCCGCCAACAAGTTCTATTATGTCACAGACCAGGTTAAGGCCTTGCGTTCGGGTTGTGCAAGTGGAGTTTGTCTTATGTATATGCAGCAACTTCCTCAAGGCTGGGTCTGAAATAGCCTTGTATGCCAGATGCAGGTCACCCCTGAGGAGTCTGTATGTATGTATGTATGTATGTATGTATTTATCACCCATAGCTCCTTAAAGCATTGTGATATTTTTAAACATGAATTCATTAAGCAAGTAATGTGCTAATTAATAATAGCTAATATGTGAAATGGCAGAGTATGAGAAACAAAATGACACTATAAGTGTTTGTCTAGGATGTACTGCATTGGTTATGTTAACTACTATTGACTTTGTATTCATATTTTCATAATCTACATTCACATTTTTGCAACTGAGACAGTTATAGGGTGAAATGTCACTGGGAGACAAAAATACCATAGAAATGTCCATGCATAATATGCTACATTAGAGATACTGCTACTTAGTCATTATTCCTTATGAAGAAACAAAACATTTCCAAATTTACATTAATATTGTCAAGACCAAGTGACATGCTATCTATTTCATGTTGTCATCTGAAATCTTAGATGATGCTGAAGAAAACTGCAACTGTTTTTTCAGATATAAGTTATACAGCTTAGGAGACATTGAATGTTGTTTATACTGCTGATTATTTAAACTGTGATATTTTTGCATATTTCTATAAATATCACAAAGAGCAGGTATTCTGAAGGGAACTGCTTGCTATCATATGAAAGCTCCATCTGACTGAACAAAGTGCCAGTGATTTATGTATGCTGTACAATTTCTAAGATATGAAAAGTTGTTTGTGAAAAGTCTGGATTTTTTTTTTTTGCATTATAATATATTACTATTTTATGACAAAACTATTTTATGACAAAACTATATACTGCAGTGGTGGTGCTGCTGTAGCATTGTTGCCTCAGTGTAAGACGTTGTCCTGTTCGATTCTCAGCTAGAGCGTCTTCTGTGTGGAGACATGCGTTAATGGGCGTACCTTCGTTGAAGGTTGTGCATCAGAGCTGGCAACTCAGCACGTAAAAATCTACTGCCAATCATTAGTGGACCGGAGTTCCGCTGTGCCGACCCCTAACCGGGAAAAGCCAAAAGACACAACAACAACAACAACTATTTTATGACAAAACTGAATGTGTTATGTGTGAATAATGTAGAGATACGTTTTTACTAAACAAAGCTGTTGTTTATACAGTATAATTACATTTACTGAATAAAAGATATTTACAGTTATTTTAATTGGCTTATGCTTACAACCTAATTTTTGATAAAATGCACAAGAAGTGAAAGAAGCATTTAAACAGCTAGAGGTCACACTCCATAGCATTTACGTGTGAATGAGATACAGACTTCTACACTGAATGGAGGTTGCTTTATTTGTTATTACAGGCTACTTTTTGTTGTTGTGTCTTTCGGCTTTTCCCGGTTAGGGGTCGCCACAGCGGAACTCTGGTCCGCTAATAATTGGTAGCTGATTTTTACGTGCTGAGTTACCAGTCCTGACGCACAACCTTCAATGAAGGTACGCCCATTCATGCATGTCTCCACGCAGAAGACACTCTAGCTGATAATCAAACCAGACAGCATCTTACTGTGAGGCAACAACGCTACTGAAACTGTTAAATAACACATGCAGATTTATGGTAGACTCACCGCTCCCTGAGTACCAGAGCATGACCGTTGCTAAAGTAAAACTACTTATTACCAGGTCTCCAAGTAGCCAGCAGTCCACCCATCCCCATTAATGTAGAAGGTTATTTACCTGAATATCGTCCCTGCTTTTGCTGCCTTCATAAGAATGAAACCTTTACCCACAACCTCTCGTCCTATTAACCAAAGCACTTTTTTATCTCTCTGGGGGCTGCAAACTAAGGAATGCTCTTCCAATGAACATCAGGTCTCTGCCAATATCTCATTATGTATATAAAGTAGACTGTTAACCACCATAACACAAGCACTGTGTGAAAATGTTAGAACAGATGAAAAATGACCCCACAGTCAGGGATCTGGGCAGCTCTGTCAACAACAAACCCTCCTCTGATTACCACATATCCACTATTGTAAGGAAGTCCATTTTCATCACACAGATTTTATCTAAAGTATGGCATCCAAATCCACTGATGTAATTATTCCACTTTACTTGTCTCTCATTCGGCCAATCATTCATTATAATGCCTCATTCAGTGTGTGTACCTGTTCAAGCACTTGTCACAAGACCTCAGTGCTTTCTCATTAAAATAATAAAGGTCTAAATCATAAAAACTCTGCATACCATGTTAAAGCTTTGTCTCTCTTCTCGGTATCATACAGGCTGCTAACGGCAAACATCTTGCTCCTATGAATTTTCCATCTTTAGAAAATGTACAATACCTCATATTTTTAACTACTATAAAGTGAATATTATAGGAGCTCTGTACTGGCCTTTTAAATATGGTGGATACCAGTTGTATGCTCTTGTGACTAAAACTGAAGAAAAAACTTACCTCTGCATATGAAACACTTTATGTGAAAATGTTTATTTTGCACCCTCAGGACCTCTCCTTTGCATTCTCTTCCACAGTTCTGGCACAAGATTGCAGTTCCCATGGGTTTTCCAAGGGGGCTGTCAACAGCCTTTTCAGGAGATGCTGTCAGAAGAAGGAAATAATATTAGAACAGTCACTTTTAGTGTTCACTTTCTTTAAATAAATGACAAATGATAACTGCCTTTCATCCAAAAAGTAAGGAAGGAAGCAATATTGTTAAACAAGACATATGTCCAGCAAACTAAGTAAGTGGATTATAACTCATTAATAGCTAGTTCTGGCAACTTTGCACATGTACATAATGATAAAAATATGGCTGTAGGAGGATAGTAAATAGAAAACCAAAACAATATGTATGATAAATGTACAAAGAAGTTAATGAATGGGTAGGTTTCCTTAGTCTCACTCAGTAGGCTGACTAAAGGGGTAAGAGTAAAAGCTCTGGAATATTTGCTGCAACTGGATTTAAAGTGACTATCATGCCTGAATTGAATACGCTAAAATTAATTCAGGATTATCACTATGGACCATACTGCATAGATACCTGTAGCCTTAGTGCTGCAAAGAATGCAGGTGCTGAATAGAAGATGTGATACATCAACTTACCAGATACACACACACACACACACACACACACACACACACACACACACACACACACACACACACACACACACTCACTCACTCAGTGGTTCATGTTTCATATATTTTATAGTGTATGTGTTTATCTGCTAACCACCTCTCAGATATTGAAAACATCCTAGAATGGGCATACTCTATTTTTTCTCAATACACTTTAATACTTGGGAATTTTTATTTTGACTGGTTCACCTGTTCCTCTGACTCCCCTACCAACTTTATCAAACTTTATGGCTTTACCCAACATATTTTGCAACCTATGTGCATAGATAAAGTCACCAACAAGCATTCTTTACTTGACTAGATCTTTACAAACAAATCCAAAAATAGCTATAACTCAGGTTGCCTCTCCAATTCTCTAAGTGACCACCACCCAACCTTCCTGATCAGTAAACGTACACAGGATATCAATAATATTACAAATCTATATATACATAATAAAAAACAATTCTCCCCTTCATTATTCAACACGCTTTTACATGAATGTGACTGGTCACCTTTAAAAACCCTACAACTGGATCTTGCGGTTCAGTACTTCAATAATGCTTTTCTGCAAGTACTTAATAACCTTGCTCCTTTTAGAAAAATTTGTACTACGTGCTAACAACTTCCCTGCTTATCTAAGGATACTATTCTCCTACTTAAACAGCGGGACAAAGCCTGGACTTGCTATTGCAAAGACAAAAATAACATCAATTATGTAACCTACCAACAATTCAGAAATCAGGCTGAAAAGCAAATTAGACATGACAAAAAAACTTGCTTCCAAACATGCCAACTAAAATACCAAAACAACCCCCAAAGATTCTGGCAATCAGTCAACCTCCTCCTAAACCCAGGAAAACCGTCCACTCCAGCCCCAACAATTCATTGCTCTACAGAATTTAAAAAAGACTTTATCACCTCCATCACCTCATTGCTTAACAATACCGCAAATTCTACACTTTCCAAACCACCTCCCCCAACTGACCTCAATACTCCTCCATTCTCTCTTAAACCAATCCAAACTAATTATAATCACAACCTCCTAACCAAAATAAAACCATGTACCCTTGCTGTAGACCAGTTACCGGGTGAATTTCTGAAACTCGCTGCTACATTTATCTCTTCTCATATATATATTCTAATTCACTGCTCTACCTCTGAACGGTATGTCCCACGTCTTTAGAAAATATCTCATGCCCTGCCCCTGCACAAAGGAGTGTCCTCTACTGACCTAACTATAGACCTATAGCTATACTTCCACCACTTTCCAGAATCCTAGAAAAATGCATAAGTAAACAGATATTAGACTACCTCCTAACACACAACATTCTATCTACTATTCAGCATGGTTTCCACCCCAAACATAGTACTAACACTGCTCTATTAGGTTTCACCAATACTGTAAACCACCTCAAAAACAATAACCACCCTGTTTCTGCCACCTTCCTTGATATGGCAAAAGGCTTTGACACTGTATCTCACCAAATTCTCCTCAACAAACTTGCCAATCTCTATGTCATCTCCAATACCCTACATTGGTTTCACAGCTATCTCTCCAACCGTAAACAAGCCACCATATGGGAAAATAAACTTTCACCCCTTTTAGCCATCACTGTTGGCATCCCATAAGGCTCTATTTTAGGGCCGCTTCTCTTTATTGTTTTTGCCAATGATCTTTATACTGCACCTGCACCTGCCTCTATCATTCAATATGCAGATGATGCTTCCCTTATTTGCTCCGCCCCTTCCTTAAACGAACTCAAAGAAAAATCTCTGACTGCCCTCCATAACATGGAAAAATACCTATAGGACCATCAACTCATTTTAAACCCTAACAAAACTAAACTTATGGTATTTTTCCAATTCCAGCAAAAAAAAAAAAACAACAAACACATCATACATGTCAAGCAGAGCGCCTCCTTGGCCCTCTTCAAAAGGAACCTTGACGATTGTATGGGAGATAGGAAATTCACCCCCGGGATCACATCAGTCACCCTGCTAGACAGGAGTCCAGGGAACTAAATATTGTGGGAAGAAATATCCGGGGAATTGTTTGGCTAAGCTTGTATAGGCCCTAGGGCCGATAGCCTAGTACCAATCTATGAACCTATGAACATCTCTCTATCTTCACCTTTAATGGCACAAAAACTGAACCTGTCGAACAGATAAAACTCCACTGTGTTATCCTAGACAGCAACGTAAAATTTTACAGACATACTGCATTAACAAGCAAAAAAGTCCACATAAAACTAGGAGTTCTGTGTAGGGCTAAACGATACCTATCTAATCACACTAGGAGAGCCACTGCCAGGACTCACCTCCTATCCACCCTTCTCTACTGTTCTTAGGTCTTCACAAACCTTTGTAAATCAGACATGAATAACCAGGAAGCCTTTTAGAATAAAATCGCCAAATTTGCTGCTAACCTTCCCCATAGATTTCACTATTGCATAGCTATACAAAAGCTAAACTGGATCGAACTCCCAAACTTATTCACCCTCAACCAGTTAAGTGTAGCCCACTCTGTTATGCATAAATCTGACTACTGCCCAGCCCTAGCTGACCTTGTTCAACCCTATACTAATCTTACCTCATAGTAAAGAAAAACACACCAATAGTCCCCCAAAGGGAACAAGGAATTCTCCCCAAACAACAAAAAAATCACGAAGCACTGCTGTAGCTGCCACCCTATACTAATCTTACCTCACTCAGATCTGCTGATAAAATCTTGCTCAAAGTTATCAAAACCCACAACTTCCACGGCGAGTCTCTATATAGCTACGCCATAGCCAAATCTTGGAATTCCCTACCCCAGCACCTACTATCTATTCCTAACACTTATAACTTCAAACAACTCCTTACAAAATATTTTTCAAATCACTGGTTATGCTCCTGCACTTCCTCTGGCTAAGCAGATTCCTTACCCCGCTCTTGTCTTCTTTTATTTCCCCCTCACTCCTGCTCTTGACGTCTCTTACTCTTCCCCTCTCTCTTACTGCTCTCATCTGCATTACTCAGCCATCCAACTTCAAAAATAAATAAATAAATAAAAATTTTAGTTTACTAGATCACATTTTTTTACTTTTATTTTAAGTAGCTTTTTTTCTTTACTTACACTTATGTGTACATGATGATCATTATTGTACTATTTATTGTGTTGTACTTGCTAGAAACTGTATGTACGTTTCCATGCAATTTTACTTGCATTTTTTGTATCTGTACTTGGGAGCTTTTCTCCCCAGTTCTTTGCTGAAAACAGGCTTTGTTTTTGCTCAGTCGGACACTACCCAGTTATCAAATGTAAATAAATAAATATAAATAAATAAATAAAGTGTGTGTGTGTGTGTGTGTGTGTGTGTGTGTGTGTGTGTGTGTGTGTGTTTGTTTGTTTATCTCTGTGTGTTTGCGTGCATATGTATATGTACAATTCCCCTCTCCCTGTTACCTCAGATTGAGTTTGCAAGTTAAAGAAGGTAGAGGCTACTTCTGGTCAAACAACCTAAGAGAACTGGATGGTGAAATCCACTAGAAACTACAGGAGGAGGAAGGAGGGAGGGTCATAATGACTGAACGAGGATCAACAATACAGATGGAATGTTGGAATGTTATGGTAAGACATAACTTCTTTATCTGATATTGTTAATCCTCGTTCATTCCTTACGCATGGGACAGAGTCCCTAGCTACCTCCATTCCTGGGAGGCTCTCATGGAAGGAAATTCCTGAGCACCATAGAACCGAAAGATGCTCTTTCCCTGGAGGCCAAATCCAATTTGTAATGATTGATGAAGGTATGAGGCGTAGCCCAAGTTGCAGCTGCACAGATGTCATGTAAAGAAGCTCTGGCATGGAAGGCAGCAGACGTTGCCAAAGACCTTGTTGAATGAACTTTCATGGTAGTAGGCAACAAGATATTATGTTGTGTGTAAATAAAGGTCACACAGTCCTTCAACCATCTAGCTAATGTGACCTTAGCAACAGCAGATCCTTATCTAGGTCCAGAAAAGGCCAAAAATAACTGGTCAGATTTACGAAAGAGTTTAGTCCTGTTTAAGTAAAAATGGATTTGCCTGTGTATATCTAGGGTATGTAGGCAATACTCTCCTCTGTTTGAATGGTTGGGAAAGAAAACTGGCAATTCAATGGCATGATTAATGGACATTTCAGAGATCACTTTAGGCAGAAATGACGGATTAGTTCTCAGAGACATTCTATCTCTATGAAAAAATCAAGTATAAACTCTTGATACATAAAGATTGAAGTTCAGAAATATGTCTGACAGAAGTAATAGCAACCAAAAACAAGGTTTTCCATGACAAATACTTGAGGTCGCAAGAAGGGGCTGGTTCGAAAGGTGCCTTTGTCAGAGCTTATAGAACTAATGATCAATCCCATGGTTGAATACGCTCTCTAAAAGGTGGTTTTAGATGATTCACACCTTTTATGAAGGTCTTGCACAATTTATGGGACATAAGAGAGGAATCTTGGACACCCTCATGAAAATTAGAAATTGCAGCCAAATGAACCCTAATGGTAGACCCGATTGAAACAGGTCGGCCAGATAGTCTAATATTATCAACACTGGTGCTGAAAAGGGGTCTACTTGTTTATCTTTCAGCCAACAGGTAAATCTTTTCCACTTGCTCAGGTAAGTAATTCTAGTGGAAGACTTATGAGAAGCAATGAGAATATCACATACTGGTAAAGAAAGATCACTCTGCCTGGCAATCAAGGGAACTGGAGTAGTCAAGCCATTAGCTTCAGGCTGTTCAGTTTGGGATGAATCAGGTTCTGTGGGTGTGAGATCAACTCCGGGGTTGGATGGAGAATCCATTGTCAATCTAGTAGGTGAGGCCAAAGGAAGGGGAACCAAATCTGTCAAGGCCAATATGTTGCTATGAGGATCACCTTGCTCTTCAACCGCCGGGCTTTCTTCAGAAACTGGGGAATGAGGGGAAAGGGTGGAAATGTGTAAAGAAGACCCGAGGGCCAATCGTGGACTAGAGTGTCCCTGGGTGACTGTCCTGGAGGGGGAATCAGGGCGAAGTTGTTGGTCAGGGATGCAAAGAGGTTGCAGCAAGCACGGCCCCAGCAGTGGAACATTTCCGCCACTATCAAGGGATTCAGGGACCACCCGTAAGGTTGAAGAATGCACCTGCTGAGTCTGTCTGCTATCACATTGGAACTCCCAGGAATGTGCGTTGCTAGAAGAAAATGGTTTGTAGCCATTGCCCATTGCCATATCCTCATGGCCTCTCGACAAAGGGGGTAAGATTTGGTTCCACCTTGCTTGTTTATGCACACACACACACACACACACACACACACACACACACACACACACACACACACACACACAGACTCACACACACACACACACACACACACACACACACACACACACACACACACACACACACACACACACACACACACACAAAACCAACGAGGATGAATTGTGGCTTTCCAACATGGACTTTTTTTTCTAAGAATGCAAGGATCACTAATCACTATAAAAAGAGTGGAGCTTAAAGGAGTCTGCTCTCATAAACTGTCGAGAAACTGTTTTGTACCTACTTAGCTTGTCTTGCTTTTGTTTGCAGATCAGGTACACCATTTTTAAATCTGGCCAAGACAACAGCAACTGTGGCACACATTGGCATTGCGCCCCTGCCATTTCCATACCTACACTCCATATATGGGTTGTGTACCCCACAACTGTTTCTGTGACCAGTGGAACCTACATCTCTGTGAATGCAACTTACAAGAAAAAAACATCCTTCATCCAAAGGGCATTTAACTCATTAATGAACGTTCTCAAACAGCAAAAACTATTCTAATTATCTAATTACCACTCTGACAAAATCCCAGCTCTTCAACAGCTTATACAATCTGAACCTTGAGATCTAGCACCCTAAATCACCTAGACGTCATCAAGCATAACAACGAGACAGAGAAATCTGTCTATAAACACTCTATATCAAAACTATGGAACTCCCTTCCTGCCTAACTAATATCCAATAATTCTACCACTCAATACAAACACCTTCTTAAAACTCACTTTAGGAACAACAGGCTATGCTCCTGTCTCACCCCAGGATAAAAACCTGGAGTCTACATATCTCCCATACTCTAAATCAACAAAAGGCATTTCACTGTAATATTCTACATATACTATGTAACTGTCATCCCTTAAACTACTCAGTTACTTTGTGTAATTCTTTAGAAATTAAAAGCATCGGACTGTCATGATAGGTCAGTACCAACAACTTTTTTTATCTTCTAACTGTAGAGTGGATTCTATATATAACATGTCATGTTCAGAATGTATCATGTAATCTCTTCCCTAAGTTGTCATGTTTACCTCTAAATTATCTTTGTCAGTGTTAATATGTTAACTTCCTCAACATAAATATCTGTCTTTGTGAATTTGTCAGTTTATGTAATTGGAGCTTTTCTCACTGGGCTTCCGCTGAAAATAGACCTGTGTCCAGTCGGAGTTTCCCGGTTAACAAATGTAAAATAAAATAAAATAAAACAAAAATCTAACTACTGCAAGTGCTAGTCCAATATTAGCATATGTATTTTTTGTAAGTGGTCTCAGTACACAAAGCTAAGGACAATAGTTGCAAAAACAACCACAGAGGTTCCAAACACGGGAAATACAATCTTTGCTTTGTTTTGTTACTTCTTTTATTCTAAAAAATATAAACTGGTAAGCGCTTTCACAGATACAAACAATGCTTCATCAGACCAATAAAAGAAGTAACAAAACAAAGCAAAGATCGTATTTGCCTTGTTTGGAAGCTCTGTGGTTGTTTTTGCTGCTATAATTCTTTTCCTTTGTGGTTCCTTTATCAGAAACAAGGTCTCTGTTGTATCCCATAAGGACAATAGTTGCCTAAATTACCCCCTACTCTAGTCACCTCCCCAGCATACGTTCTATACATATAGTTCTTACTTTTCTCTGCACTTCTATCTTCCTATGTTTGTACAAAGGTTTTTTTTTTTTTTTACTTACCTCTGTTCCTTGTTTTGTGATTGATTTTTAAAACACTATCTCACGAGGTGGTTCTGTTACCCTGTAGTTTTTGTTACCCTATCCACTGCTAATTCCTTCCCTAAGTCCCTCCTCCCTCACCTAACATCTGGAGAAAATGTACTTGGGTATCTCAGAGTTTCGGGTGCCATTTTTAAATCTGGCCAAGACAACAGCAACTCTTGCACACCTTGGCGTTGTGCCCTTGCCATGTAAATAAACAGTCTTTTATTTTTTTTCCCTGTCCATAATTACATTATGGCCTCTTCATTATACGGATTGATGTGTTACTTATCGCTTCAGCAAGCACCTTGTTAATCAGGACAGGAAGATCACTCACCTAATTATTGGAATACTGAAACTGTATGACATAGGATGCAGTAATTGTTTGTATGATATGCATGCTGTTTACAGATACGGCTTGTTGCTAAGAATGAACAAAGTCAGAAGTATTAGCCATCTGCTAGTAGTCTGAAGTGTCTTTCCTTTTTCACTTTTCAATGATAAACTGCTATCAGGGCCAAAAGGAATTATGTTAACACCTGTATACTTATTTAATTGTCCTGGAGAGTTCTTTTGCTTATTTTGTTATGTACAGATGTACTGCTATGAAACCTGATTGTGTATGTCTAAGTATTCCGCAAGCAGCTGGTCCAAATGCCTGTTTTGATTTGAAATGATTTTCTGTTGTTTAGTATGCTAGGAGGAAAACTTGGAGAAGATATCTGCTTATGCTTATTTAAAGACTCTACTCTCTTCCTCCTACTACTCTTTCCTTCACTTTAACAATCTGTTTTCCCTCTTTTTACAGTTACATACCTACACTGCATATATGGGTTGTGTACACCCCCAACTGTTTCTGTTACCAGTAGAACCTACAGCTCTGTGAATGCAACTTACAAGGAAAAAACATCCTCCATCAAAAGGGCATTTAACTCATTAATGTAGATCTTCAAACAGCAAAAACTATTCAAGTTATCTAACTATTGCAAGTGCCGGTCCAATACTAGCATATGTATTTTCTTTGTAAGTGGTCTCGATACACAATGCTAAGAACAACAGTTGACTAAATTACCCCCTACTCTATTTACCTGTCCAGCATAAGTTCTACACATATAGTTCTTATCTCACAAAGTGGTGCCTGCTCCATTCACCGTCGCTACGCTCAGGCTCACTCCGCTCCCTTACTCTACGCCCATTCCCACCACCTCCACTTACCCCACATTTATTCTTAACTTACCACTCCCTCAACCCAAACCAAGCTATCACATAGAGCTATCAATAAAGCATACAACATTCTGTACCACAGCCGACCTAACCTACTCATACTAGTATCAAACCATCCACCTAACTAACCTGCTTCACTAAAATGTCCATCTACATAAACTCAAGAAAACAAACACATAATGTTCCCATCCAACCTCTGCCACAATACAGCACACTATTATATATTCATACGGTTACTCTGGTACTCCTAACAATAACCAGACACGCCTCCTCATACCAAACTTAACTAGATGTACCATTCCCAACCTATTCTACATCTTCCCACTACCCACAAAAAGTTAAACCTATCAACATCACTATCACCTGCTCTATCCTTAACACCAAAGCCTTTCATTGTGCATGCTACTCACTACTGCCTCACCCCAACATCCAAAAATGTAATTAAAAATACGACAGGTAAATAGTAAAAATTATAAAGACCTTGGTTAGCATAGCATCCAAGCTAACACTCAGTGGGGACATTCACCCAAACCCAGGCCCTAGCACTAATCTAACAACAAATCCTCAAGCTACATATAACCACACCCAACCAATGATAATCTCCCACAGAAACAAAGCTGATACCTTACTATTAAAAATAAATAATAGACATATCACTGACAAAGTCCATGAACTGTATGCCAACCTCTCTCTATACTCACCTGATATTGTATTAATCACAGAAACATGGCTTAAACCCAGTGTTGACAACAACAAGATTCTCCCTCCAGGATATAATATAATACAATTTGCCAAGACAGAATAGGCAAAAGAGGGGGCGGTATAGCATTACGCTTTAAAAAAAAAAAAGTTATGTCTTACCATAACGTTCCATCTGTATTGTTAATCCTCGTTCGGTCATTATGCACGGGGTATTGGTTCCAAGCTCGGAACCGAGCCAGCCATTTTCCAAGCTAGCATCAGCTTCAAACTCTCGAGCTAAACACTTACCCACAATTCCCCTCTCCCTGTTACCTCAGATTGAGTTTGCAAGTTAAAGAAGGTAGAGGCTACCTCTGGTCAAACAACCTAAGAGAACTGGATGGTGAAATCCACTAGAAACTACAGGAGGAGGAAGGAGGGAGGGTCGTAATGACTGAACGAGGATCAACAATACAGATGGAATGTTATGGTAAGACATAACTTCTTTATCTGATATTGTTAATCCTCGTTCATTCCTTACGCATGGGACAGAGTCCCCAGCTACCTACATTCCTGGGAGGCTCTCATGGAAGGAAATTCCTGAGCACCATAGAACCGAAAGATGCTCTTTCCCTGGAGGCCAAATCCAATTTGTAATGATTGATGAAGGTATGAGGCGTAGCCCAAGTTGCAGCTGCACAGATGTCATGTAAAGAAGCTCTGGCATGGAAGGCAGCAGACGTTGCCAAAGACCTTGTTGAATGAGCTTTCATGGTAGTAGGCAACGAGATATTATGTTGTGTGTAAATAAAGGTCACACAGTCCTTCAACCATCTAGCTAATGTGACCTTAGCAACAGCAGATCCTTATCTAGGTCCAGAAAAGGCCAAAAATAACTGGTCAGATTTACGAAAGAGTTTAGTCCTGTTTAAGTAAAAATGGATTTGCCTGTGTATATCTAGGGTATGTAGGCAATACTCTCCTCTATTTGAATGGTTGGGAAAGAAAACTGGCAATTCAATGGCATGATTAATGGACATTTCAGAGATCACTTTAGGCAGAAATGACGGATTAGTTCTCAGAGACATTCTATCTCTATGAAAAAATCAAGTATAAACTCTTGATACATAAAGATTGAAGTTCAGAAATATGTCTGACAGAAGTAATAGCAACCAAAAAACAAGGTTTTCCATGACAAATACTTGAGGTCACAAGAAGAGGCTGGTTCGAAAGGTGCCTTTGTCAGAGCTTATAGAACTAATGATCAATCCCATGGTTGAATACGCTCTCTAAAAGGTGGTTTTAGATGATTCACACCTTTTATGAAGGTCTTGCACAATTTATGGGACATAAGAGAGGAATCTTGGACACCCTCATGAAAATTAGAAATTGCAGCCAAATGAACCCTAATGGTAGACCCGATTGAAACAGGTCGGCCAGATAGTCTAATATTATCAACACTGGTGCTGAAAAGGGGTCTACTTGTTTATCTTTCAGCCAACAGGTAAATCTTTTCCACTTGCTCAGATAAGTAATTCTAGTGGAAGACTTATGAGAAGCAATGAGAATATAACATACTGGTAAAGAAAGATCACTCTGCCTGGCAATCAAGGGAACTGGAGTAGTCAAGCCATTAGCTTCAGGCTGTTCAGTTTGGGATGAATCAGGTTCTGTGGGTGTGAGATCAACTCCGGGGTTGGATGGAGAATCCATGGTCAATCTAGTAGGTGAGGCCAAAGGAAGGGGAACCAAATCTGTCAAGGCCAATATGGTGCTATGAGGATCACCTTGCTCTTCAACCGCCGGGCTTTCTTCAGAAACTGGGGAATGAGAGGAAAGGGTGGAAATGTGTAAAGAAGACCCGAGGGCCAATCGTGGACTAGAGTGTCCCTGGGTGACTGTCCCGGAGGGGGAATCAGGGCGAAGTTGTTGGTCAGGGATGCAAAGAGGTTGCAGCAAGCACGGCCCCAGCAGTGGAACATTTCCGCCACTATCAAGGGATTCAGGGACCACCCGTAAGGTTGAAGAATGCACCTGCTGAGTCTGTCTGCTATCACATTGGAACTCCCAGGAATGTGCGTTGCTAGAAGAAAATGGTTTGTAGCCATTGCCCATTGCCATATCCTCATGGCCTCTCGACAAAGGGGGTAAGATTTGGTTCCACCTTGCTTGTTGATATACCAGACCACCACCATGTTGTCTGATTGAATCACAATTGTCCCAGACGGCAGCAGGGGATGGCATGCTTGCAACGCTAGAAGCACCGCCTTCAGCTCTAGAACATTTATATGCAGATGGGCCTCCAGTTGGGACCAAGTGCCTAGGACTGTCTGTCCCTGACAGAGCCCCCCCACCCCATCGAGGAGGCGTCCGTGGTCACTGTGGCCTTGGGTTGCTGGGGGGAGAAGGGGCGAGACCATTGTGAGAGATTGTGTGTCATCCACCAATTTAAATCCTGTTTGCACCTGTGGGTTACTCGAATCATGGCTGAAAGAGGATGCTGAAAGGGATACCATTGGGTGTGCAGTAGCCATTGTAGGAGCTTCATGTGAAACCTGGCCAGGGGAACAATGGTGATGGAGGCTGCCATGGAACCCAACAGTTGTAGAACCGAGTGAGCCGTTAATTTTTCCTTTGAAAGGATTGGAATTAGTTGTTGCTTTACCCTTAAAATTCTGTGCTCTGGAATAGCAGCTCTGCAATTATTTGTGTCCAAGATAACCCCTATGAATTCTGTTGACTGAGATGGGGTGAGATTGGATTTCTGCCAGTTTATGGTTATGCCTAGCCTTTGAGCAGCGAGGAGAGAGTATGCCAGGGCTTTTTCCAGTAGATGTCTGGTGGGGGCGGAAATGAGCCAGTCGTCTAGGTATGGAAACACCTGGAATCCTTGAAGTCGCAAGTGAGCTGTGACGACTGCCATGCACTTTGTGAACACTCTGGGGGCTGTAGAGAGTCCGAAGGGCAGTACTCTGAACTGGTAGTGACTGACTCCTGCTTGGAAGCGAAGAAATCTTCTTGATGGCCTGTCCACCTTTATGTGGTAGTACGCATCTTGAAGATCTATAGACCACATCCAATCATCTTTTTCCAAAAGCAGGAGGATAGACTGTATTGTGACCATCTGGACTTTTTGTACTCTCACAAACTTGTTCAATACACTGAGATCCAAAATTGGTCTCCAGTCCCCGGTTTTCTGTGGCACCAAAAATAGTCTTGAGTAGAATCCGGATCCTATCTGGTCTGGAGGGACTATCTGGATGACTCTTTTTCTGTAACAACATATATACAGGTTTTGAGGTGGTTTTAATATTGTTTTCTACCTACTTTGATCTTAATTAATACTTATTAAGTTTAATTGATGATTAATTAGTGATTTAAATACAGCATTATGGGTGAGTGTAATTTATTCTGAAGAAGTTTGCTCACTAGGCAAATGAAAAGCGCTTTAAATAAATCTTGATCCTGAAATTATTCTACCCTGGTGGTTCTTGCGTGGTTACTGACCAGTGAATTTTGTAACATCTACAATGACTGTTGGACTCTCCCAGCTGGTCCCAGTGTTTGTTTTAATAGTGACTTGTGGTGTTTTTCATCTTTTCCCAGTATGGCATCTGATTCTGTTACTGAACCAGCTAGCGAGTTCCCCAACGGCACACCTGAGCTACTTAGATCGAGTTCGCCAGGTAGCAATAACCAACTTTTAAAGTCTCCTAACACTCAACCTTCAAAGCCTCCTGATTCTCAAAATATTAATTTAAAATCATTGGACATGCTGCTGAGCAAAATCGATTCAATGTTGCACAGAATCGATTTATTAGAAAAGGCACAATGTGCTAAATCTACTCTGCACTCAAAGACGAACTCAGTTATTAATTGTATAACAGCATCCGGTGCCCTGAATTTAGTGCCTGGCAACATATTCAACAATAATGGAGTTGATGGCAGCCCAAGCGCACACGTCCCATTGAGGAACGCTACGATTCCGCTAGAGACTGAAAATTTACCAAACCCAGTTAACCGGGTTTCTACTAATTCTAACAGCGTGTCTTCAACCATCGGATCTGTAGTGGCAGGTGGAACCGATGACAATGCAGGAAGGCAGAGGAGAATTCCAGCTCCTGATTTTAATGTTAACCTGCAACATGTAGCAGCAGGTTTGATTGAGGACAATGTAGAAAGGCAGAGGAGAATTCCGGCTACTGGTTTCAACGCGAACCAGCAACAGAACGCTCTGGATTTATCGTTGAATCAACAGGGTTCTGGATATTTTGGGCATGACAATTTGCCCAGTTTACCACCTTTGGATGTCAGAGCAAAGAATACATTATCTAAAACTTTTGGTGCTTTGCCATTGAACACTGGTCGACCCTTTGAGGGTAACCTTGCTACAAGTATGAGCTGCCAACAAGAAGGTTCCAGTTCCAATCTAACTGTTACAGGGAATATTAGGTCACAGCCTCTGGTGAGTAACAATAACTTTGTGAATTACCCTGACTTAGCCAATTGGGTTTGTGTTAATCCATCGTTCAACCCTGAAACAGTAACTGCACCTCTTCAGCGTATCACCTCTGAACCTGACATTTCTAGTAACTTAAAAGCACTGGACAATATTATGCTTAAAATTAAAAAGTTACAGCTGGAAATTGCATATTTTAATGAATGTTTAGTTCGAAAAATTGTGCCAAAGGGTTTGAGACATTTTCAATACCCAACTGGGTTGGTTGCTAATTCTGTATTTCATCAGGAATTGATTTCCATGTATGACAGGCATGGTTTTGAGTTGCTTAATGCAATGATTAAACATTATACACTACAAGTTGACGAACTTAACGCGGAAGCAACTGTGTTGGATAATGCAATTAAAGCTGATTCTGTTTTTGATAGGTATAGGTTTGACTATGCCAGACTGTTTAGTAGTATAGACAGTTATTTAGTTAAATTAAAATCTGTGAAGGTTAAAAAACTGGATAGGGATTCCAAAGCGTATAGGGAAGGGGCTGCCTATCCTAATCCTCCTTTAGGGCAAACTTGGAGGACTAATACTCAACCTCATAATACCACTTCTAATCACAATGCTCCCTCTAACATTGTTGAAAGTGTTTTTTCTAACAACAATTCTGAAGCTAATACTCAGGAGGACTTCCCTTTGACCAACGATCATATGCCATTGGTTGAATTACGTAGAAGTGAGAGGATACAGAATAGAAATAACCTTAATTCAAACAACAATGTTAATTCACAGGAGAATTTTTTAGGAGCGAGACCCAAAACCCAACGCCAATGGTTGAATCAACCAAACCAGAGGAGAACCAACCGGTAGTATCCTCGATCCCTAATCTTCAGTTTTCTACCATACATGCAAACATCTCCAACGCCCAAGTGAGAACTGCTCTCTCCAAAGCAAAAAACACAGCATCCATGGGACCTGATGGTGTCCCTGGCTGTGTGCTCCACGAACTCAATGAGGAATTAAACCCACAGCTAGGACAGCTGTTTAATCATAGTCTTACCTCTGGATACACTCCAGGGGTGGCGCACTGCAACTGTGGTCCCACTTCACAAAGGCGGTGCCTCCACCGACCCTGGAAATTACCGGCCCATTAGCTTGACAAGCCTTATCTGCAAAGCCATGGAGAGGATCATAATGGACCTCATAAATAAAGACATAGGGAATTTGCAGACTTTGGATCCATCCCAGTTTGGCTTTGTCAAAGGCAGATCATGCCTTCTAAACTTGGTTGACTTTTTGAAACAGTCACCAAAGCCATTGATGAGGAAAGGCAGTCCATACAGCCTACCTCGATCTGGCGAAGGCCTTTGATACAATACCCCACTCGGGTATCATTGAAAAACTCATCAGCTTAAATGTTAACCCATACATCACAAGATGGGTTGCAAACTGGCTGAGTGACAGAACCCACAGGGTCAGAGTTGCTGGCGCCATGTCAGACTCAAAGCCTGTCACAAGTGGTGTACCACAGGGCTCAGTCCTGGGCCCACTCTTGTTTGGCATCTACTTAGTACAAGCAAACACAGGAGGGTTATGGCTGACAAAGTTTGCAGATGACTGCAAACTGGGCCATAGTAGAAAACACATCTGACACAGATATCCTTCAGAAGGGTCTCACAGAAGCGGATAACTGGTGCCAGAGCCATGGCCTAAAGTTAAATGCCAAAAATGCATAGTCATACCCTTGGGAAAAACAAGGTTACCCTAGCTACCAAATAGGTGGCAATCCACTGAGTACAGAAGAAGTTATCAGGGACCTGGGGACCCAGGTTGATAGTAGTCTGTCATTCGACACCCATGTAGCTAAAGTAGTTAGGAAGACCTTCTACATTGCCCACCTTATCATGAAGGGATTCTCATCTAGATCAAGGAGGTCATAGTCTCCCTATACTCATCACTCATCAGACCAATGATTGAGTACAATGCCCCATTCGAATGTATCTGACCCGACACTTGCAGCAGCTGGAGAGGCCACAAAGTTCCTCACCAAAAGGATAAAGGGTCTCAAACATCTGTCCTATGCTGCCCGACTGAAAGAACTCCAGCTCTATTCAGTCCACACGCTGCTCAGAGGTGACCTTTGCCTAACATACAAGGCCATGTCAAACCCAGATTTGATGAATATGCTTCACCTCAAAAATCTAGATCCGTCAGAGCCACAAGGGGGAGACTTAAACCTCGACACGGCTATTAATAGGACGTGCTGGAGGGATAGATTCATCACCCAAAGACTCCCTATGCTGTGGAATAAAATCCCGGTATATGTGAGGCAGAGCACCTCGCTGGCCTTGTTCAAGAGAAATCTTGACCAATGGATGGGAGATCGCAGATATACCCCAGGGATTACCTCAGTGTCACTGCTCAACAGAGGCACAGCAAAATAATGGGTATAGTTCCCCATACTAAAGGGGTGGCGTAAGCCACAAAACTATGGGCTAGGCTTGTAAATGCCCTCGGGCAGATAGCCTAGTATGAACCTATGAACCTATGAACCTATGTAGAAGAAGCTATTGATATGCCAACATTATCTCCTTTAATGATTAATGTTTGGGATGTTGACCATGTGCAACAGGGCCCAGTCATAAGTACGAACACTTCTGGTGACTTTAAGGTTTACAACTATTCTAAAACTCTTATTACAACCGACATGGCAGATCTTATGGCCAAGGGTCATACGTATGTACCTCATCACAAATTTGATTTTGTGAAGGCTATTATTGATGTCAAAACTTTCACCAGAAAGCTTAATTTTAAACTTATGATGGGTGGGGGAGCTTACACCAACACTTCTAACCAACTATATGTTCCTAGCACTTTTAATCCCCCACTTCACCCTCTCTTGTCGATGTTTGAGCAAGTATGTGAGGTGGATATTTGGTGTTTCAAAAACAAGAACCAACTAAATGGTCTACACATTAATAATACTTCTGAAATTGATTGCATTCAAGCTCTTCGTTCAAATAATTTACGTATTTGTAAGCCGGATAAAGGTGGGGGGGTAGTGATTTTTGACAATGAAGATTATTTTGATCGTATGACTGCATTACTTGATACTCCTGCATATGCACTGAGTTCTTTAAATGAAGTTAACGGTGCTTATCGGATTATTAAGGATCACATTGAGGAAATGTTTTTGGAAGCCAGGATTAATCAAGACTTATATAACTATATGTCAACTTCCTACCCCAGGACCCCTTACTTTTTCGGTATACCCAAAATCCATAAGAACTTGATTGATCCACCTATGCGCCCCTTGATTGACAGTCGGGGTTCACCATCTTACGCATGTGCTAAAGTAGTGGATCATATATTACATAAATATATTGTATTAGAGGTGCAGATTTGCAAAGATTTGTGGACATTTCTATCCAAAATAAATGAGTTACACTACGAGGACCACTTCAACTTCCTTACGGTAGATGTTAAAGATTTATATACCTGTATCCCGCAGGATATAGCAATCGATTGGGTAGGTGATAGGTTAAGAGCTAGAGACGCTAGTGCTTATGACATCTCATTGGTAGTTGAACTTTTGGATTTAACATTATCCAAGAATTTCTTTATGCTTGGAGACAACTACTATTTACAGACCGTGGGAGTTGGTATGGGTTCACCCTATGGTGCCAGTGTGGCGAACTTGGTCATGGCACAGTGGGAGCATCAATTTGTCCTTAATCATCCACTACATATTAAACAGTCAGTATATTATACACGTTATTTAGATGATATATTCATCCTTTTTAATGGAGATGAGGCACAGGCTGTAGAATTTGTTAACCATCTAAATTCCACGACAGACTTTCTGGTGTTCACTTCTACTTTTAGTGATAAGCAGATACCTTATCTTGATATTATGTTAGAAAAGGACCCCACTACTTTAGGTTATATATCTAAGATCCACAGGAAGTCTACTTAATTCAATACCTTGTTGCACTTTACAAGTTGTCACCCATTTACACAGAAACGAGCAGTTGTTAAAGGACAACTTGTAAGGGCGGCAAGAATCATCAGTAGGGACGACATGTACACAGCAGAATGTACAACTCTCAAAAAGATGTTTTTGAGTCGAGGTTATTCCTCTAAACTAATCGAAGACCTAATTAATGAGGTTTCACTAAAAAGGAGATCTAATATGTATGTACCATTATTACAAATTAAGGAAAGGGTGGACTCCATAACATTGCCACTTCCTGTGAGTAGCTCAGCTTTGGAAACCGTGGATAGGGCTACTGAGTTGGATGTCCCCAGATTTATCACTACTTTTGCAGTGGATAGCAATAGTTCGTGGCATATTATCAGAAAGAATTGGCACTTGTTTAGAGCAGATCCAGGGGTGTCTGCTAAATTAGGTTTGATTCCAAAGGTGACATACAGGAAAGCTAAGAACCTTAAATCTTGGTTTGAGATGAAACCACCTCTCACAAGATCCCCGGGAATGTTCAAATGCCACACCTGCAATTTCTGTAATTATATAATTGAATCCAGTAGATTTTCTATTAACAAGAAAGAATTTAAATTAAAACATAGGAATAATTGCAATTCCAAGATGCTAGTCTATCTAGCACAATGCCAAAATTGTTCGGCATATTATGTAGGGAAAACTGAACGTAAGTTCAAGGAGCGTATTTACGAACACCAGTACGCCATAAGGAAACACAAATTAACCAACGCCCTTGCCAAACATACTGTTGACTTCCCAACCCACCAGTTTAAATTTATTGCAATAGACCAGTTAGTTGGGGACAACAGAGGTGGTCCTGCTTCATTAAAACTACTTGCACTTGAACTGTATTGGCAGATAAGGTTGGAGGCTTACCACTATCCAGGCCTTAATGAAGCATGTTCGATTTCATGTATACTAAGTATTTTGAGCCTCAAAAGGTAGACACATATATATGTATATTTTTTACACATACATTTTTCTATACATTCTTATATATTTTTACATACATATTTTATACAGGTGTATATATATATATATATATATATATATATATATATATATATATATACACACACACATATATATAGTATATATATTTTTTTGAAGTACTTTTTAAAATCACATGATATACAAGCTATTGAACATTGTTTAGTTTGGATTTAAACTGAAGACTATTACCATCACCATTACCATGTTTTACCCTGGTAAGGAACCACTAAGTGGGTTGTTGTGACCGATAAAGTCCTTATCTGAAGTGTCTATTTTCCTAAGTATTTCTATAAGTATTTTTATAAGTATTTTTATATGTATTCTTATATGTGTTTTTTATTTTCAACAAGTTTATTTTCAAAAGGTTAGTGCATATTTATACACGTATACACTTGAAATGATTTAGGAATGTTTTTATGTATATTAAGCTGTAACAACATATACACAGGTTTTTGAGGTGGTTTTAATATTGTTTTCTACCTACTTTGATCTTAATTAATACTTATTAAGTTTAATTGATGATTAATTAGTGATTTAAATACAGCATTATGGGTGAGTGTAATTTATTCTGAAGAAGTTTGCTCACTAGGCAAACGAAAAGCGCTTTAAATAAATCTTGGTCCTGGAATTATTCTACCCTGGTGGTTCTTGCGTGGTTACTGACCAGTGAATTTTGTAACATCTACAACGACTGTTGGACTCTCCCAGCTGGTCCCAGTGTTTGTTTTAATAGTGACTCTTTTTCTTAACAGCTTTTCTATCTCTAGTGCTACTTCTTCCCTTTGAAGGGGTGGAATGTCGGGAAGATTTTTTTAAAGGGACGGGACAAAGATCGAAGGGGATATGATAACCTCTGGTTATGATTCTTTGTACCCAAGAATCAGTGGTGATGGTTAGCCAGGCAGAAGGGTACAAGGAGAAACATCCCCCAACCACCTCCAGAAGAAAGGAATTGGGCCGCTCTTCAGGAGGGCTGGTAGGATTGACCAGGGAAAGAATCCCTGGAACCCTGGTTATGCGGTATCCCTCTGCCCTGAAAGGAGCGTCTTCCCTGTGAGTTTCCCCCCTCTGCCTTTGGGGGAGAACTTGGCCTGTGTGTCACAGAAAGGACCCTGAGAGTCCTTGAACCATATCTTCCCACTCTTTTGGTTTCAGGAGAAAACACATTGAGGGGAAGAATAACAGACACCTACGGCAGAAAGGGTCTTACCGTCCTGTTCACATCTGGCCAGTGTGCTTTTAACTTTGGGCCCAAACAACAAGGAGGGCTCAATGGGGACATTAAGAAAAGAAGACTTAAAAGGTTCTGCGAAGTTGCACAAGCGCATCCAGGTGTGTTGTCTCAAGACCGCAGCTGAACCCGGTGCTCTAGCTGCTCCTTCTGATGTGTGAGATATCAGTCGCATAGAGGAGTTAGATATAGATTCAATGGTGGCCAGCTGAGAGGCCACTTTATCATGGACCTCATCAGAAATGGCACCAGCCAAGGTTTCAGAGAGTTCAGAAACCAGATCCCTTTGAAGCCTGGTAAAATGTGCCATAAAATTCAGGGACCTGATAGCAAAGGTCGCTGAAGCAAAGGTGCGCTTCCCTATCCTGTCCAGGGCCTGGGACTCTCTGTTAGGTGGATAGACAGTCTGGCTTTCTTCTTCTGCCACATCCTTTTTTGTTGCAGCCGCCACCACCAAAGCATCCACAGGAAGACCTTTGAAGTAATGGGGATCTGAAGCAGGAGGGGAAAAGATCTTATCTGGCCTCCGGGGAATAGCTTCGACAGCATCAGGGGCCTTCCAAGCACGCTGCACAATGAACCTGATAAGTTCATCAGCAGGTGGAGTAATCCAGGAGGTAGTGGGCTGGGAGCGAGAGGCCTGCAGGAACACAGATTCCTCAGGGGTTGGATTAGAGGACTGCCAATCACCTCTCTGTTTCAGGATTTTGAGGATATCGCCAAAGGATACCTCAGAGGGTGACAGAGGGGATTCTTTCCCCTCATCGAAATCTGTGTCTTCTGTGAGGGACTCCTCTGTGGAGTCCATGTGCTTCCTCTTACACAAACTTTTCCGGTGGATCTCCTCAGTGGAGAAGCTGGGGAAGACAATGGAAAGGGGGATTCCTGAGGGAATATGTCTTGTGGCCCTTGCACCCGGTATCTGCTAGATGCGACTTGTGAAACCAGTGTACCAGAGGAGGGCGGAGGTATAGACAGTCCGGTATTGCCAGCAGCAGCGAAAGTCTTCTCCATCAGTTGGAAGGCTGGTCCACTCGAAGAGGAGTGTATGTCTAGGACAGGGGGCACTCCTCCCCTAAGTGGCTCAGCCTGCCGACACGGAGTTCCTGGATGGCTGTGGAGCAGCAAGCTATGCATGTCACAGCTGACATCCTGGGTCGTAGCAAAACTTTCCTGCCATGAAGGCAACTGCAGATCCTTAGTGAGATCCATAAAGGGACCCGCAGAAGGGGAAGACTGTGCTATATCCATGGACTTCAAAGGCAATGAAGGAGGAGAATAAGAAGTTATCTTTGGAGATGGGTGATCACCTCCCAAGGAAGGATAGTTTGTGATGGGTGGAATACCTCTGGCCATCAATGCCTGTTTCACAAGACACAACACATCATGTTCGGAGAGACTTCTAGTGGACCTCACAGAGACTGAGGGAGAAATAGGCCTGTCCACAAAAGAAGCAGACTCGGTGCCTATCTCATTCTGACTGCACCAAGGACAATGGTGCAGAGAAAGACTGGACTACTGTTGTCTGCACCGAAGAAGTCATCGGTGCTGAGGTCATTGTCTGCACTGACACAGGCATCAGTGCCGAAGTGGCTGTTGGTGCCGAAGTGGTGGGAGTCAGTGCCGAAGCTGGAACCGACAAAACTGGAGTCAACAATAAAGGCCTCGGTTCCGAGGAAGATGTCAGAGCCGACGCGGTCAAGGTCTGCACCGACTGAACGGTCAGTGCCGATACAATGGTAATGGTCTGAACCGAGGAGCCCCTCGGTGCTGATATATAGAAGGCTGCAGGAGAGGATGGGCGAAATCACTAATGGAAGGTCTAGGCACCGAAAGCACTGGGGTTGACTGAGAGAGCTCCGGAGCCATAAATTTAGCCTTTTTAGGTTTTGGTTGGTGAGAGTCCCCAGCCGGGGGCCTTAGTAGAAACATCCCTTTTCTTATGGGCTTTAGGAGGGGTTGAGACCTCCGACCCAGAAACAGCCTCTGAAAAGGGAGATTTTAGAAGTCCCTTCAGTATCAGCTTGTTTTTCCTTTCTAACAAGGTTCTATTAGAAAAGTTCTCACAAATAGTACAGGGTGGTTCAACAGATAAATGGGAAGCTCCCAAACAATAAACACACAAAGACTGTGCATCAGAAGTAGGCAGTTTGTGTCCAAAATCAGAACACCGCTTAAACCCCGGACTACCTTTTTTATCTGCCATATTAATTAATAGAAAAGTACCAACAATGGTACAAGAGAGTACCCGAAGGTATAAGAGAGAAAAGGGAAAAAGATTATCAATGATGGTAAAGAGAAAATACCTTGCGGTAAAAGTAGTAAGTAAAAGACAGAAAAACCTGAGGAATTTATGAACGCTAGATGCGACAGGGTAAGAGACAATAAAATATCAACTTTTCTGACAGAAAGGTAATTTGTAAAGCAATTAAACAACAACTGACTGTACTTAGCTCAAGAGACGTAGCTTGACAAGACTGGATGGCAACGTGGCAAACAAAATCTGGGGTAACAGAGACAGGGAATTGTGGGTAAGAGTTTAGCTCCAGAGTCTGAAGCTGACACAAGCTTGGAAAATGGCTGGCTCGGTTCCGAGCTCGGAACTGATACCCCATGCTTCAGGAATATCAGATTTTCTTTTCCTAACACCTTTAGATGAAATCACCCCACCTTTGACAATGCTGAGGTGATACTTGCCAAGCTCAGTATTAACACACAAAAACATATAATAATAATTGGACCCTATATCCCACCCGGGGATTAATATCCACACTTTAGAAAACATTTTAAACTGGACCTCAAGTTCACTACCCCAGGAAACAGTACTCATGGGCAATTTTAATATTGACTGGTCTAACTGTAACTCCCTAAACTCCACTAATCACATCAATCTCTATGGTTTCACTCAACTCATACAATCCCCCACTAGGATAGACAAGTCATCCAATAAACACTCCATTCTCGACTGGATCTTAACTAACAAACCTGCCCACTCTCCTCACTCTGCTTGTCTCCCTGACAGCCTCAGCAACCATCTCCCAACTTAGCTACTAGACAAAAAAATCAACCAAAGCAAACAAACTACCTATAAACAAACAGAATAAAAAAACACCTGAATCTCAGTAACTTAGTAAACTGTCTCTTACACTGTAACTGGTCACCACTTGAAATGCTTCCTTTTAGATGATGTGGTAGAATATTTTAATACTATATTCCTCTGTATCTTAGACACACAAGCTCCTTCTAGAACCATAAGGGGTAAAAATAACTTTCCCCCAAGGCTAAACAAATAAACTAGGTATCCCCTAAAAACATGTGACAAAGCCTGGGAACCTTGGCAAAAAAACTAAATCCTTAACTGCAAAACAAACTTACCAGGAACTGAGAAATAAGGCAAAAAAACAAATCAAACAGGACAAAATACAGTATTTTTCTGATATTCAATCAAAACATAGAAATAACCTTCACAAATTCTGGTCAGCAATAAACAACATCCTCCTACTGGCAAGGCAAGCACCCCCATCCCCATCATTTTATAATAATTCAGATAACATAGCTACCCAATTCAACAAATACTTCACAGAAGCTATTTTTGCCCTCTCTGTCAATCAACCCTCTACTCGCACAGCAAACACTCTTAAACTGGGAAAAAACACCACCTTCACCCTTAAACCAGCCCGTACTGCTACTATAAAAAAAATGCTTAAATTAAAGCTCAACACACTAGCTGCAAACAATTTACCAGCAGAATTTCTAAGACTAGCTGCAGATGGAATAGCCTATCTAGTATCCATCCTTATCAACAGATCTGTATCTGATCACCATGTCCCTCACATTTGGAAAACTTCCCACATCATTCTTGTCCATAACGGTGGACATTCAAATGATCTAACTATCGACCAATTGCAATCCTATCTCCTCTAAGATTTATTTATTTATTTATTTTACATTTGTTTACCGGGAAAGTCCGACTGGACACAGATCAATTTTCAGTGGAGGCCCGGGGAGAAAGGCTCCAAGAAAAATACAAAACATACATTAAAATATAATACATTACAATAAATGAGACAGCATTAATAGCTTTTACATACATCATTGAAAAATAATGTGGCGGAGGGTTTACTATCAAAATGTTGAGATTCATATGGTCTAATGCTCATTTGATCGACCCATATGGTTGACACATGAATATTAAGTAGTTCATTTGGTCGACAGGAAGTGCATGCAAATTACCTGTTGACATTATGTTAACAAAAGGGCAAGGATACCCTTGTCAGCACTGTTGTGCGATCTCAGAGTTGTAATATATAAGTAGCAGGGAGTGTGGGGGTGCAGGGGGGCACAGCCCACCTGCAAAAACACTACTGTTAGTGCTGCAGGTGTTTTTCGACCATTTAAACTTTGACTTTTTTCAGTATTTTGAATGTTCTCTGTAATGTCTTTCGACGTTCTGTCGACCATATGAATTTCAACATTTTGATAGTAAACCGTGGCAGAGATTAACAACTTATACAGTAAAGACATTTTTTTTTTGTTTTTTTTTGTTCAGTAAGGTAGTTATCAGTCGTTTGGCATGTTTTCAGGAGAAAAACTACCTAACTGGTCACCAGCAAGCTGTTTGTTGTCAAAAGATACTCGAGAGAATTCTTCATATGCAAATCACAGACTACCTAAATACTAACAGTCTACCATTATGCAGCACTGCTTCTGATGACACCACAGTACAACAACCATACTAATTTCATTCATTAACACAATTAACCATCACAGAAACAATAGCAAAAATGTTTCTTCCATCTTTCCAGACTTATCGAAAGCCTTTGATATGGTCTCAAACAACAAACTTATTAATGCCCTCTCAGAGCTGAATCTGTCACCATCTAGTCTGGACTGGTTCCAGGACTACCTAACTGGTCACCAGCAAGCTGTTCGCTGGCAACAAAATCTTTCACCCCTCCTACCCACGACCTTAGGAGTTCCCCAAAGCTCTATATTAGGTCCCCTACTCTTCTCTGTATTTCAGCCCCTAAAGCCTTAGTCATTCAGTATGCAGATTATTCCACACTATGTGCCACTTCAAAACTATGTAAACTACAAACACTAACACAAGAGTCCTTCAAAAAAGTAGAGACCTGGCTAACAAATTACCACCTTATTCTAAACCTTAAGAAAACCAAACTTATGCTATTCTATCCTTCTAAAACTAAAGTACCCCACCCACATTCAAAATTATATCAACAAACAAGACCATCATCTCATCCTCACTACACACCAAACTTCTGGGAGTAAATATTGACAGCGATATGATATTTGACATACACATAGCCCAAACTATAAAAAAGTACACAAAAAACTAGGGACCTTATACAGAACCAAGCAGCAAAAAAGAAGGAAATAAATGGTGTAAAGTTCACTAATAACCACCAAACATACACCACTGGAAAGCAGAGTCCTTGGACAAATGGAAATACCTGAAAAAACATATTTAATTAGCGCACAGTGAAGCACAGAAACGTTTTCATCACACTTTGACTTCATCATATTAAAAGAACATTACCTTCCCCCTGCCTTTATACTTCCTGTGGTTGTCACTAACCAATCAAATAAAATACTTCATTAAACTCAGTTAAACAAAGTTAAAAGCCTTCACATAAACAACCCTGTGCAATATACCAACTTAATTTTCAGTATAATCATAAAATTCATGTACAAAATGTTAATAAAACAGTTAAAATACATTACAATACAAATAAAAAAACTTTATGTATAAAAAATAGTGTGTAAAAACACTTTCATTCATAAGACTTGCACTCATTCCCCCTCTAGTGGACAACCTCTGTCTCATAGTAATAGTTAGTTCTTAAAACTTTCAAACACCCTTACAGTTTTGCAGCTCTTAGTTTTAAGACAGGGACTATATTAATGTGTCCATTAAGGCCAAGGAAGCAATTGGCTTCTAGTTTAACTTGCCAAAAAAGCCCTCTATACTCCGGTTTCACTTCCCATGCCTCACCCCTTAGATCTATAGGGACTTTTTCCAAAACAAAAAAACTTATATTTTGCCTGAATACAGTTTTTAGTGTGTTTGTATACGGTGTTGGTTTCCTTCTTAATACTAATATCCCTATGATGCTCACAGATATGGTTCCTTAACCTTCTTTCTGTCTTCCCAGTATAGATTGCACAGCAGGAATTACATACTTAAATATATATAACCCCTGTAGTGTTGCAATTATAAAAGGAATCAACCGTAGTCACCATATTCCTGCTTGGAATATTAACCCTCCCCTCATTCAGAATGTGGACACATTGGGAAAACAATCCGCATTTAAATTTTCCTGTCCTTCTAGTGGTTGCTTCTCCTGTCCCTCCTGAGATCCCTTTCTCCAGCAGTTCTTTAATATTATTCTCCTTCTTGTATGTTATCTGGAGTTTGTTAGACTTCAAGGAAGAAAGGTCTGTGAAATCTAAAAATGTCCCCAATTCATTAAAATAATATCTCTACAAATCTTCAAATCACCATTGTATTCCATAATAAAGGCTCTGTCAAACCTCATCCCTGTATCTTCTGTTGGGGGTACTCTGGTAATTGGTGGTCCTTTACTCAACAAAGGGTAAAAATGCCCTCCTCGTTTAGACATAACCTCTTCCTGAATAGTAAGAATCAACTCTTCAGGGTACCCCCTTTCTAAAAAGAATTTCAACATGGTTTCACATTCCGTCAGAAAGCTGCCTTCATTGGAGATCATTCTACTAGCCCAAATAAATTGCCCCTTAAGTATACTTCTTTTTTGGGACATAGGGTGTGCACTAGAAAAATGCAGAAAACAATTTGAGTAGTTTCTTTTCTATAAACAGTTGATTTAAGACCATCCTTAACTTATGTATGGTGACATCTAAATAATTCATCTTGTCCATTGTTACTTGATGTATAAATCTTAAAAAACTAGTAGAAGTTTCCAAGTACTTCATAAATTCAGAAAACTTACTCTGGGTATCATTCCAAAAATACATATGTCATCCAAAAATCGTTTATACACGATCCAGTAGGACTTAAAGTCAGAATTCAAAATGTATTCATGCTCCCACATGGATAAAACAATATTTGCATATGTAGGAGCACAGTTAGCCCCCACTGTGAAAACCTGTTGAAATTCTTTTTATAAAGGGGGTACCCTGAAGAGTTCATTCTTACTATTCAGGAAGAGGTTATGTCTAAACGAGGAGGGCATTTTTACCCTTTGTTGAGTAAAGGACCACCAATTACCAGAGTACCCCCAACAGAAGACACGGGGATGAGGTTTGCTAGAGCCTTTATTATGGAATACAATGGTGTTTTGAAGATTTGTAGAGATATTATTTTTAACGAATGGGGGAAATTTTTAGATTTCACAGACCTTTCTTCCTTGAAGTCTAACAAACTCCAGACAACATACAAGAAGGGGAACAATATTAAAGAACTGCTGGAGAAAGGGAACTCAGGAGGGACAGGGGAAGCAACCACTAGAAGGACAGGAACCTTTAAATGCAGATAGTGTTCCTAATGTGTCCACATTCTGAATGAGGGGAGGGTTAATATTCCAAGCAGGAATATGGTGATTATGGTTGATTCCTTTTATAATTGCAACACTACAGGGGTTATATATATTTCAGTATGTAATTCCTGCTATGCATTCTATGTTGGGAAGATAGAAAGAAGGTGAAGGAACCGTATCTATGAGCATCATAGGGATATTAGTATTAAGAAGGAAATCAACACTCTATACAAACACACTAAAACCTGTATTCGGACAAAATTTAAGTTTTTTGTTTTGGAAAAAGTTCCTATAGATCTAAGGGATGGGGCATGGGATGCGAAACTGGAGTATAGAGAGCTTTTTTGGCAAGTTAAACAAGAAGCCAATTGCTTCCCTGGCCTTAATGGACACATTAATATAGCCCCTGTCTTAAAACTAACAGCTGCAAAACTGTAAGGGTGTTTGAAAGTTCCCAGCTTATAAGAACTATTACTATGTTACAGAGGTTTTCCACTAGAGGGGGCATGAGTGCAAGTCCTAAGAATGAAAGTGTTTTTACACAGTACACATTGTTTTTTTTTCGATTCTCAGCTAGAGCGTCTTCTGTGTGGAGACATGCGTGAATGGGCGTACCTTCATTGAAGGTTGTGCATCAGGGCCGGCAGCTCGGCATGTAAAAATCTACTGCCAATCATTACCGGACTGGAGTTCCGCTGTGGCGACCCCTAACCAGGAAAAGCCGAAAGACACAACAACAGCACTGTTTTTTACAAAAAGTTTTTTTTATTTGTAGTAATGTATTTTAACTGTTTTATTAACATTTTGTAAATGAATTTTATGATTATATTGAAAATTAAGTTGGTATATTGCACAGGGCTGTTTATGTGAAGTTTTTTAACTTTGTTAACTGAGTTTAATGAAGTATATTACTTGATTGGTTAGGGTACGGGGGAAGTTAATGTTCTTTTAATATGATGGTCTAAGTGTGACAAAAATGTTTCTGTGCTTGACTGTGCTTTAATTAAAGAATTTTTTTTCTGTTTTTCAAGTATTTCCATTTGTCCAAGGACTCTGCTTTCCAGAAACAAGCAGTATCTTACAAAAAAACACAAGAGCTACTATTGCTCAATATCATCTAATCTCGACACTACTCTATGCATCACCCATACTATCTAACTTAAGAAAAAACAACTTAGCAAAACTAGGCTCCTCTTATAACAAAATTGCCAGATATGCAGCAAACTTCCCCTTTAGGTGTCATCAGTGTTCAGCACTCAGAAAACTCAACTGGTTTGAACTCCCTCAACTCTTGCTCTTTAATCAACTTTCCATGGCCCATAAACTCTTCTATCATCCTGCGAAAATATCAGCTTTGCAACACCTACTGCAGCCATACTCTAGTGCCAGAACATTAAAGTCTAGCAGTAAATCTCTTATACAAATAACCACAGCCAACAATCTTGCTGGGAAAGCCCTCTTCTCAAACTACATTGCCAAAACCTGGAATGCACTACCAACTAACATAACATCATCAACCATCTTAACTCAATTAAAAAAAATGGTAAAACACACTTATCCACTAGGTGGGTATTGCTCCTGATTAAACTGTCTCTCTTCACCTAGAACTATTTCTCCTTTTACCAGTCTTTTCTTTACGCTCTGTTAAATAGCTGAAACTAAAGGTTCCCTCTGAATGTGTATTTTCTAACTTATTCTTTGTAGTATCTAAACAATGTCTGTATGAATCTGTATCTCTTGACGACTGCTTTAAGTTTCTCATAGTAATCTAGAATGTTCTTACCTTTGGTTAAACCTTTATATACTGTTATGTACTTTATGTTTAGCTCATCTTCCAGGGTCTTTGCTGAAAAGGGACATGTGTCCAGTCGGACCTTCCCGGTAATCAAATGTAAAATAAAATAAAAATAAATCATAACTACCTTCAGGCTAACTAATATGCATTTTGGAGTACTGCTCACCTATAACTGAGAGCCTCTTTTACTTGGAGGGAGAGACCTACAGAAAAAGTAGCATTATTGCAGCCACAGTCACCTCAGGGGAATTCTTCCAGCTAGTTCCACAGAAAGAAGAGACAGGCCCCAAGGTGAAGCTAGCTGTTCCTCCTCCCAGACACCGGGGACATTGTTGAACAGGACTAGGAGTTTCTCTGTGCACAAATGAAACTTGCTGCCTGAAACCATGCCTTTCACATCCACACAAGGACGGTAACAAGAAAGTCATTTTGATTTTTACTCCCCTTCTACCTTTTCTATGAGGTGTGGGATAAGCGGAAATGGTGGGGAAGCATACAGAGCCTTGTGCTCTACATCCATAGTCATAACTACCTCATTCTTAACCTGCTACACCATGCAGGTCACAGAAAGGACTGTGACCTCCTGGGTATAGGCCAATCTTTGGAGTGTTCTGCCTCTGGACACCACAGTTAGGTATGGTCTCTGAATCCACAGGTCCAGGTCACAGCATCAGACAGCTCATTCACATTTTTGGCAATGTGAGAAGGCCATTCCTACTTTCATGTGCATGGTGTATGATTTTATTCTCATTTGCATGTTAAGATACAAGATAGAGTGTCTGTCTGTCTGACAGATTAAGGGGAGGACAAACTGCCAAACTAGAATGTAGAAAAAAAATTTAATGAGAAAAACACTATAATATTAGTTAAAATCAGAGAGATTTTGCAAAGGCAAGGCCAACTGAGAGCATCTATGCCCCCTCAGACACATACATACACATACATATTATTATCAATTACAGACAGTTGTATAACTGTGCCTGAAGACATCAGAAAGATTTTTTTTGCACCAAAGACATCAGGGCCAGAAGCACTGCTGAGACCTCCAAATGGGTAATGTGATGCCTTATTTCAAAGGACTATGCTGCATGCACAATGTGGGAGTGGTACTGATGGACTCCACAGCCCACAAGTAAAACTTTTCTTCTTAATATCTGAGATGATCTGGCTGCGGAAGGGAACAGCCACCTGCAGACTGATGAATACATTCTACTATTTCAGAGCCTGAGAAAGGATCCATCACCAAAAGAAGGTTCATGATAGAAAAAATGATCTTAAGTCATGAACATCTGAAGTCCACTCCTACACCTGTATCCTAACATCTGCAAATGGTACCATGACAGTTGACTGTATACACCTTAGATAACAGGCTGTAATAAAAACAAATATAACAATAATTTCCCACAATAACTTAATACACACACACACACACATATATATAAATACCATTAATTACAGCCCACTTGTATGATTGTGATTGTACATTGCAGAAGGTTGACAGTGATCAAATGAATGAATAAATAAAATGTTATGAGAAACACACTAAAATATTAGTCAAAATCAGAGACATTTTGCAAAGGCAAGGCCAACTGAGAGCATCTATCCCCCCCCCCCTTACACGCATACATAGACATATACAGTATCATCAATTACAGACAACAGACAGTAAAATGACTGTGACAGTACAACCCAGAAATTTGACCACAATCAAATGAATTAATAAATAAATACCAGCCACATAAGAATTTATCCTCTCAGCTTATTGCTGTAAGAATACGTTCTGCACCATCCATCTTTTACTTTTGTAGCTCTTTTTGCTTAACTGTTACGGTCCTGGTGGTGTGCAGGAGGCATATTTCACTGTTTTTTTATAATTTTGTGGATAACCAGTAATAAGGTTATCAGACCTGATCAATTAAACAGAGCAGACAACAAGCTTTACCAACATTCATCCGAAGCCTTATACACCTTTCCTAAACATACTCAGCAGCTCTGCATTATGTCAACCATTATACTGTATGTTAAGGTCTTAAACATATTCCTGCTAAATACCTATATGTGTTAGGCTGCTTGCATGCCACCGAGGCGAACTTCTGCTGTACACCTCCCCCTTCTGTTCCCTCACCCTCCGTCTAATTATTCTACCCCATAACCTACTATACTAATACTGATTCCAGAATTGTATCTATTTGTGTGACTATTGTCTACCTCTCCTCAACAGCACCCTTAGTAGGGGTCCTAATGGAGAGATGAAAAGTCAGCAAGCAAAGGAGAGTTATTCTTCTTCTTCTTCTTTTGGCTTTTCCCAGTTAGGGGTTGCCACAGTGGATCACCTGTCCACTCATGATTGGCAGTGGAGTTTTACAGTGTCGAGTTGCCAGCCCGGTACCCAACCTTCCACAGAAGGCACACACACGCACACACTCACACCTAAGGACAATTTAGAGTGTCCAATCCACCTACAGCATGTCTTTGGGATGTGGGAGCAAACCGGAGCACCCGGAGGAAACCCACGCGAACACAGGGAGGACATGCAGATTCTGCACAGAAGGCACCCCAGCCAAGGATCGAACAAGAGAACCTCTTGCTGTGAGGTGGCAACGTTAACCGCTGCACCACCATGACTGAGAGTAGTAGTACTGAAATTGAATTCACCCTCAAGTTTTGGTGAAATTATGTATTGTTGCTATTATGTAAAAAGCCAAGAATTTCCAGAAAAAAAGATATACAAAATGATTAAGAGAGAAATTAGAGAAAAGGAAAATACTTCCGCAGGAAAAACTGTCAGAAGCTTCAAATAAAAATTTGTGTTCATTAATGCAACAGATTTTTGAAAAACAGTATATAGATCAAGAAACTTTGATCTGTTTGGAAAAAGAAGCATCTGAGGAATGTGAGAAAATATAAACAACAAAACCTAGAGATATTTGAAAAATAAAAAAAAATAAATATGGACGTGGGAAAGAAAGAGAGATTTGATATGGTACAATATTTATGCAAAGGAGAAAGCCAAGTTAACTAATATAGAGAAAGCAGTCTCAAAGATATTCAAAGAGAAATACAGACAAAGACATCCAGATATGGCAAATTTCACAATAAAAAAATTAATATCACAAAGATGTAATGTGGAAAAGAAGATTAATAAAATGGAAGATAAATAAATCGAAGTTGAAGTTATGGAGTGCCTGAGAAGTGAAGGATTTAATGTAGAAGGTCTAACACAGACTATATCAAGGCAAGATGGAATAAGTCCCCAGAATAAGGAAAAGCAAGAAGATCAGGAGACATGTGAAGAAGAAATATGGACATGGGAAAGAAAAAGAGATTTAATATGGTGCAATATTTATGTAAAGAAGAAAGCAAACCTAACCAATACAAAAAGAGCAGCACCAAAGATATTTGAAGAGAAATACAGGCAAAGGAATCCGGATATGGAAAACTTTACAATACAAAAAATAAGAAGACTAAGAAGAAAAGTATAAAAAGAGATTAGTAAGAGAAGTCAAAGAAATAGAAATTGGGGCTATGGAGCGGCTGCAAAGAGAAGGATTCACTGTAGAAAATCAAATACAGAAAGCACCACAACAGGATAGAGCAATGGATATCTAAATTAAGGGGAAACCAGTGGAACAGGAAGTAATTGGTCAGGTGTCATACCAAGATATTTTAGAGCCTTCCACAGTAGATGAGTATAAACGTTCACTTGAAGCTAGTCAGCAAGGAAAGGAACAGGAAACTGTGGAAACTCTGATGCAGTCAATGTTGAGGAGTGATAGGCCAGTGAGTTCCCATATGACAGAGCAACAGATGGCAAAGGATGAAATTGAAGAGAATGTGACACAGGAAGATGCTATAGAACTTTCTGTAGAATGCCCACAGGAAATGGAAAACAAGGGATGTGCCCTCAGTTTGGAAGAAAATGAGGTAAGAGAAGAGTTCATAGGTAGGTACTAGGCTATTGGCCCAAGGGCCTATGTAAGCCTAGCCAACAAGGTTCCCTGGCTTATGCCACCCAATTAAGTTATTTTCCCTGTGCCCCTGTCGAGCAGCACCACAGAAGTGTGGGGCTGTATTTCCTATTTCCCATCCACTCATCAAGATTTTTCCTGAAGAGTGCTAATGAGGAACTTTGCTTGACATAGATGGGTAGCTTGTTCCAGAGTATGGGAGTTCTCTGGGACAGGAATATATCCCTCCAGTATGTCTGGAAGAAGTTTAGTGAGCTCCAGCATGTGTCCAATGGAGATCATGTCTCAAGCCTAACTGTCATTTCTGATCTTTCTTAAAGCCAAAGCAAATAAAGGGAACCACCCTCACAGTAAGAAATAGACTACAGTCAGAACATTTGCAGACCACTGGAGGAGTCAACAACCTTTGTAACATCACTTGTACAAGAGGATGTAACATCATATGACATAATGTTCCTTCTTGGATGCTAAGGAGGCCTCTTCTGCTTTCAGGTTTGTCTATGTTTACCAGAGGAATATTAGTATGTGGCAACAGAACATCATATAGACCTTCCTCAGAGATGAAGGCCTGCTTTTTCCTGAGGAGATCATAGACCAAGACTGAGACAAGTCTGCAGAACAGTATTTCCCTAATCATAAGGGGTATACAGATGTTTGTTCCTAAGCTCTATCACAAGGAAAGGCAGTCTCAACCATACCATTCTGTGCAGGCATGCAGTCTTACAAGGAATCATTAAAGTCAAAATTACGCTAGAACACACAGGATCCCACCATGAATGCTGTGGACATGGTCTCATAAGTATCTTCCTTAAGGCCAAACACTGAGAGGGGTTCTCACTTATGCAGGGCCCTTTTACACAGTTCTTTCTAAAAATGGTTCAAGTGAGGAAAACAGTTGAGTACTACACGGCAGAAGGGTACACCATCATGATACACTTGCCAACCATACTGAACTGCCTGACTGAAGATAAAGTGATAAAAAGCTGCTGTATTTGAGGCCTATGTAGGAATGAGAAGAACATATAAAAGTCAGCATCAGTATGCTAAGTGAGTTCATCTGCCACTCTTACAGTAGTGTGCAACAGGCATATTATTACCTCTTTAATGGATAACAGGGAAGAATGTGGAGTCTACAAGTTGTTAATATAACATTCCCAATGACAAACTACTGGGGAAGATTGACCCATATCTCCTTAACAGTCTTCCACAAAAAAAAAAAAAATTCTACTGACATCTTCTGCAGAAAGGAAAAGGGATAACAGGCAAGTCCAAGCGCCTTCTCTTCAGTGTATTGACTTCTCAGATAGATTGGTAATCAGCTTTTAAAGCTGTCAATTCTACAGAGGGCACTTTGTTTATATTCTCTGACAACACTAAAACAGATTTACTGGCTTTCAAAGGCTTTGAAAGCTGGTAAAACACATTGCATTCCTATAATATTTTTTGTGAAACTCGTAGTACATGAAGCAGATAAAGCTTCATATACTACAAAGTATTATAATTAGGTCCCAGTTAAACCCCTTTAATATGAGTTCTCTGTGTATGCCATCAAGTTTTGAGCTTTGCTTTCATGGCATCAGTGTCTCGAACACATACTAAGCTGTTTATTATAGTTTATCTGTGCATGCAATAACGTTACTGCACATTATTGTATTCAAACATGTCAACATTTGCTTTGTCAACATTTTCTGCTCTACATTTGTACTGTTGACATTTGGGTCTTCTGATCCTTTTATGTAGACTCTTCATATACAGTTATATTTATGCATGGAATAATTTAATTTCATCATACAAAAAAAATGTTTGAAATGCAAAAATATTGAACCAAAAAATATCAAAAACAGTTTAACCAACCCCCCCCCCCCCCGCTGTACCATCATCATCCAATTACAAATGTTATAATTCATCTTTTGCTTGTATTTGTTCAATATTCTGAATGTTTGAACATGTGAATATTCAACGTGATAACATATCCACACATATATGTGCATATATACATTTGCATACACACACACACACACACACACACACACACACACACACACACACACACATGCATACATACCGAAATATGTATCAGTGAGTCTCAGAAGTGACATGATTAGCAGCAACAGACGCATAAGCCGCAGAGATGAAAATGCAATTCATGAATATTTGCTTCACTGGCCAGGGAGAATGAGAGAAAGGTGATAACTGAAAGAAGTGAAAGTTTGCAGTTAATCCACGCAGTATTATGCTAATAATGTTCAGGCAAAAGTCTTGGACATTTTTGAATCCATCTGTATGGCAGGGCTGCCTTCAAGTTCCAGCTTTGATTCTGCAGTAGTGGATGGAGTAGACTGCAATTTCCAGCTCACTGCAAACGCACTATATTACAGGAAGTGGCATACTTGTGAACAGGAGCTGAAATCTTTGAAGACCATTGCATTTTATACAAGAAGCGAGCTAACTGCAACTAGAGCAAGCTAGTCTAGCTATAGGTCTAGCTCAGTTTTGGTCACATCCAAGCCAGTTTTAGACAAATGATGCACTTGAACCATTTAGTATAGTGTCAACACTGTACATTCCCTGAATCGCTGTAATACATCAAATGTAGTTTACTCAGGCCTTGGTCTTGTTTTGGCTTGCAAAATTCAGTCATAGCCCTAATACATTTTGAAGTAGGCAAATCAATAAATAAATAAAAGCTTTCCACAAACATTTTGTATGTATTACAGGTTTCACTATGTTACATACACACACACACACACACACACACACACACACACACACACACACACACACACACACACACACACACACACACATAAATATAGACAGACAGAGTTTGATAACTGGATAAGTTCTTAGTAAATGTGAATGTTTGGTGCTAGCTCATTAAGCTCTAAGCAATACATTCTATATAATAACTTCCGTACATATATTTTTACATGTTTATCCATGTTTTCAAAGTAACATATACATAATTTTCTGTTATCTCTAAAGTCTTTTGTTATGGGTTTCCATTGAAAATATTGTTATGCTTAACTGGAGCTACCTAGTTAATTGGAGATACATACATACATGTGCTGTATTCTCTGCTTCTTCAAAACAAAATGGATATATGCAATAATAACAGCAACAGCATTTAAACAGGATGACAAAAAGCCATAAGGTTGAGCAGATTTTATTGAAACAATTAAGCACTTTCATCTTTTTCATTAAAAACTTCATCAGAACCAAAAAATTAAGAAATGATCGCATTTAAATTGTCTCATGATGTGTGGGATAAAGAAAAACATCACGTGGCCAGTGATGAAGGAAGAAATGAATGTGTAAATTAAGCATCAGTAATAATGTGTATAAAGAAACAGTTGCCAGATTTAACATTATTTCTGTGCACATTCTTTAAAGTTCTTTTGATACTGATGTTGTCATTGTGTCCAGGTGTATAGCTGTTATTCAAAAGCAGCTGTCTCCTCACCTTCACTTTATTAAAGCAGCATATTCCTATCACAGCCCCTTAAGTCAAATTCAGCATCATCAATCACAGAAAATAACGACTTCTTTGAAATGGTAACATTGTGTAGAATGTTTACACTGTATGCTGATTTATATTAGCTCTTAATAGTAAATGCTCACACATTCTTTGATTCAACTTCCTTTTGTTTTTGGAAAAATAAAATGAATCAGCCATAATGTACATCAATATAAACAGCAAAATACATTTTTACAATTGTAATGTTTATCAATTTTAAAAATTCCGTCATGATGTAATAAACAAAGGACTCTCACTGGCAAACATGCAATAAGAGCAAGCTTCACACAAACATTCCTTTACTCTCACTGCAGAAATTTGAAACTCTTGTCTGAACGTCTTTCCAACAAAAACGATGCTGACAATCCTTTTGTTTCTAAACTTTGTGGCAGTCCCACCTACCTTACATAAAGCATCACATCTGTAACATATGTGTGTGTGTGTGTGTGTGTGTGTGTGTGTGTGTGTGTGTGTGTGTGTGTGTGTGTGAGGAAATGGGCAATTTAATCGGATCACAGTCTGTCTGCCTAATCAGGTTCAGTGTTTGAGTGACTTGTGGGTGAGAAAGTTCTGGCTTTTGTAACAAGATCAATCCACTTTCCAGAACATCATTTTTCTTATGACTGGTTTCTAAGGTTTATGTAGACTTATTTGGAATGTAAAATGGCCCTGGGATGCTAACAGTGCTGTATAACAAAGCAAGGGTACTACCCCTTAACTTGCAATGAATCTATATTAGGGAAATTGCAGGGTTGACACAGGAAAGTGAAGCCCAAACTCACTGTTTACTTTTACATGATAAAGTGCATTTATCTAGTCTCATTTCCTGGGTAGCACAACTAAATACTCAATGTATCAGTGTAAAAATAAACAGTAAAATGGAACATAAATAATTATAGCTGAATTCAGCAAAACCTGATTCAAGGTAAACTGACTGCCCAAGGAATAAAATATGTTTGCAAAGGCAAAATGGTCTGTTCGCATCTCAATGGTCCCTTGCTGCCTAGTCATGCAGAGCCACACTGAACATTTTATTCATTCATGCTAAGCTATACATGGACAGAGATCAGAGACAAGTCCCCTGTCTATTATAACTGTACAGGGTAATGCATGCAGTGAAAGAGCTGAGAATGTGCTTTCAGTTCAGCTACAGTGACACACTAAACTCTAGATCATTGAAACTTAGCTGGAATATCACTTCCATGTTTAATTTACAATGCAAAAATGGTCTCTGACAAATATCATTTGTATAATAAGCACAAACAATTTTCATGATACACGGTAAAGATAATAGTGAGAAAATCAGAGTTTGAAGTGGGTAGGTGTTGATATATATCCATGAGTCATAGGTTCAAAGGTTCATAGGACATTACTAGGCTAACAGCCCAAGACCACTTACAAGTCTATCCACAGCCTCGCTCTCATAAATTTGTTCTGCGATCTACCCAAAAAGAACAAATGGGGATACTTGTGATTAACATGGCTAGGCTTGTAAAGGCTCTAGGGCTGCTAGCCTAGTAACTTCCTAAAAACCTATATTTATCTTGAGTTTCCCAATTTTCAATAGCTAGATGAATGAAGCTCACAGAGGTATGAGACTATGCTCTGGTATTTAATACTAAGTGTGTCTGTCCATGAGGGACATGAGCGCAACCCAGGAGTAAATGTATGACTAGCCATCCATTGAGCTAGGCTGCACTTGAAGGGGGTCAGAGAAGGGCTTTACTTCATATGAATGGGAAGCTTATTCCCGAGAAGGGTTAGTCTCTGAAAGATGTATCTAATTCTCCAACATTATTTATTTATGTCAGAGGATAGATTAAGATCCCTGAAAAGAGGGACCCTCGTACGGTTTGATTTACGAATGGGTAACATTTCCATCAGGGCCAGATCAGAGATTGCCCAGTAGGCCAGACACGTATCACCACATAGTAGTCTGTAGGAGACAAAATACAGTTACAGGGCTTTAAATCTTTCCACGTAGGACTTGTTTTTTATATGTTGTATCTTCCTTTTGAGAAACATCTGGGGTTTCTTCATCTGTTGCATATGTCCAGTGAGATACATGCAAAGAATGCACTGTATCAATTACTTTCTGATGAGGGCGAAGTACAATGGAATTCTAACATCTTTTGATATGGATGCCATGCCCCTTACTTATAAGTTGTGCCACACAGAAGGACTTTCTCACCAATAGGGACACATAGTGGTTGAATTACAGATTATTATCAACTTGAGTACCCAGATCATATATCAGTGGGTCTGTTCTTAGGGATGTGCTGTCTATGCTGTCATTACATGGGGGTATTTGCTTTCCCAAAGGGAATAACTACGCGTTTTTTGCATTTAGTTTCAATCCATTGCTCTGGCACCAATCATTAATTCGCATTAATCCATTCTGCAGTATATCTGTATTGTTTGGGGATTCACTGATCGCCCCCAATTTGCAGTCATCTGTGAATATGGTCAGCCAAAAGCCATCTACATTTGAATTGACTTCTGAAAGTAAATATTGAACAAGAAAGGGCCTAGTATAGAATCCTGTGGTATGCCACTGGTGACTGGCCTCTTGCTAGATGTGAATTCACCCACTTTGACAGTATTTGCCCTATTGGTGAGCCACTTGGCTACCCACCTGGTGACATTGGGGTTTATTCCTAGTTAAGACAGTTTCAGTTTCTCTATGATACCTGAGTGGGGAATTGTGTCAAATGCCTTGGCCAAGTCTTTCCCTCATCTATGGCCATGCTGACCTTCTCAAAGAAGTCAACCAGATTTTATAGACATGATCTACCCTTTGATCTGGATTGGGTCTAGAGTGTGGAGAGTACCTATGCCCTTGTTGATAAGGTCCATGATGTTTCTTTCCATAGCCTAACAGAATATGCTAGTTGGGCTTATAGGTCTATAACTCCCTGGATAAGTTGATGGTCTCCCCTTATGCAGAAGGATGACTGTTGCTGTCCTCCATTCTGCCGGACCATAGTTTAGAAGCCATGGTTAAATAGGAATCCAAGTGGGTCTGCTAGGCCATAGTATACATTATTTCAAATGCAACCTGGGATGTTTTCAGGCCCCACAGATGCTGTGTTTTTAGCCTTGGAGAGCACAGAGATGGCCTGCTCTCTTGAGATAACAGGCTGAGGAATGGTGGCAAGTATACTTTGGGGGATGACTGGTGGGGACAGGGGGGTGAAGTGTGGTCCAAATATAATAGGTAGTAGGTTCAAGTTGAGTTTGGATAGTGCCATCCACAACCAGCTTTGTGCATAGTTAAAAAATGTTTTGTAATTTTCCTTGGCCAGGGAGGCTATTTTTGCTTCATAATTTGCTTTTGAGGACCTAACCACATCTCTGATTTGTTTGTTTAGATTAGTGAGGGATTTCTTCTTCTCCTCAGCTAGTTCCCATTTCTTTTAGACATTAGTTTCTTTCTTTTGTTGTATAGCCTGCTTATACAAGGGGGGTTCACCAGTGTGGCTTGTTCTTCTGGCAAGACCTGGGTTTAATCCAGTCTGGCACTGCCAATTCCATACAACTGTTTAAGTTGCTATACAGGACATTGGTGTACACCTCTGCATAGACTTCTGTGTCTTCTGGGTTCGGGGGAGCTTTGACATGTCTTATGCCATCACTTAGTAGGCGATAATTTGTCTTGAAGAAATTATTTAGCATGTTTGAGCTTGATGGTGTATCTAGCATTATATTTATTTCCAAAGGAGACCATTTTGTGGTCCGCTCATACCAAAAAGGACATTACACAGGGGGATGTGCAATACTCCCTCATGTTAGTCAGTACTGTGTCTGGGATATTTGAGTTCCTAGATGTTGTGCTGATCAGCTGTTACAGAGAATTTGCACTGACAAAGTCTAAAAACCTTTGAGCCTGCATGTTAGAGGTCATGTATGTTACCAGGTCTATGGTAGGACAGTTAAAATCACCCATGAGTAAGATATTGGGCTGAATGGTGAATGACTGTAGTAAGTCCAGGTCTGCAATATGTTTTTCCTGGTTCACAGTGGGGACTTATAGCTAGCAATGATGAGGTAAGGGATTTTGCCTATGGTTAGTTGAATGTAGAGTAGCTCAAGAGAGTCACATTGTCTCAGTAGTCTTGAGGTGTACTTATCCCTTAAGAAGAAGGACACACCTTATTGGTTCTATCTTGCTCAGCGGGTGATCCAAACATATGGAAGACATTGTAGCCTCACATGGCCAGGGTGCTTTCCACAGCTTTAAACCATGTCTCAGTGACTGCACAGATCTCAGCATTTTCCAAGGTGAGGACTGCTTCTACAGAGTCCAATTTCTTGTTTAGACTCCTAGCACTGAGCAACAGTACCTTGAACCTATCAAGAGAAGATTTTGTTATGCTGGGAAGCTGGTTACTTTGACACTGCCTAAAAAGGCACTATAAGAGCCAAAAGAAACAAGCAACAGTTGAGCAATAGTCACCTTTATCACACAACAAAGCTTTCGGGTATAAAACCCTTTCTCAATGATTAACAAAAGGCACATTAAAACACCTGTTTTAAATACAAGCCAAAAACATCACATGACCCGCAGCCAAAGTCACTTGGCTGCGGGTCATGTGATGGTTTTTGGCTTGGATTTAAAACAGGTGTTTTAATGTGCCTTTTGTTAATCATTGAGAAAGGGTTTTATACCTGAAAGCTTTGTTGTTTGATAAAGGTGACTATTGCTCAACTGTTGCTTGTTTTTTTTTTTTTTTTAAAAGGCA